>NC_088304.1:34519550-34831225 GCF_032854445.1 Liolophura sinensis | reverse complement strand
ACTGGTTGCATAAGAGCAACTCTTGTAACCACAGACTTATCAGATAGCTGACATGTAGAGCAACTTTTCACTAAGTCTGTATTCTGTTTGTCCATATTTGGTCACCAGTAAAGATTGCGCAGGCGTGTTTTTTGTCTTAACCTTGGTGATTTTAGTATTATCGTTAATAGGGATTACACTTTCTGAATATTAACTTTCCTATTAACGATAATACTGTTACTTAATCCACTTTCCAAATGGACATCTATGCCTACTTGGTGATTTTCATAAGCCAAATGAATGAGTTGTGTCGCCAGTACAGCACGCACCAAAACACGTGTACCACGATATACAATATCACCGTTTACTGCTAGCTCCAATTTTATTGCAAAATATGGCTGTATGTATGTTGCAAACAATTGTGGGCAGTTGTTGCTTTTACCAGACCATCCAGAGGTAATGTATGCTTTCAGGCTGTAGGATTCTCATCGTCAGCTGCAGCATGTTGTAAATCTACACATGGAATGGCATTGCAGGAGTTCGAAAGGACTACTTGGAACATCGCATCAGAGTCATCTTCATCTATGGCTGAATCCGATGTGGATATAGGCAATCGCGACACTGTATCTGCGATAGTGTTTTGTGACCCAGGTTTGAACTGGACAGTACAATGATAATGTAACAATCGGGCATTCCAGCGAGCAATTCTCATAGGTCTGTAGCCAGTAGCTTTAGAGAAGAGTAAGGTTACCAATGATTGGTGATCTGTAGAATAAAATGTCTTCCCCACATGTGCCACTTTTCAATAGCCCATACATAGGACAAGGCTTTGCCTTCTCTCACAGAGTAATTTCGTTCTGCGGCAGTCAATGTTCGCGTTACACAAGGCTACCATAAACTCGGACCCATCTGGAGCAATTTGAGAAAGAAATCCACCAATACCATACGCACTAGCATCGGTAGTAACAACAAAGTCGCAGTTTGGATCAAACAACGCGAGACCTGCACTGATAAACAATATCAGACTTAATATCACGAAATGCTCTATCTGCGGCGTCAGTCCAGTAATACTGTTCAGTATTGTTCACTTCACGCAAGGCATTCTAGCAGAAAAATTGGGAATAAATTTCGCATAGAATCCCGCAAGGACAAGAAAAAATTTGAGTTGTTGCGCGGTTTTAGGTACAGGAGTATCAACAATACCCAGCACTAACTTGGGACCAGGTCACAAACCGTTCTGATCAAGCACATGACCTGGCAAGTCTAAAGACTTCACATCAAACGAACATTTGTCATTAGGTGTCATACCCCGCTCCTGAACTCTACGTGATATTGCACAGAGCGCTTTTGTCATGGGAATTTTTGTCGCGGCCAAATGCGTAAATGTTGACAATGAAGCACGCTGAACCAGGAATGTCAGAAAAAATAATTGAGAACATTTTCTGAAGCAAGTAAGGGCATTTGACCAGTCAAAATAAACGTGGCGAAACGGAATGTACCTTCATGAGTAATAAAACAGGTAACGTCACGGTTATCAGGATGAAGTTCAAGATTGAGGTTCAAGCTAATTTCAGATCTAACCCTGAAAAATAGGTCACGCCCTGCATTTCACTAAGCAAATATTCGATTGTAAGAAGAGGGAATTTGTCGCAGACAATTGCCTCATTATGTTGCCTGAGGTCAACATGTACACGATTTTGTTTTCTTCTTTGCATGGACAATGGGATAAAGCCATTCAGATGCCTCGGTTCGTTCCATTATACAAGAGTCTTTTAAGCGCTTTACCTCGGCGGAAACATTATACAAGCGTCTTCTAAGCGCTTTACCTCGGCGGAAACTTCGTATGGTAACCGACGGAGCTTTTGCTGCACGGGTTTTACATTCGTACGAGTTTTCACACGATGAGTAAACCTTTAAAATTTGCCTAACTTATTAGAGAACAAGTCAGGAAAATCTGATCGAATCTTTGCAGAGATAGGGTTGTGGACAGATATAGCACTGTTACTGTTAGCCTCAGTATTACAATCAGTAATAACAGGATTAGTTACTGTAACCTGTGATAGGGGTAACCGACAACTAGCCGGTGCAGAAGAGCTGCCTTGGATATTGAGACCCAAAGCTTGGATAAAATCCTTACCATGTAAGCTAGTGCCTTTCTGTACAACATGAAATACAGCAGGTACAGATTTATCTTTGTATGTTACACAAGCACGGAAAGAGTCCACCGGACAAATTGTGCGAGATGTGTAACCAGTGATAGGCAATGTGTCAAACTGCAATGCATTCCGCAGAAAATGTTTATCACACACATGTAAAGACTCACATGTACGTGAAACATCAGAAGCAGTGGCAAAATTAAACTGAGTTTCACAGAGTTCACATCTATTGCACAATTAACAGTCTTCTTCTGAGACCGTGAAACGTTGGATATTTTGCGTACTATTGCCTCTGACCCTTTTGATAACCTGCTGATGTAAAATTTATTTCTACATATACCATCTTTTTAAAAAGAAAACAAAATGGGTGGGAGTGGAGGTGGAGTCTAATTGGCTACTAATTAAGCAGTTACAAATAAAATAGAACAAACCCTTACTAAGGTCAAGTGACAAGATGCCGTATTTCAGCGGTTACGTGTGACCATTTGCCAACTATTACACTGTCATAGCTGCTCCGGCTTTACTCTCTATGCTGTAAGTCTTTTATACTGTCGCACTGCACGTATTGACTCAGTGTTCTAATCTACATGACTGGTATTCATGTTTGTGTCTGCTGATCGATCACACGCAAACTGACCTTCACCTTATGGGCACAGTTATAATGTTATTATCTACTTGGTTATAACTCTTGATTTTGTCCGTGGGTTTATTTGTACATACACCGACCTTACCCCAGTATTGGCACAGTTCCAGTTTTCATGTCTACTTGGTTATAGCTATTGGTTTTGGCACAGTTCCAGTTTTCATGTCTACTTGGTGATGGCTATTGGTTTTGTCTGTGGGTCTATTATACGTAAACCGACCTTCCCCCAGTGTTGGTACAGTTCCAGTTTTCATGTCTACTTGGTGATAGCTATTGGTTTTATCTGTGGGTCTATCATACGTAAACCGACCTTCCCCCAGTGTTGGCACAGTTCGAGTTTTATTGTCTGCTTGGCTATAGCTATTGGTTTTGTCCGTGAGTGTATTGTAGGTACACCTGCCTTCACCACTATAGGCACAGTACCAGTATTATTGTCTGCTGGGTTGTAACTCGAGGTTTTGTCCGTGAGTCTATTGTAGGTACGCCTACCATCATCAGTATAGGCAGAGTTCCAGTATTACTGTGTACTTGGTTGTAACTCGAGGTTTTGTCCTTGAGTCTTTTGTACGTACACCTACCTTCAACAGTATAGGCACAGTTCCAGTTTTCATGTCTACTTGGTTATAGCTATTGGTTTTGTCCATGGGTCTATTGTACGTAAACCGACCTTCCCCGAGTATAGGCACAGTTCCAGTATTAGTATCTACTTGGTTATAACTCTTGGTTTTATCCGTGAGTCTATTGTACGTACAACGAATTTCACCAGTATAGACACATTACTAGAATTATTGTGACCTGGATTATAACTCTTGGTTTTATTCGTGAATCTATTGAACGTACACCTACCTTTACACAGTTCCAGTATTATGCTCTACTTCGAAATAACTCTGAGATTCTTTCTCGGTTGAGATGTCCAACCACTCGCTCCGGAATGTGGGTGGTGGAAACACCGTGGGACTGGATATGGCGCAGACAGAAAGAGACCAAGTCAGATCCTTTATGCTGACAGGAAATACAGGATTCCTGGAAGTAACAGAAAGAGAAGCCAATAATAATAATAATAATAATAATAATAATCCAAACGATTTCAATAGGTGGCGTGCAGGACTATCTGCCTATACAGGATTCCTGGAAGTAACGGAAAAAGAAGGCAATAATTAGGGTGTTTACTTACTGTATGTGACTAGCAGCTCTTTAAGTTGCATATGGTTTCCTCTGTCAGTAGTTTGACTACTTTCGAAACAGTTAGCACAGTTAGCTGTCATTATTAATTCATGTTAGTCTTCCAATATATCAATCATACATGTAAAGTACATGAGCTCAGTGCATAAATATCGTCCCAAAACATGTCATACCAAGTTAACAAGAGTTAATGTACGACTTT
Organism: Liolophura sinensis; assembly: GCF_032854445.1. Taxonomy (NCBI): domain Eukaryota; kingdom Metazoa; phylum Mollusca; class Polyplacophora; order Chitonida; family Chitonidae; genus Liolophura; species Liolophura sinensis. Next base: position 34,827,063 of record NC_088304.1, on the reverse strand, counting down.
TTATTAACAGAAGCAATGCGTGGAACACGATGGTTTTAAGGAAGTGGGGGGGGGGGGGAAGTAAATGGCACGACCTTGTTGTTTCCATGAATGTGCTAGGCAGAGAGAAATGAAAGGGGGGGGGGTCAGGAGGGAGGGTGAGGAGGAAGGTGGGATTCATAGAGCTGAATAAAATGTCACGACTATTCGAAGGTTGTCGACAGACCTTCCCACGTAATGTCATTTTGCATGTCTGACTTTATGTTCAAATTATTAGGAGTTTAAACTTTAGTAAACATTTTTCCCCACATTTATAACAATTTATTTTAGCGTCTTATTACTTATTGATAATAATTATTGATGATTGTGTTCTCCTGTAAGGCGAGAAGTAAACATTTGCTTCAGGTAATCAAGCTTATGAAAATGTTTAGTTCATTTTGATATCTTTTATACACAAATTTTAGAACAGTGTACTGAACAAATGTGATTTTGTTTAGATCCAAAATGATTGCATGTACATTGCAAGATATGTGTAATTAACCCTTAGCATAATATCTCAAAGTGGTCAGAAGCTGTGTAACAGGTGAGACGGCGCGAGAGCGACTTGTCGTGGGCTCATTATCGGCTCGCATGGCATACAGCATATTTTCGATCAAATATCTGGGCAGCCTGTATCGCTCAGCATGTGACTGATCATCACGAAGATCTCAAATATTTGTCCTATATGTCCTATCTCAAATATTTGCTGTGGTCTAAATGTTCTCCTGTACATTTCGTCAACAATCAAGTACATGACAACCATTTTATTTCTGTGTGTAACTTTACTTACGGTTCTACACAAGGTTTGCATAAGGTCGCTGTGAGTTCAAGTCTAGCTCATGCTGGCGGCCGTACGTGAGAAGGTCTGCCAGCAACCTGCGGATGGTCGTGGGTTTCCCCCGGGCTGTTCCCGGTTTCCACCCACCATAATGCTGGCCGCCGTCGTATAAGTGAAATATTCTTGAGTATGGCGTAAAACACCAAAACACTCGTAAGATACATACGGTTTGTGAAACGCGCAATAAAACTTACGTGTGGTCTATACACGGATTTACACCCACTTGTAGCTTACACCCTTTTGTGAAACGAAACCCAGCTCATAATGGCTTCCTCTCCGGCCGTACGTGGGAAGGTCTGCCAGTTACCTGCGGATGGCCGTGAGTTCAACCGGAGTGTGCCCGGTTTCCCCCCACCACAATGCTGGCCGCCATCGCATAAATGAACTATTGAGTAGAAACAACAATCAAATCCCACGAAGACAGTATTAAAGGTCTCAGATTCCACCATAGCCCCCACGTACGTCGTCTGTATCCAATTAGGTTACAATTGGTAAGGTTTAGAAGAAGGTACAAGGTTTCAGACCAAGTACAATTTTACCCTTACCTGCACAGCCATTGTGATGTTTACACATCCCAGTATGACAATCATACCAAAAGGTGATTTAAGTGGGAATCAATTGGTTTAAAAGAAAAAAAATGTGGTTTGAGATTTAAAAACGAAGCTCATCTGTACAGGAATAAACTGGGCAGATTGAAAAGGACAGATTTACTCAAACTTGTGTCGAAACAGACATTCGTATTCTAGACGTCAACCATTACGCACGTTCCGGGTCAATAATCGCAAAGACAATTCCCAAAATGACGTATAACACAGAACACCAAAGAACTAAGAAATTATATGAAGTACGAAAATAGGACGGAATCATGCAAAGAGAAGAAGTCAACAATTTTCATTGATGTTTGAAAGACGCAAGGCATGTTCTAGGCGACTGGGTGAAATCAGAATTTACGTCGTGTACCATACTTGAATATCAGTTGTCGATAACAAAATATGTGTCTCGGTGGCGGTTTGATTGCAACTGTTCATATATCCAACATGTCGATTTAATTCAGCAGGATGCATACAGAGCCCTTAGCCCACGGGTTAAGTGGAATTGGTCACAATCATGAAGCCGAGCGCCAAAGATTCTGAACGCTCTGTCCATATTTACTTACAAGAGCATTATACTCGTTGTAAAACTAAAGAAACGTGGTGTGAAGGCGTGATGGGGGTGATGGGGGTTGATGGTGTGAGGAATTACTTATTCCGTAGGGAGTGAACCGATGTAAGAATGTCGGTTGCTTCTGATGTCGTAAAGTTTAACTTGTACGTCTGAGGATCTTTTAGGAATACTGAGAACCATTTAAGAAATATGAAAGATCTTTTAGAAAATAAGAGGATCTTTGAGGAAATAATAGGAATCATTTATAAAGTATTGTTAATCTTGTAGGAAATAGTGAGGATCTTTCAGGAAATTCTGGGAATCTTGTAGGCAATATTAAGGATATTGTAGGAAATACTAAAATTCTTTTAGGAAATATTGCGGATCATTTAGGAAATATTGAGGATGTTTAAATACATTTTCATCTGGCCAAGTTTTCGATGGAAAATTTTCGCTTTGGACTGCTGTTAAAATCTGTGATAAATACAGTTTCAGAGTGCTGCATCACCGTAAAGCTATGTCGAGAACGGGGCATATGATGTCGCACGTGGTCATAGTATGCTGACGCTGCAGATTGTTTATAGTCTGCTTCTTTTAGCGAGTCGCCTGTATTCAGTTGTCTGATAAACCAGTCATACTCGCCACCAACATTGCCTTTAGTCAGTGTTACGTAACAAGGCAAGCACTACACATTGATATGTTGAACGTCCATATTAAAGAAAATGCAGTTAGAACACTTTTTCTAATCCATAATGTTAAACTCCAAAAGCTTAGTTTCGAGACCAAGAACTCACTGCCTCGTGTGACGTCATAATTATTCAAAAGCATATTGCATGCTGGATAAGGGGCGTGGAGGTTTATTTGTTTTACAATACCTGCACCAACAAGCGGTTAGAACAAACTCCACACAAAAACACAATCTGCACCAATGTCTCTGCGAATAGATTACATTGCTTTAATTTCCTAACATCCAGCTTCACATCTAAATTGGAGTGATATCATATACTACAGGAGATAAAATAAGGTTCATTTATTAAGGATATATTACACAAGAGCGTGTGAACAATTTCAAATATAGCAGTGTCAGTAACAGGGTTTACAGTTAAGTAGATCGGTTAAATTTCGGTAACTGGTGTCGCCATCCGTCAAAGCATGTTGAACTTCGAAAAATATCCAGCGTTCCACTGGTTTTTGAATAAGTTTGACGTCATCCGAGGCAATGGGTTCTTGTCCTCGAAACCGAGCTTATGGACTTCTTGAATCACAATCTGATCGGTTAAGGTCTGTAACGCTCGTCATTTCAAACTGTATCTAATACCGCTTAACCTGGGGCTAGGGGCCGTAAAGGTAGTCATGCTCATTACATCAACATGATGCCTTTGTGAACAGTTGCAATTAAAGCGCGACTGAGATACTTGTTTAATTGTTATTTGACATGGAACTCATTCACGGACTACGAATTTGAACTTTGATATGGAATTCATGCCTGGAATGTTCATTGTCTGCCCGGCATCATTGTGTGTTACCGGCTTTATTTCTTATTTGTATAATTTCTTACATACCTTTGTTTTTGGGAGTTAGTGTTAAACGTTGTTTTGGAAATGGATCTTGCGATTATCAACTTGGAACGCCTTTTACGGACTACGAATGGAATATGAATATCGGACTTGACGCTTATATTAAACATTATTAATTTTAAAAAGTGTTTGATTTTCTTTGCAAGAATATGGACTTCCAACATATCCATGTGTAGAGTTTGTGGTGTTACGTGTCACTGACTAAAAACAATTTTGCTAGTGAGTGGGACTGATTAGCCAATTCTATGATCCTTCGTTAAATGTCAAATATTGCCAAATTCATTTATTCATTTATTTTATTAGCCTTTTACGCCGCATTCAAGAGATTTTCACTTATACCAAAATTATGATGGACGGAAGAAGTGCAGAGCCCTGGGAACACAATCTGGAAGTTACTGGCAGACCTTTCCACGTACCACAAGAGAGGAAGAGTGTCAGCTGGACATGAACTCACGGAGATCGCATTGTTGAAAGGCTTGTACGTGATTCGTCTGCGCTCCCTCGCTAACCACTTGACCATTTGGCCTCCTTCTCCTCCTACCCGAAAATTCGTTATCGCCAAAATGAATTTATTTGAAATGGTCATTGCTGAATGCCTTGCTTAAGGGGTTTTTCGCTTCATATACCACGGCTGTCGGTTTTATGGGTAGAGGGAAAAGGGTATTCAGGATAAACCAGCCTTGAACATTTCCTGGATTATTACACCGGCAGGCGATAATGGCATTCGAACATGTAACCCCTGTATCGTCAGCGGTCAATCTACTGAGCCAGAACAAACCTTTATCACACGTGTCGTTTATGACATTGAATGTATTAAGAAAACACTAGGAAGTCTTTGTCAAATGAATGAACATTCAACACTGTTGAGGAAATTAGTTCGATTTTTTATACAACTTTTCCACCTTCGTAAAGCGCATAAATTTCCAACTTTGAATTCTACTCTGGTCTTTCCTGATCAGGTTTTACCATTTAAAACACGCAAACTGATAGATGTCATCATTCAAAACGGTTATGTATATACAGCTATGAATCCATTAACCGAAGAAACGTGAAACGAACTATTTCAAGAAAATTAAAACTGTTAGCAAACAATGTTTTCAGTATTCGAGCTGTTCTTCGAGTGAAGATAACATCATTTCTAGATGTCTCATTGGAATAGCAAATTGTGTCACTCCAAAATCTACAGGTTTCGTTGTAACGGAGATATGATCACTTCGGGCTCTGATATAACTATTTGAATACCTAATTGTCATATGTATTACGTTATAATGGGTATAGTTCCGTGGGGTTATTTTTGGGGTCCACTGTCAATCGGCATGGAGTACGTATTCCCTTTTGTATATTTGCTAAAAAGCCGTTTTATTTAAGCGTTCTGCTCATTTGTTTAAGTCCTCTATAATTTGGTAATATATATAGTTAGAACAAATATGAAAAAAAGTGACACAGAAGCGCTCATATGGATCTACTACTGAAGATCTAATGCTAAAGTTTAAGTTCTTTGCCATTAAAAGTGATAAAGTGGAGCTTTCGTGGCCGAGTTCGTTAGCACGCCAGCGCTGCGCAATGACCCAGGAGCCTCTCACCAATGCGGTGGATGTGAGTTCAAGTCCATTTCATGCTGGCTTCCTCTGCGGCCGTAAGTGGGAAGGTCTTCCGGCAACGTGTGGATAGCCCTGGGTTTTGTAACACTCTCACACTTACCTCAAGAAACGATTGTAGCAGGGCGAGCATTCTTCTCTCCACCACGTTCACGTTATGTCTGAATAGTGGCGCTATTATATGGGGTGAAAAGAAGCTTAGCATTGAAGACATATCTTTACATGAGTCTATACAATGGCTTCTTTCAGAGGCATTTAGGAATTGTAATGGTATAGATTGACAGAGGCATTACTTATGGATAATAATTCCAGGAGTTGTTATCCATAAATAATGCCTCTGTCAGTCTATACAATTGTCTAGGACGATGCGATTAAAAAAAGACCTTATCTAATGGTTAACAAAAGGGGCAAAAAGGGTCGAACTGGTTGCTTTGCCACACAGGGGAACATCCTGTTTTTTTTAATGTATTAAGCACGTGGCTGTATGTTGGCAAATTAGTTCCAACCCTTTATCTTGGAGCCCTCTGGGGGTCTTTCTTTGGTACAGGTTTAACTTTCACGTCACTGTACTCAAAATATTAATATTTTACTGGCCATTGTCAGCGCTAATAAAGAGTTCATGTAACTCGATGTTTATGCTTGCACATTTTCCAGTTTTGGAACAAAATATTTTTCGTTTGTTTAAATGTTGAAACGATTAACTGGGGAGCCGTCAGTGGTCTACAGTGTGTTTCATTTAGCCGGTCGCCAACATTTAACTATCTGTAAAATCAGTCATACTTTCTACCAAAATGCCTTTTGTCAGTGACACGTACGCCTAGTACCATATTATCACCATATTAGTTTCGATAAAACGCTGTTAGTATCGGCAACAAGTTAAAGCAAACATACTACAGTTGCCTTTCAACCTACAGAGTCCAAGTTCAAAACCGGCTTCGGACAGGGGATTGTAGACGGCTCCGCTCTCATTGTTTGAATATCTTTGGACAGTCTAGAGAATCACCATTGTTCAAATTTATTTTTTTATTTGATGGGTGTTTTATACCGTAGTCACAGATGGCAATAAGTGTAAAAGTCAGGTAAACTGTTTTTAACGCGAATAGTTTAAAATTATTTTATTGTTAATTGTTTTCTGCCAGTTTCTGGATTTACCTTTAAAACCTTTTTGCCATCGGTAGTTTCCGTCAACACCTATTGGATTACAAAGCAGGTAGACATTCGTCTTCATTGGCAATATAAGCTGTGCAAATATGTGAAACACGTGCCGAAAAAAGAAAACCCCACATGGTCAGTATTGAATAATTGCACTGCATTTCATAAAAAATAGTATACAAAAATGACACCCGGGTGTTAATAGAGAGAGCTGTATCAAATTAAAATTATCCTCTTCGAAAAATATTGAGAGCGATTTCAATTTTCAATGTTTTAAGGTAAGTGGTCATTTTCCTCGTCATCTTTGGTGTTTTCGCCTGACAAATACGCCTAGACTTACGATTTCTTTATATTCTGTCTTTCCTCATCAAGAACAATTACAGTTTGTTACGGGACGTACTTTACATAAAGGTTTTATTCTGGTTGCAAACCATACAAGCCGTGCAAAGTCTTTATGTGATCTCAATGTAAGTCGCACACCAAAACATCAATCGTTCACCGGATCTAGTTTGCGTTAACGCACACTTCACCAAGGAAATAACTCAACGGTGACAATTACATTTCTAAAAACATATTATGTATTTCCTGAATGTACTGGGATATGAAAACTTTTGGGTATTATATATCCTTCATGACCAGTTGTGTCGTAGCAAAATCTATTCGCGTCAGGAATGTGCTCCGTTTTGCCAAATGAGGAACCTACATAGACACTGATCTGATCGTAATTTTGGGTATTCTCTGCTATAGTGAAGAGCCTGTATATGTAGACTCTCATCAACTGTCTACTGATGGAGTTAAGATGGGCTAATGACTTCGTGTATTTTCAGGTCAAGTTTAGATTTATTTGTTTATTTGATATACTAGTGTTTCACGTCGTACTCAAGAATATTTCAGTCATACGACGGTGCCAGTAATATGGTGGGAAGAAATCGGGCAGAGCCTGGGGGAATACCACGATTTTTCACAGATAGCTGACATACCTTCCCATGCTCCAGGGAGGAAACCAGGGTATGCTGGACTTGAACTCACAGCGATCGCATTGGTGGGAGCTCCTTGCGCCGTGCTCCTCAAGTTAAGAACCTGTGTTTATATTTTCTATTTATGTAATTGTTGTTTTACATATAAGTGAAATATTCTTGAGTACGGCGTAAAACACCAATCAATCAAATAAATAAATCGAATAACTCATATTATAATGAGGGTTAGTTCTCTTTTTAAAACATATTATTTCCAGAATGTAATTGCAATGTACAAAAGTAATCTGAATATATTTAAATGATATGTGTTGTTTTTACCCATTCATATTCACCATTAGAGTTAGTTCCCCCCTCTCTACCTCTCTCCCAGAGGAAGTGCTGGATCAGCTGCCGGCTGGGACCCTTTATCATGCTCCGCAGTATGACTTTACAGGAGTATCTAAAGACAAAAAGAGACTGATGTAAATATATTTTGACAAAAGGCTTTTGACAGTTGTGAAAATATGTACTACCAGTGTGTTTTTCTTGGCATTTTGAATTTTTCTGTGTTATACATTCATTAAAACCATATGAAGTTTAGTGAAAAACATAGTGAAGTTTTCTATATTTAGGCTAAAAGATCAAGAGGTCTCTAGTCTTGAAACCTTATGTTTAATTTCTCAAGTTATTAAAATGTTATAATTATCTCTTACTTTTACATGCAACTAAAAAAAATTAACTAAATAAATGGTAGTATTTTAAAAACAGTGGTATGTATTTAACAAATTTAAAAACAGAGCACATTTTTTATCGCATAAAAAAGTAAAATTACATCTTTCTCTAAGTCAGTTAAAGGAGAGGGTGGCTGTCCACCTCCTGTCTTTTTCATTTGTTTGCAGTGCTCTTCCTTCTTTTTCTTGAAATGTGACCTAAAATTTTAAAATTAGGAAATACATACGTAAAATTTTTTTTACTATTATTTAACATACATATTGGGATGTGCTGAGGTGAGGTTGGAGGTGGTGGTGGAGTTAGCAGTGGTGTAGAAGTCAAAAGAAAACATTAAATACGCCTAGCTGTAATCCTGCCATTTCTTGCTGATAACTTCAGCACTCCTGTGCCTTGTAAAGTAGGCTTTAACTCTGAAAGAATAAAAAAATAAGCCTATACAAAATTGTACATAAACTTGACATTACTTTGTCTCTGATAAACAGGCCTTCCATATTTAGTATATCGGTACATAGCTCAATACCGGTACATGTAATATTTTTCATTATTTTTCAAAATCAATATTCACCTTTCCAGCATAATTCCAGATGGTCTTTTTCAAAATAAAAAAATAAATGGTTGTTTCTTTAAAATTTGTGCTACTATTGTACTAAATTACCTAAGAAGACGTAACCTACTTTTCGGTGATCTTCTCACACAATCTTTCCTTTTCCGTATTTGCCACCGTACTGGACAGGTGAGAAAACAGAACATGGTTGTTCGCACGAACCTCGTCCACACTAATACTCAGTGCATCATTTGTAGATTTGTACATGATGTCATATGAATGATAACAAGTCGATCTGACAAACGAAGATCGTCTGCTAACTGTCAAAGCTCACGAGACCTATCAAGCGGGGTAACTTTTCACAGTTATTATGAGAGGAATATACCTCCTATACGAAAGAGTTCCATCTTAAAGGTTAAAGGAAGATCGTCTCTTATGAGCGCGCTAAGAGTACTTCGTGAAAGCCGTGTAACGTTCTCGTAAACTTTCCCGTAAATATCATCTCAGGCCTTAAGATGTACCCTTACATAAGAGAGCTTCGTGCAAGTGGGCTCTGGGGTATTTTCTGCTCAAGTGAAGAGCCTTTAGAGACTGATCAACTGTCTACTTTTGACGATAAAGATGGGGTAATGATTTCGGGTGTTTTCCGTTCAAGTGAAGACCCTGTAGAGATTCTCATCAAGTGACTTGGGGTATTTTCTGCTTAAGGGTTTAACACCTTCGTCTTGGTATGTAGGCCTACTGGGTAACCCGATTTGTAATCCACAGCAATCGACGGATTTCACGAGGTGCCAAACAAGGTTAAAACGGTACTCAACAAAAATCCAGACGAAGGTGTTAAAGTATTCTACCCCAGGAAATGAAGAGAAAGTTAGAAAAAAAATCGCGTATATTTTCATGCTGTCGTTCTCTTCACCCCTCCACAGAGGCCATGAATGAAATCGTTTCTGATTGATGCGCTACTTACAAATAGGGATTTTGTGTGTATATATATATATATATATATATATATATATATATATATATATATATATATATATATATATATACTGTGTGAAGTAGCACCTTTCCTGCTGAAGAGAACCAAGATATTTCAACTATATACATGTAAACCAGTGCAAATCCATTTATTTGCACATTTGCACTAATGAGCAGAAAGGTAAAGTATTATTCGGGGCGGTAAACGTGCCAGCCTCTATGCTGCATGTCGCACTCGAAGTTGTATGAGGTCCTCTCTATTTAGTATGTATATTTGCGCATTGACCACAGCTAACAGCGGGGTAGAATCAAATGCATAACGCTCCTTAACACGCCTGTGCACAATACCCCAAACGCTCATATTCATATTTTACATTTCTGGAAAGGAATAAGTGAATTTACTGATGTTTTTAAAAGTGAGTGTACGCAAAGAAGGAAGATAATTCACCCAGCTCGTGGCCATATGTTTTAAGTGCGGTAATGTTGGTATGAGATATCCGACGGACCACGCAATAGTCATTTCCCAGTTTTTTGTTAAGCACTGTTGAGAGTTTATGGTCATCAATGACAGTGGCGCCGTGGGTCTATTAATGGTCTAACTGCATGTTGTGCAAATCTGTACGTCACATGTTGGAGGGTTGGTCAGTCGCCGGTTTTCACCAGGCTCTCCGGATTCCCCTACCCTTAGTGGTGACCGCAAAGGTATATATGAAAAAGTCTTAAATATGGCGATAAACAACTATCAGGTAAATAATATAAGTAGAAACCCTACTATAAGCAAGGCGACGTAAATTGTTTTGAACATTTTGCTATATTTGAGGTCTTCATGACCCTTCTGGGCACAACATCTCGGACTCTTCTATACTGTTACTATGTATGATGTCCACAGGTGTGTGACGTGGGCTCAGATGTATGATGTTACTATGTATGATGTCCACAGGTGATACAACAAAATATTCACTGCAGTTTGCGCTTTGTTGTTTGTTGTATAATACTAGAGTCTGTTTCCTTTAGCCAGTTGCCTATTTTCATTTCGTTTTTGATTATTAAAATTCTTTTGATCGGTGTTTTCATTCATCATTCATTTGTGAATTCAATTCCAACTTGCTACCCAACATCCCTTCCGTTCTAACTGCATTTTCCTTGCAATAATATGGACGTCCTACATATCAGTGTGTAGAGTTTGTTGTGTTACAGACTACAGGCAGCTGGGAGTCGTTGGTGTATGGAGTGTGTATGGAGTGTCTCTTACAGAGAGCTCATTATAGGCGACATGTTAATAGAACAGGCTGTCTTCATTTATTATTCAGCAGCTTTCAGCGACGGGCTTGCTATGTGAGTATGCACGTCAGTAAATACGCTGTCTGGCCGGAGATTCTTTCAATATTAACGTCTTTTAAACTCGGTGAGAACAAACAATAATGATACGTTTTACACTTACATGAAGTCTTGGTACACATCGTCAAGTCTTTCAAGTACAGTTTTAAGTGCTACCGATCCGTTTTTTAAATGAATTTCTTCAGATACCTACGGATACTATTTCTTACGCTTACGGTGAGTTTTTATCAATTGTTTTTTTATGAAAATTTGTTTTCTTTCTCTACTCAACACGAACTAGGCAAGGTTTTTATGAACAGCAACAGTAAGGTTTATTGGCGGGATATCACCTTATGCAAGTACCCTCCCTGGACTGAAATGTTATATCTAAAACTTTGTAACGAAATTATACAATATCATCGTTTTTCATCAAATATTAACATTATATAAATTGTCACCTGTTGATAATTATGAGTGATTGTCACAAAGACTGTCATTAATTTTTGATTCTGCAACCCCTTGTAAGTTGAGACTATTATTTTTGGTGATTGTGGTATTATTTCATGACATTGTAGTGTGACGTTTGATGGTTATTACCTCTAAGTTAGTTGGCATTTGTTCAATATTAAATATATAGGTTGTCGTATCTAACGGCATGTAATGAACATTTCCAAATCCGTTCATTTTAGGACATATTGTTGACTGTTGCATTTAATAAGTTAAAGGGGGAGGATTAAGGTTAAACATAAGGATCCTTTGGCATACCTAAATTAATTACATTCCGACGGAAAACATCAAGAAACAGCGAAACGATGTCTGGACACTTTATGACGTTTGAACCATCAGCGGACATCGTGGATGTAAACAAATCACGTTTCCTTGTGGATTTTCACTCTATCACCAAGAACGGTCAACGGACATTGTACTTTTACTACTGAAGTATTGAATTCAGACAGTTTACTATACCCTTTATGTACAACATTTGCACTATGAAACAGTTTTCCTGAGGGACAGAGCCATATTTTCATCTTGGGACTCTTACGCCGTAAATCGCCAGGCTGACGGAACAGATAACAGTCGTGAAATTCGAGCCTCTTTACAGAACATTTTTGAAGAGAAATTCGAAACATCATCAAGTATCTGTCGTCTGAAAATGAACTTTGAACATCGGGGAGCAGTTACATGGGAAATATTTGGAAGGATTGCTGAATATAGGACATTTAATTTATCAGCAGAAAATACTTTAAATTTAAAATAAGTTAAAAATCTAGCTGGAATTTAGCCATTGCTGTCGAAATAGCCTTCCAATGTTACCAGACGATACTATACGAACGCGTGTCTCCGTGGATAGATCAATCAAATCTGACATTTTTTAGCGTTAGTCAATCAAATCTCTCTCTGATCGGCTCAGAGCCTATAAAAAGAGCTGACAACATTCTTTCTGGTAGATGGTGGCCTGGTTCCAAAAATCTGTTTCTGAGGAATGGTTAGGGGAGCAGGCAGTTTCTGCACAGTAATTTCATTGTGATTTCAATGCTGAACCCAGGCTAGAATTCAGGACTTACCAATGATGATTGCATCATTGATAGGCTGGAATCAGCGTACAAGTGACAATCATCAGTTTTGGACTGGATTCTGAACAATGGCCATGAGCCCTACAAACTAAAATACAATAGGATGTAAGAACTGAACTTGTTCATAACTCTGAAACTAAAACTGCCGAGAACTTTCAATGTATCATCTAAACCAGGCATCCATAGTGATTGGAGCTCAACATTTTTCAAAAGTTTCATATTAGAATAAATTTACCATTCAAGTTTCCAGTTGAAATTCTATATGAATCTGGGGGGGGGGGGGGGGAGGCGGGGCTCCGTGGCTCAGTTGGTTAGCGCGCTAGCGCAGCGTAATGACCCAGGAGCCTCTCATCAATGGGGTCGCTGTGAGTTCAAGTCCATCTCATGCTGGCTTCCTCTTCGGCCGTACGTGGGAAGGTGTGTCAGCAGCTTGCGGATGGTCGTGGGTTTCCTCCGGGTTCTGCCCGCTTTCTTCCCACCATAATTCTGGCCGCTGTCGTATAAGTGAAATATTCTTGAGTACGGCGTAAGACACTAATTAACTAAATAAATAAATATATGGACCTTGCTTCTTAATAGTTTGAATACACAGAGGATATGACCCACATATATAGCGGTGTCTCCCGCTACCGGATGACCTTGAATAATCGATGAATGTTATCATACCGCTCGTATTACACAAATAAACAAGATCATAACAGGATTCAGAAAATCATTGAGTTCTCTGACACTGTTGTTCTGGTAGATTGCTTGTTTGTAGAAACCCATTAGAGATTATCTGACGACGGCTGCCATTCAGCAGCATTTGCTTATTCCTGGTTTCTCACATGTGCGAGTAATAGAAAAAAATCCGCTACAACTTTGATAATGCTGATAAAATAAAGACTACATCATAGAGGGTAAAACCAGAGCAGTGACGACAGTTGGATAGTTGTCAAATGGTGGTAGGTAACCGATGCAATCCTGCCTCTTGTTTCCCTTATAGTTTTTACTGCTGTAGAATTACTCAAAATACTGTGTTGCCATCACATTTAATATACAATCACATTAAACCAATGCAAAGTAACAAAACCTTAGTTATGCTTGTTCACGAACAGAATCCTGGTATTCTGAGAATTTGATAGTGGTGGTGGGGGGGGGGGGGAGGAGATTTCAACCATTTGGCAGTGGAGAAGGAGGATATTTCGGCCATTTGGCAGTAGTGGAGAAGGAGTGATTCCGACCATGGGGCAGTGGAGGAGAAGGCGGAGATTCCGACCATGGGCCAGTGGTGGAGGAGGAAGAGGAGATTTCGACCAAGTGACAATGGTAAGGGTGGAGGAGATTTCGACCATTTGGCAGTGGTGTAGGAGGTTAAGATTGCGACCATGTGGCAGTGGTGGATGATGTTAAGATTCCGACCATGTGGCAGTGGTGTAGGAGGAGGAGGGGATTCCGACCATGTGGCAGTGATGGATGATGTTGAGATTCCGTCCATGTGGCAGAGGTGGAGGAGGAGGAAGAGGAGTTTCCGTCCATATGGCAGTGGTGGAGGAGGAGGACGATATTCTGACCATGGGGTAGTGGTGGAGGAAGAGGAGGAGATTTCGACCATGGGACAGTGGTGGAGGAGGAGATTCCGATAATGTGGCAGTGGTGGAGGAGCAGCAGATTGCGACCATGTGGCAGTGGTGTAGGGGGAGGAGGAGATTCCGACCATGGGACAGTGGTGTAGGTAGTTGAGATTCCGTCCATGTGGCAGTGGTGGAGGAGGTTGAGATTCCGACCATGGGGCAGTGAAGGAGGAGAAGGAGTAGATTCCGACCATGTGGCAGTGGTGGAGGATGTTGAGATTCCGTCCATGTGGCGGAGGTGGAGGAGGAGGAAGAGGAGTTTCCGTCCATATGGCAGTGGTGGAGGAGGAGGAGGATATTCCGACCATGGGGCTGTGGTGGAGGAAGAGGTTGAGATTTCGACCATGAGGCAGTGGTGGAGGAGGAGGAGATTCCGACCAAGTGGCAGTGGTGGAGGAGGTAGGGGAGATTCCGACCATGTGGCAGCGGTTTAAGAGATGAAGACTCCGACCATGTGGCAGTGGTGTTGGAGAAGGATGAGATTCTGACCATTTTGCAGTGGCGGTGGAGGAGGAGCAGATTACGACCAAGTGGCAGTGGTGGAGGAGGTAGGGGAGATTCCGACCATGTGGCAGCGGTTTAGGAGATGAAGACTCCGACCATGTGGCAGTGGTGTTGGAGAAGGATGAGATTCTGACCATTTTGCAGTGGCGGTGGAGGAGGAGCAGATTACGACCAAGTGGCAGTGGTGTAGGAAAAGGATGAGATTGTCACTTTTTCACACTGGTAAAGGGGGAGATTTCGACCATGTGACAATGATGGAGGAGGAAATTCCGATCATGTGGCAGTGGTGGAGGAGGAAATTCCCACTTTTTGACAGTGGTGTACTGTTGTCAATAATTACACAGAATTAGGCTGTTGGCACTGTCAGCATTAGGCTGTTGGCACTGTCAGCATTAGGCTGTTGGCACTCACATTTAACAACATTTAACATGTTGCGTTATGTCAACACTTACAAAATGCTAACATCTGAATGATCGCATTTTTTTCAACTGACTTTCCTTGCTGGCACCTCGTAACAAATCTCGTGGCAAAATGCCACAGTTGGCTTGGACTCATTGACCAAATGGCTCGTGACTTTGTATTTATTTATTTGATTGGTGTTTTATACCATACTCAAGAATACTTCAGCCATACGACGGCTGCCAGCATTATTGTGCGAGGAAACTGGGCAGAGCCTGAAGGAAACCCACGGCCGTTCACAGGTTGCTGACAGACCTTCCCATGTACGGACGGAGAGGAAGCCAGGGTGAGGTGGACTTGAACCCACAGCGATCGCATAGGTGAGAGGCCCCCTGGTTCATGGCGCTGCGGTGGCACGCTAACTACCTCGGACACGGAGAGCCCCTGGCCCGTGACTTGGAACTTATTAAAGCCAGCGTTCTTGATTTCTTAAGTCAAATTTAAAACTTCAGTACATTGCATAGTTTACTGCCTAATTTTAAATATTACTAGATTTATGTTCACATATAAATTTTTATTCTTCGAAATTATGTCGAAAAATTAATGCCTACATCAAAACACCGGTATGGTAACGCGGTGAATTGGCCCCAGTACAAGGAGCTATGCAAATCACACGTCCCTAGCACCATGGCTTAAGCGGAATTAGATAAAAAAAATGCAGTGATGACAGTGAATTAGCAAGAGGACGGACTTCACCGGTAACAGGTGTGGCCGTTTGCAGGTATCACTCCTGTCTTTACTTTCATTACCCCTCTGGTTTTACTCTCCCTGTCGTTTTCTGTTGTATTGCAACCTATAAAACGTAACTGGTCTAAAATTAGTCAAAATGATATGCTGTCATCACACTTTCTGATCATTCACATAAAAACAGTGCAAAGTCACTGGGCCTCGCGAACTAATAGTCCCAGCAGGACATTGTTGTTGTCGTTGTTTTGGTTCTAGTGTCTATGCTCTTTTTGCTCTACAACATCCAATAATAAATATGTGTCTATGTACTAAACAAATTAGACCGCTTCGGTAGCTTTGGGTCATACCAAAGACCTTTAAAAAATTGGTACTTGTTGTTGTCTCGCTTGGCGCTCAACCTGAGAAGTTAGAGCAAGAAAACATGACTGGTTGGCCCGTGTCAGTATCATGTGACTGGCTGGGGTGTCACGCCAGATGTCTTCGGCATGACACTTCTGTGGTGGCAGCACTTTGGCCTATCACAAGAAGACACCTAAAGATTTTTTAAGTACGACGTTAAACCTCAAACATGTATACTAAACAAGTAGACTGCTATGACAAGTCCTTTAATCGTTAGGGAACTGGTATAGTGTACAAACAAGAGCTAAGTTAAAAGCATGGATAATGTTTTAATAATAAGATCCAAAAAGTTAAAATAATAACTTTTATCAATTATCGGACTTTATTGGGAATAGGTATACTTGTGATATACTGGATTTGGGTATAATCAGCATGTTACATTTTTGTAAAACTTCGAGTGTTGTGTAATACATTGTATAATATATTGAACTGAACTGAATGGAACTGACAATAGCTGTGGTCTGCTAGTAAAAACCGGGCCTCCGTGGCCAAGGTGGGTAGCGTGACAGCGCGGGGCAATGACCCAGGAGCCTCTCACAAATGTGGTCGCTGAGAACTGAAATCCAACTCGTTTCCTCTCCGGCCGTACGTGGGAAGGTCTGAGAGCAACCAGCGGATGGTCGAGGTTTTCCTCCGAGGTCTGACCTGTTTCCTTCCACCGTAATGTTTGCCGCCGCCGAACAAGTGAAATATTCTTAAGTACGGCCTAAAACACCAATAAAAGAAGAGAAGAAAAAAAACCTATATAATAGTAAAACAGACGAGGTGATACAGCCCAAGTTTGCATGTCAATTTTATTACTTTTTAGAATTCCCGAGTCATGACTATTTTGCACTCGATAAAAGCTGATATGTGTATTGTAGTTGTTTTATCAGACACTGAAATGGTCTCGAGTACGACGTAAGACGTCTTTCAAATAAATTATACTTCAGTTGGTCGTGGATTTTCCAAGGTTCTGTCCGGTTTCCTCCAATCATAATAATGGCCGGCGTCGTATAAGTGAAGTATTCTCAAGCATTGCTGTAGCAATACCTACCAAATAAATAAATAAATTTTATTTTTTCATACTTTCAGACATATCTAAGTGTTTTTTCTGTCCGACTCACGTGGACATGCTACGAGGACACGGGAAGTTGCTATTATATACCGGACATGAAACTCATCCTGGGCGAGGCGTCGTGTTGGTGTCAAGCAGCAGGTGGACACCTTCTAATAGTGGACACCGTCAGTGAGTGGAGCCAGGTGGCGACCTTAGTTGATAACCTTACAGACGCCAATGGGTTTTGGGTAGGCGCAACTGATAAAAACAAAGGTATATTGCTTTGGGGTTTTATACTTCTTGGTATAGATGTTTATATAAGCTTCCACCGTTTTGCATTTAGTCATTGAAAATATACCATAATGTCAGTGCGTGACACCTACTTTTCTGAAATACAGATATTGGTGGTATTTGCATAGTTTTAGTTTTAGATGCGATTAATAATGACCATTGTTGATTAGAACCTCCTTAATACCTGAAACACATCATATTGCATTGACGCGGATATAGCAGTGTTATTGTGGTCTTTATATTCTGCTCAACATTACCACGGCGTGTTTAACTCTAAGGCTATAAATGTGTGTCTGAGCGCATGTGCAATGCTCTTGATGCATGACCTTAATTTCGTACCTAGAGATAACGCCTTTCCCTCCTTGCAACTGGTTTACGGACACAACTTTCGGAAAGTCTTTGCATTCAAATGCTTCCCTAAAGAAAGATTATGCTGTGTGAAGCAGAGAAATGTTTCTAAAAGTTTCTTGCCGCATTGGCAGTGCTGAAGTCATATCGTGTCGACATTTTCCAAGAGGGTGCATACGGTAATAATGTTGTCCTGATATTTCTTTGAAGATAACAACTTCATGTGGGAAAACGGCACTCCTGCCAGGGAGAGCTTGCCATGGCTTATTTGGTCGAAGGGTGAGCCGGAACCTCAAAGCAACAAAGGAGAACACTGCGTGATTATATCGCATGTGTACTGGTGGACAAAACCACCGACTCGGATTGGTAGACTAGTCGCCTTTAACACCCCGTGTTCAGATAAAAGACAATTTATTTGTGAAAAAACAATTAAGATATAACTTATCAACGTATCATGTTGCCATGATATCTTGTCATTAATACCACATGTTTTTCTGATGACAATACACTATACCGATAAAGCAGTAGAATTTTCCTATCTGACTATTAAATATGTTTTCACTGAAGTCATTTTAATGTAATTTAATTAGCTGCTTGTCCGGTTTTGTAATGTGTACACAAAATATACCGCTCCAAGTGTCTCAGTTTCACTGCAAAATATGAACTAATTACTTTGCTTTTTCTCAAGACAAAGCTTTTATTGAAGCTATCGAGTATATAAAAGGAAAACACGCTGTGATGGCATTTAAGAGCGTGTTGTTAATAATCATCATCAAACAATAAAGCCATAATGGCCACTGAAATGAAAGGCAAGGCGGCTATAATCATTAGGATGGACTGGTAAATGGCGTAATGCGGATTTGTAGTCTGCCATGACGGGGGCCTCCGCAGCAGAGGGGGACAGCAATTACCCAGGAACCTCTCACCGATGCAGTCGCTGTGACTTCAAGTCCAGCTCATGCTGGCTTCCTCTCCGGCCGTACGTGGGAAGGTCTGGCATCAACCTGCGGATTGTTGTGGGCTACCCACGGACTCTGCCAGGTTTCTTCCCACCATAATGTTGACCGCCGTCGTATAAGTGAAATATTCCTGAGTACGGCGTAAAACACCAATCAAATAAATAAATAAATAAATTTCACTATTTATCTACATATACTCTCGCTTGCGGCATACATTAATGAAGCCACTTATTTTTGTTTTAAAACACTAAATTCACACGCGCAGTGCAGCGTTTGTTTATTGAGCTATTTATCCGCTGAAGATCCTTGTGGACAAAATGTAAGTCGATGGCACTCGTGTATCTTAGCATTATACATGTCTATTCCTTGACAAAAGTAGATGGTTTACTTCGGGCACACCAGTTCCCTCTATCTATAATTCTCACCAAAGTCACATAAGTTAAAAAGTATGGATGGCATTAAAACAACAATCTAATAAATGAATTAAGATGAAATTAACGGAATAAATTCGTATGTCTGTGCTGTAATATCGCATATAAAGAGGATATTCCACAGTAAAGGTTGAATACCATATTTGTTTATTTATTTGTCTGATTGGTGTTTTACGCTGTACTCAAGAATATTTCACTTATATGACGGTGGCTAGCATTATTGTGGGAGGAAACCGGACAGAACTCACGCCGACTGCATTTGTGAGAGGCTCCCGGGTCATTATGCTGTGCTGACGTGCTGACACCCTCGGCACCCTAGAATGCCATAAATATTGCTCAAGTGATGTTTTTGTGTATTTGAACGTTTTGTGTTGAGTGTTTTCTCGAAAGGTTTTTACAGACTTGTGTATGGATCCACAACGGCGGTACGCCCGGAACTCGAACCACCGACCTTTGGCAAACTACTCACGCCATACTGGTGGGACCGAAGTGGTTTCATGCAGCTAGAAATTATAAATTCCGAAATCGAAGTTATCATGTTTAGGAGATTTGTTTTATTTTTGGCTATGTTTTATTGCTCAGTAGTTTACTTGTAGTGACCAGCATGCATGCATGCATGCATACATACACACACACATATATACATAGCAAATAAACATAAACTATATTCAATCATCAAATGCCCCAACACTCGCTAAAAAAATCCAGTGAATTGAGACGAGAAAAGAACAAAAATAAAAACGTTCTAAAGTTTGAATCAAATTCAAAATCTATTTCTGTACACAAGCCAGTTTATCATAATAAGCATGGCCCCTGCTTATGAAGACAACAAAGGACCTTTACCTCCATGTTTGCACATTTCTGAACACAGAGACTGTTAAACTAAATGATATCACAAAAGAAATTATCACTTTTAGGCTAGGCGCGTGACTTCAGAATTGTGTTTGCAGTTTTGGAAACTATGTATAAGATACATAGCCCTTTCGAGCACGAACAGTTTGTATCAGTACACACGCTCAGACAGGGTCAATACAGGAGGACACATTAATGGTGATTAATACGTATGCTACAATTTATTTATTTATTTAATTGGTGTTTTACGCCGTACTTATTTCACTTATACGACGGTGGCCAGCATTATGGTAAGAGGAAACCGGGCAGAGCCCGGGTGAAACGTACGACAATCCGCAGGTTGATGCCAGACCTTCCCACGTACGGCCGGAGAGGAAGCCAGCCTGACCTGGACTTGAAGTCAGAGCGACCGCATCATTGAGAGGTTCCTGGGTCAATACGCTGCGCTAGCGCGCTAACCAACTGAACTACCGTATGCTACAACATCGAGGAATTTGGCGAGAGGCCAGGACTTAGCCCCGTGCTAGCTTTTTGTGCGCTTTTTCCGACGTTTTTTGCTTGGAAACCTGAAGTTTTATGTGATAACATAAAATATATGACATTTAATTTACATCTGTTTTGCTGCAGAGAGTTACAATGCTTTAACATAACAACATATGTGTTGTTTACTTTATACCCCTTCCCCTCCCCCCGCCCCCCCCGCAATCGATAAGACCCAATCGATATTTCCATAGCTGGTTTCGGTTTTGGCTTAATGCATGTTATTGGGAGTAAAAACCAGAGTAACGACGACAGTGTGACAGTTGCCAAATGGACACACGGAATCGGTGAAATACGGTCTCTTGTTTATTTATCTCACTTAGGGTTGTATTCTCACTGTACATAAAATGCTTAAATAGTGGACATTGCTGGTTACAATCAAAATGCTGTATGGTTATCACATTTAATAAACAAAACTTGGCATTGTCTCGGGTCACTAATGGGAAGCAAACACGGTATAACAGAACACCATTTGAACAAGCAAATTCATTTATCAACTGAATAAGTTGGGCAGCACCGAAAAAAACATTTAACGTCGGATCTTACTCAATGTGATCAAAATCATCCATTGAGACTGAAACCAAAGCATAATTACAGGAAGTAAACATATCCTACATGCTGATGATTAAAATGCGGGTATAAAAAGTCGACTCTCCGACCAAGGACGGCATATTTGAACGGACAGGTGTTATTTAACAGTGAGACTGCCCACCCTTACAAGGAATATTTTACACACATAACTTTCAGGTATTCCGATAAATAGCAATATATTACTACAAAAACATAAAACAGGTGCATACACAATTGAAACGCTTTGTCAATTGAAAAAAAGATGAATTCAAAAATTATAAATGCAAATAGTGAGACTGTGGGTTCAATATTTCAATATTACTTCCCTGAAAGAAATTTTAAACTTCCTTAAAAAACACAGTCTTGAGATCAATGATTGGAGAAATTGTTGTTGTATATATTACATTTCGGAGTTATCTCCCTTCATCCACATTCTTATCTGTGAGTGATACGTTGCACTCCGGAATATTGAAGAGCACGTATTTGATTATCAAGGCACCAGCTAACCCATAAGACAAACACTTCACATATAAAAACATAAACCTTCTCGTTCATGTTCAGAATATCTGAACATGAATCTAATTTACTCACATCTAATATTTCTGTACGACTTACAAAGTCAACTTTTAAAATCTTAGTATTAAGACCGTTTTAACCAGTTAGTATAGTGAGATGCCCACGGAGAACAAAACTGACGACTTTCGACGCTGTTTGCGAGCAATGAAACAGTCAAAGCGATCGATATAAGCATGTTGAGCATTGTCCCATGAGATACGCATCTTGTTTATACATTCACCCTGTAGGTAAAGCATTACATAGGTACGGCTTACAATTGCACCATTACAAAATCACGTGGACTAACACACCCCTCCTGCAGGCGTGCATTACACAGAAACGACTTCATAATGACGCCATTACAAATACACCTGGATTAACACACGCACACACCAGTATATTACACAGCAATGAGTTCACAATGGCACCATTAAAATACACCTGGACACACACGCACTGCGGTGCATTATATAGCAACGACTTCATAATGGCACTATTCTGAATACACCTGGGTTAGCACACACACACACAGCAGTCCATTACACAGCAATGACGTCATAAAGACACCATTACAAATACACCTGGATTAACACACACGCACACCAGTACATTACACAGCAACGATTTCAAAATAGCGCCATTACAAATACACCTGGATTAACACACGCACAAACCAGTACATTACACAGGAAGGACTTCATAATAGCGCCATTACAAATACACCTGGATTAACACACACACAAATCAGTACATTACACAGCAACGATTCATAATGGCACCATTACAAATACACCTGGATTAACAGATACGCACACCTGTACATTACACGGCAATGACTTCATAATGGCGCCATTACAAATCCACCTTGGTTCACACAGACGCACACCAGTACATTACACAGCAATGACTTCATAATGACGCCATTACAAATACACCTGGATTAACACACACACAAACCAGTACATCACACGGCAATGACTTCATAATGACGCCTATACAATAACCTCTGGATTAACACACACGCACACCAGTACATTATACGGCAATGACTTCATAATGACGCCATTATGAGTACCTCTGGATTAACACGCACCCCCTACAGGAACCATCACATATGCACCTTGATTAAACATCCTAACTGGACCCATCTTTCTTCAGGGGTTATTGTTTTTTGTTGTTGTTGTTGTTGAATCTCTTTCTGGAAAAATGTACATTCGCATTAACATTTTGTGTCAAGCATTGAAGTAGCCAGTTATGAAAGGAACTTGTTAAATTTTGCAAGTGATATGAAACATTTGCGCTTCTGTAGTGATTCCCAAATAAAGGCGGCAGCATTATAGGTGTAATCGAGAATCGGGATCGAGCACGTGAGGAAGTATTCATACCGAAGGCTGATGCGTTAAAAAATTCGGAAGTTATTCAACAAAAGCAACTGGAGAATGTCTCCACTCGTTTTGAACGTTTTGAACATGCCAAGCTGATTGTCATAGGGATTGTGCGAAGCGATGGAGAGGTACGAATCAGACTAGGTCGACGGCTGGTTTGTCTGCATTCTTTGTGGTTTAGGTATCTCACAACCACTCAAGCTGTGAAAGAAATGGCGGGTCTAGGACGCCGATCAGGTTTTCTGTTACTTCGGTTCAGCAGGGGATGTACGCAAGTGCAGCCAACCGACACCGGCTCAAACATCTTTTTGTACTCAAACTCCATGGTTTCATTATTACAACCAATTTTACGGAGAACAGGCGTGTAGTAGAAAATCTTCCTACACTCAGCGAGATTTACTCCATTGGGCATCAAGGAAATACATTTCTCACATTTACAACGCGCCTCAACAATTGTAGCTGGAATGCGATCCGTGTTATGGGTGATGACGTAATAGGAAGGGCAAGTTGACCTGTCCAGGTACTTCTCACTCTGAGTGTTGATCGTCTTAGGACAAATCCGGTCACCAATGAAAATATCCGAGGACTCACGGCTATCCTCTGTGTGTCTGGCGGCCATCTCCTCCGGCTGGAAGAATGGCAGCCCGTACAGCGATGGATGAACGCTGGCTGGCGCTAAGAGTTCTCTCCTTCTTACATCCAAATCTTTCGGTTCTCGGCACTCTTGGATCTTTTTCGAGCTTTTCCGCGAATGACGAATTCTACCTCCGTTAACTAGTGGATATGTCAGCAAAAAGCAACACGCTATGAATAGGGTTTTCATCTGAAAAAAATACAATGAAACATATTGTCATGAAATTACAGGACCCAGGTAGTGTCTTCTAAAGCTATGCGTCGAAACAGACATTCGTATACCAGCCGTCAACCAGTATGGACGTTCCAGAGCAATATTCGCAAGCGACGAACTCCCAAAAGAACGTTTAACACAAACCACCAAAGAACAAAGAAAGTATATAAAGTACGAAAATATGACGTTCATTCAAGTAGGCATGCATTCTAACTTTGTATTTATTTATTTATTTAATTAGTGGTTTACGCTGTACTCGAGAATACTTATACGACAGCGCCCAGCAATATGGTGGGAGGAAACCAGGAAAAAGAAATACATTACCATCTGCGCCAGCACGCAAACCACGCGGCCACTGAGTTCCTACTTAATTTATTTGATTTATTTATTTGATTAATGTTTTACTCCGTACTCAAGAATACTTCACTTATACAACGGCGGCCAGCATTATGGTGGGACGAAACCGGGCAGATCCCGGGGGAGACCCACAACAATCCGCAGGTTGATGCCAGACCTTCCCACGTACGGCCGGAGAGGAAGCCAGCATGAGCTGGACTTGAAGTCACAGCGACCGCATCGGTGAGACGTTCCTGGGTCAATACGCTGCGCTAACGCGCTAACCAAGTGAGGCACGGAGGCCCCAATTCCTGATTAAGCTTACATGTTCATTACATTCACATGGTGCTTTTGTTAAAAACAGTTGAAATCACCAGCGTTACAGACAGGCATATAACTCTATCCGACCTTGGAATTATTCACGGAATAGGTTTTTTAAAAATTAGATGTCATCTTAAATTATCGACTGTCTTCCATGCATCATCAAAAACCTTCTGTCGATAATATGCTGTCACATTAATGTACTTGTTATATAAGTATTTCTGGAGTCAATGCGGTCGCTGTTAGTTTCCTCTCATCATAATGCTTGCCGCCGTCGTATATCAGAAATAAATCTTGATACGGCGTAAAACACTAATCAAATAAATAAGTAAATAAATAAATAAATAAATATAAGTATATCTTACACTTGGATTTAGGAACTGACTAGTGTTTTAGGTTGTATTGAAATGGATCTTGCGACTACCGATTTGGAGTGAGTGGAGTGAGTGCGTGGGGTTTAACATCGTACTTTATCGATTTGGAATGCGCATGTATGATTAGAAGTGTTATACGGATGTCTTAGAAAGACGTAGACTCGCCTATATAGTGATGACTTAACGTTAAGTGACATTTTTCTATCCAAGAAATGAAGTGACATACGTATAATAACCGTGACGCCAAAGTGGTGAACTGTTTTGTCTCTAACTTTGTACGATGCAAGGGATATAAAATTATCAATCAGAAATGTCTTTTCTCCATCTTGTGACAATGTCGCTACGATACTGTCATTTCCGAAAAGAGCCTTCATTCATCATCCTCTCCGGCCGTACGTGTAAAGGTCTGTCAGCAACCTGTGCATGAGCGTGGGTTTCCCCCCGAGCTCTGCCCGTTTCCTCCCACCATAATGACTATATTACTACTAAATAGATAGTCCACCTGTAGACTGTATTACTCCTAAATAGACAGCCCATCTGTAGATGTACTACTGCTGATTGGACAGCCCATCTGTAGAGTGTACTACTGCTAAATAGACAGCCCATCTGTAGACAGTTCTACTGCTAGATAGACGACCATTCCTCTCCGGTCGCAACCTGCGGATGGTTGTGGGTTTTTCCCGGGCTCTGCCCGGTTTCCTCCTAGCATAACGCTGGCCGCCCGTCAAATAAGTGAAATATTTATGAGTACGGTGTAAAACGTCAAATCAAATAAATCAATAAATAAATAGACAGCCCGTCTGTAGAGTGTACTACTGGAAAATAGACAGCGTAACTGTAGATTGTACTACTGCTAAATATACAGCCCATTCTGTATCTGTACTACTGCTAAACGGACAACCCATATTTAGACTGTACTGTTACTAAATAGACAGCCCGTCTGTAGCTGTACTACTGCTAAACGGACAACCCATATTTAGGACTGTACTGTTACTAAATAGACAGCCCATCTGTAGCTGTACTACTGCTAAACGGGTAGCCCATATTTAGACTGTACTGTTGCTAAATAGACAGCCCATCTTGAAACATGCCCGCAACAAATATGCATCTTATGTATGGAAAATCTGTGTATCAGTGACAAATTTTAAGCACGCCCTTTGCACGGGTACTGCGGAAAGACAACGTTCACCCTGACGAAGAAATCGACCAGCTTTGTGATATTATTTTGAAACATAAATAAAGGATTTAATCTCCATATTCACATCAGTTTTTTTTGAGTTTTATTTCAACGAAAAGAATTCAGACGGAGACTGTCTGTGAGATTATATCCCTGTCTAAACAGAAGGCTGTAAATATTATGATCGGATGACAATAAGAGCAAGTCATTAGAAGTCCACATTCACTGTCTAATTTTCCTTTTATATTTTCACCAGCCAATGTGCGAATAGAATGTGACATGTACTCGCCTTTCCCCTGTCTTAGGGATCGGAGGGGGAATCCCCGAAAACGTTTGTTTACCGCAGTGTAGAGTAGCTGTGAGCAGAAGATGCCATCGGGCACTTTACCCAGCAATAAAGAGGTGAAGAAACTATGACTGGAGAAATGATTGAGGGTTTAACGCCATATTAACAAGGCTGAAGTATTTCAGACATATTATGGGGTTAAAAAAAATTGAAACAGAGAGTGTCAATTTGAAGATTTTTCTCACACACTAGAACCAGATGATTAATGATTTTCAGATAATGAATAGCAAGATAGCGAGATAAACTTTCTGGGGAAAATTTAGTTACTTCATTTTTAAATTATTTATTTGATTGGTGTTTTACGTAATACTCAAAAATATTTCTGTTACAACACTTCAGCCAACATTATGGTAAGAGGAAATCGGGCAGAGCCCGTGGGAAAACACACCACCATCCGCAAGTTGCTGGAATGCCTTCCCAGGAGAGGAAGCGAGTATGAGCTGGACTTGAATTCACAGCAACCGCATTGGTTGGAGGCTCCTGAGTCTAACGCTCTCGGCCACGGGGACCCCTTCATACACGTAGTTTTAGCGTCTAATGCTTTTTTATATGTCGGTCACAGGTCAGGTAAAATACCCTACATATTTGGCCTAGTGCACCAACTTGACCCTGAGGGGCTTATATACCCCTTGACACATGTACGATGGAGATACCTTAAACATCCTAAAAATATGCTGATTGCATTAGCCCTCTGCGCAATCTCCTGCACACGTAAACCTGATCGCCACCATCTGAGTAAAACATTCCTGAGCGCGGCGTTTAATACCATTCAAATATATATGAATGACAAAAAAATATCAAAAGATTAAATTCTGAATTAATTCCTAAATAATTTCTAATGTACAGGACCCACACTTTACAGGCCGTCATGCACCAATACTTTCTGAAGGTAACCGACGCTCTGTAATAACCCAAACATTTAGCCTGCAGACACATTCTTTCACAGTGTCAACAACAACGACGCGCGTTCAAATACACGTAAACCTCGGAACTCAAACAGTTGCAAAAACACTTGTGCACTGATGATAGCATAATAAAAGGCTGAAATATTGAGTCGAAATTAAATTTTCGTTTTTTCGGAGTTACACTTGTGTATTACTAACAGCTGTGGCCCGGAAAAGGTAAAGGTTTTGTCATCTAGACATTTAGAATAATAGTATTCATGGGTGGCAAAAACTGGTGTGCCAGGAGCTAACCGAAATCCACAGCACAGGCTGCAGCGACATAACATCGAAGATGTCATAGTCATCGATACGAAATGTTTGAACGTATATGTGCAATGCCAAGTCATCAACACTGCAAGTAAGCATGCATGTTTGCGTTAATTTACATGCTTTTCCTTTCACTGCTGTAGACTTTTAACAATCAGATAGAGATGCAAAGCTTTAAGACAGTGCACTTTCCAGATAATATAAAGTTACTGAAGTATCCTTATATTACTTCTATATCACTTAACCTTGAACAGAATGGCTTTGCATGGATATTGATGCAGCGAATATCTCTAGTGCAGAGGCACTCACGTAGAGTGATGCTGTTTGCTTATTTATCATGGAAAACAACGTGGATTTATCACGCTGGTAAACCATATGTGATAAAGCACCTTAACAGCTGGTGTGCTCGTGATATTATAACGGATTATCCAAACAAATCCCTGATTTTCATCGGTGTTGAAGCACCTGTGATAAAACAACTGTTTAGGTTCAGACTAAGGTACGTCCAGGTAAACATTTCCACTTTCATCCTGATGTTCTTTATTTATCCTCAGCATGCACTTGGATTTGAAAGATGAAACCCCAAATCAGTGAATTGTTACGATGAGGTGAAGAAACAAGTTGTAATGTAAAAGAAGATATTTGAAATAATCTTCTCAGAAATTAGATTTTTTCATCTCCTACCTTAGCTGCTTCCCAATATGCACGTCCGTCCTGTCTGAAGAAATTTCAATAATTTAATTTCTATCATGAAGCAAAATGACTTTGTAAGGGCCCAGACGGAAAAAAAATATTTTCGGCAACAGAATATTGCGTTTGGTAATTCCACGAAAAACGAGTGATCTCGTGACGTGAAATTGAGGCACCGTGTGATCTGTTGACAAACCTATCAGCTGATTGGAGCATTTGTTTCTGTCCATCTTCCTACCTTTATTTATACTTCAATCTTACGTACGACGTGATTTTGCTACTTTATTTCCAGGTAGGTCTTATTCTATAGTGTGTTTTACACACACTGACGCATTTGACGGACAAGGATGTTTGAAAATGCATAAAGAGAGGGTGTGGGGGAGAATGTAAGTGGGGAGGAAGTGAGCTACGTCGGGTCGGGGATTTCACACAACTGGGGTGCCCTGACGAAGAGTTGGGGGTTGGCCGGGGGGAGGGGGAGGGGGGAGTTTGGTTGTTTTGCTTGTTTTGCTTGTTTTGTGTTTTATTTGATGCCCTAAAATTAGCCATCTCGGTTACATGTCTGTGCTTTTGTCACATCGCTGTTAACAAACCGGAAGTGTTAAGTTTGAGCTGGTATGGCGTTTTGGTTACCTGCTTGGGACAATAGCTAAGCATGCGTGTTTAAAAGGCAGAGATTGTCGCGCGTATCAGGTTTCAAAGTTAAATCCATAATGAACAGTTGGTAGAGTCTTAAAGTTTAAAACGTTTCGACTTTGTGTTTTAAGTCGAATGTTTAAACACGGATTAAATTAAATTATGGAACACTGATTCTAAACAAGAAAGTTCATTATCGTCACCGAATTATAGTTTTTTTTGAAAATTGAATCCTTCATATTTTTTCTCTCTCACTATTAGATAGGGCACTATTGTTTATTTTATTACTTACTTGTACTTTCCAATGTTATTTGTATAAAAAAAATGTTTGCCACTTTGCTACTAAGGCCTGTATTCCGCACCACTGAGAAAATTCCACTTCGATTTTGATTGGTCAGTGGCTCTGACTGCAATGCATGACACACTTTGGCGTAGGCTATGACGTGTATTGAGATATCAATTCAAACTTCTTCCCATTGGACTGTGCAAAATCAGGAAGAGGGTCGATTCGTGTGCACGGCTATCTGGCGCTAAAAATATATGGAAGCCGTGACGAAGGCGAAAAGTATTCTTTTGTAATAGAAGAAACGATTCGGGAAAACTGTAATTCCATTTACATAGGCGTATTGGCGGTGCCAATGACGGCCTGTAAATACTTACGAATTTCGGCTCTGCTTAACACAAAAAGTGTTCACCTCTCCACCCGGCTAGCATTATCGTTTTGATATGCATGTGACATAATGTACACATAGTAGGAACTTCCGGGTTTTATGGAGGTGACATATATGTGCATAATGTACCCAGGCTAGCATGCACATAACCTACATAAGTGCCAGGTGAGACAAATTGTAGAGAAGACGAGCAGGATTTTAGTTAAATAAAAACACGATCATTTCAAATACCACTTATATATTATCAATTCCAGTATGGCGGGAAATTACGATAAATTCCATCATGGAGCTGTAGGGATATGTTAAGGACATTTTCATAATGGGTTTGTAACCCATCCAGTCACAAATAGTCCGAAGTCGAATAAACTGCAGTCGTGCATGAAGTCAGAACAGTCCAAAGCCGAATAAACTGCCAGTCGTGCATGAAGTCAGAAACAGTCCAAAGCCGAATAAACTGCCAGTCGTGCATGAAGTCAGACACAGTCCAAAGCCGAATAAACTGCCAGTCGTGCATGAAGTCAGAAACAGTCCGAAGCCGAATAAACTGCCAGTCGTGCATGAAGTCAGAAACAGTCCGAAGCCGAATAAACTGCCAGTCGTGCATAAAGTCAGAAACAGTCCGAAGCCGAATAAACTGCCAGTCGTGCATGAAGTCAGAAACAGTCCGAAGCCGAATAAACTGCCAGTCGTGCATGAAGTCAGAAACAGTCCGAAGCCGAATAAACTGCCAGTCGTGCATGAAGTCAGAAACAGTCCGAAGCCGAATAAACTGCCAGTCGTGCATGAAGTCGGAAACAGTCCGAAGCCGAATAAACTGCCAGTCGTGCATGAAGTCAGACACAGTCCGAAGCCGAATAAACTGCCAGTCGTGCATAAAGTCAGAAACAGTCCGAAGCCGAATAAACTGCCAGTCGTGCATGAAGTCGGAAACAGTCCGAAGCCGAATAAACTGCCAGTCGTGCATGAAGTCAGACACAGTCCGAAGCCGAATAAACTGCCAGTCGTGCATGAAGTCAGAAACAGTCCGAAGCCGAATAAACTGCCAGTCGTGCATGAAGTCGGAAACAGTCCGAAGCCGAATAAACTGCCAGTCGTGCATGAAGTCAGAAACAGTCCGAAGCTGAATAAGTTGATAATCGTCCATTAATAACAAACATCTTACTTATGTAGGGCTTTTAGCTTTTGCGAAAACTGAGAAAAATTGTTGTAAATAAAAAAGACTAAAAAAAGAGTATTTCAGCGCAAACATGGCGAGATCACGTGACATCAGTTCGGCATTATTTCAGTGTTATCACGGCAAGATCATGTGACGTCACTTCGGCCTTATCGGCGTTATCAAGGCGAGATCACGTGTAAGTCAGGAGTGAGTGTGGTTAGCCAAGTTTTTCTGATAAGTCATTAATTAAGCGGCAGAAGAAAAACCCTTTTGTGGCCCAATGAGATTGATGACTAAATCTGAACAAAGGTAAACATAAGTCGAAATACAGTACATGTACGGGGCATGAATTCGCTATATAGCTTTTCTCGCAATGGTTGTTTTTAGCAATAAGCTATAATCAACTATTTCAGCAAATGACAATATCGTTATGGCTAATCCTAATTACACAACAGTGTACGAAGGTCATTAGTCCAGCCAGTTCTTTCTGACATATCATATATGCTCATTTATCGACATTTTTTAATAGGGTAAACATTTTGTGTACTCACTATAGAGTATAGTACACTCCGGGAATATTTATTTATCTTTAGCGTTTTACGCTCTTCTAATAAGCGAAAAGAATTCTAAATGAAAATTACAACCTCTATATAAAATACGAAAATATATTGATACACATATAGAAATAGTTAGCAATTGAGTTTCACTTATGTCTATCCTTTTTTCAAAATTGAACACCCCTCCGTCTTTATATGCACTTTTTATGACAATTACTAGCTTGCCAATCTTTAGGGATTCCCTTCTTTGACTCAGATCATCAAGTGACAACAATAAATGACCATTACTCATCTGACCAATAATACTTCCTTTACTGATTGAGCAACTGACCTACAAAGTCAGTTTACTATGGAATGTGGCTACGTGTTCTGGCACTGCCTCGCTAGGTGTTATTAGTATGTTTCCCTTCTTATCTAACCGGGAAAAGCCGATAAATACAGAACACAGCAAGTACATATTCCTGAACGTCACGCGGCACACACTCCTATAGTTCACCCATTCATAATTCATTCATCCAGCAGTCAAAAAAAAAAAATAAATAAAAAAAGGAACTGGAGTTTTCTTTCTAAATTAATCCCAGGAAGGAACGCCATTATATCTACACCAGCAACACGTGGTCCGCAAAATCTACAAAGCCATTATCTCGTACTAGACAATTTTCAGTCTGGAGATTTGTCATTTACATGCTGAAAGGCGGTGGTTTTACCCCTGGGCACTGTCGTTTCCTCCACCCATAAACATATCTGTGAAAAGTACCGCGTCTAACAGCAGTCAAATGAATATATAAAGAAATAAATATACAAACAAATAAATATAAATACTAATAAATAAATATACAAATAAATAAATACATTAATAAATACATATTATACATGCTGCCTACTTTTCAGTGTACTGTACTATCTCTATACCAGTTTGTACCACAATATATTATAATTTTAATTCTTTATTTGTTTTTTTCCCACACCTCTATAGCCACGAGGGGATCTCCTCGGCATAAAATCAAGGTATATACATAAAATGACATAGAAAACAAAGAGAACAAATGACATGTACATGTACAGAATAAAGTGATGGGAACAAAGAAAGATCAAAATCAAATCATATTACTGCTGGGCTTGGATGGTGAATCTGTTGGACATGATTGTAAAATTATGTACAGATTTTAAGATCTTAAGACTTTAAGATTATTATTCACGCTTAGTTTAGGTGAACCAAACAAGAGTATAGTACAACTAGTCAAAAATACAGAAGGGTGAACTCCAGGAGATATAATTCTAAAGATGCTTTTTAGCATGTGCTTCTTATGAATGGCATCGACAGGGCAGTCAAGGAAATAATGAGATGCATTTTCACATTTATGTTTACATTTACTACATGACTGATCGTCGATAATGTTATATTTGAAGAGGTCACCATGAAGAGCGCTCAGTCCCATTCTCATTCTACAGAGCATAAAAGAGGGAAAGGAGTGAAAGGAATTATACACAGATGTTAGATCACGGTTAATACTGTCTTGAGAGTACAAAAAGTTAACTGTTTCCAGTGAAGAGTTTTGGATATGAACCGGCAATGTTCGCCTGGCTCGACTAATCATACTCAATTTCATATTACTTTTCTTAACTATAGCTCTTACATGCAGCATACATTGGATAAGTTTCGGACTCAGTGCCGTTAAGGCAAACCTAAATTTTTCCGTTGAGGGTTGAGGGGACACTGGTCGATAATTAGAAACGTCATGTCTATCTCCTTTTCTAAATACAGGGCAGACTTGAGAGAGCTTCCACGCTGCTGGAAAGACAGCTGTCCGTAAGGAAATAATTAAAAAGATTTGTTACGGAAGTTGCAATACAATCAGCAGAATTTTTAAGCATGAAGTTGCTTACACCACACTGAGGCTTTCCGTGTATTCAGAGTCTCAAGGGAATTGTTTAATCTCATTTTCACAGTCTGTATACAACTGAGGCGTGATTCTGTAACATACGTAAAAAGATGGTAAATGTACAGATTTCATTATCTACCAGTATGTTTTTGTATCCAGCTGAGGGGCTGGAGAGTTTACCTTTTAAAAAAGTAGAGAAACCCAGTATTGCTTAACGTTTAGAATTATTGGCCTCCCTTCTAGATATATAATATCGAAACTTATCCCCATCTGACACGTGGTCTAATAG
The DNA here is from genome assembly GCF_032854445.1 of Liolophura sinensis. NCBI lineage: Eukaryota > Metazoa > Mollusca > Polyplacophora > Chitonida > Chitonidae > Liolophura > Liolophura sinensis. Next base: position 34,793,510 of record NC_088304.1, on the reverse strand, counting down.
TGACTTTCTTATTCGGAATACATTCATTCCAACATGACAAAAACAAACTGTTCTAGATAAACAATTTGTCATTGACAGGAGAGAAAATATGACCAACGGTATCAAATGGTTGCGCAGACCATACAATTCGGCACATTTGAAGTCCCACACATGTCTTACAAAAGCCTTTGGTTTATCGTTACATAAGATGTTTGTAGTACAATAAATAGTACAATGGTGCAATGATTAGCCATTGGTGAGGCAACTCCGTTGTCAATTACATAACCAATACAATCCGTTATAATTAGTTCCAATCCATAAGCATCATCATCAGTATATCGTGAGGGTTCATTAATTAGTTGAAAAAGACTTTTCCCAGCTACCATTACCATAAAGGCTCATTTTCAATTCGCTCATATCGTGGTAACTTTTCCCAGTGTAAACATCTATCATCACTTCTGTCATGAGACTGAAGTTAAATTTTCTTCCAGATTACTTAAAAAAAGCTCATGTAAATGTGCCGGTTGGTTAGGTGGGCGGTAACAGCACGCTTTTGTTATTCTGTTTCACCATTATCCATAACATCTCAGTGCCATTCTTCTAAATCCTTAAATATATGCCCATCATCCTGTACTGATAAATAGTCGCTGTACCTCTGTGTACCACAATATACCATTATCCTGCACTGTGCGAGATAACCTCTGTACCTCTGTGTACCACAATATACCATTATCCTACACTGTACGAGATAACCTCTGTACCAGTGTGACCACAATACACGCTGTCTACTTTCCAGTAGTACAGTCTACAGATGGGCTGTACTATTTATTTTTTTATTTATTTGATTGGTGCTTTACGTCGTGCTCAAGAGTATTTCACTTATACGACCGCGGCCAGCATTATGGTGCGAGGGAACCGCGCAGAGCCCAGGGGAAACCCACAACCATCCGCAGGCTGCTGCCATACCTTCCCATGCATACCTTCTGGAGAGGAAGCCAGCATGAACTGGAACACACAGCGACCACATTGGTGAGAGGCTGCTGGGTCATTACGTTACAGTAACACAGTAACCTACTGAGTCACGGAGGCAACTTGCACTGTACTAGATAATCTCTGTACATCTGTGTACCACAATATACCCCTTATCGCCACTGTACTCGATAACCTGTCAACCAGTGTGTTCCACAATATACCCATTATCTAGCACCGTACTAGATAACGTCTGTACCAGTGTGTACCACAATATACCCATTATCGTGTGCTAGATAGACCCTCTATACTAAAATAATTGTATTATTGTAGAACATATTTTGTACTAGAACTGTGAGGTTTTATAGCAATCCATTAAGATGTATTAGCATCCATTAAGGATTCTTAGGACATATCTATTAAGGTGCATTAGAACATATCCATTAAGGTGCATCAGATCATATCCATTAAGGTGTATTAGATCATATCCATTAAGGTGTATTAGATCATATCCATTAAGGTGTATTAGATCATATCCATTAAGGTGTATTAGATCATATCCATTAAGGTGTATTAGATCATATCCATTAAGGTGTATTAGATCATATCCATTAAGGTGCATCAGATCATATCCATTAAGGTGTATTAGATCATATCCATTAAGGTGTATTAGATCATATCCATTAAGGTGTATTAGATCATATCCATTAAGGTATATTAGAACATATTCTTTAAGGTGTATTAGAACATGTTGCTCACGTCGTTCTACATGATGTTCTCAGTTTAAAAAAAAATTCATGATTTGCTTTCAACATGTACAAAGCAGTCGTTAGGAATTTAAATGCAAAGCGAGACAGTTGATCGCACTGACCGTAGTTTCTGATGCAGTGATGTTTATCCCAGCAGGTTTAGAGATATGCCAAAAACGAAAACAAAATAAAAAACAACAACAGATTACACCATACAAGCTAATGTGACAGGAACAAATACATAGAAAAATGTATCTGACTGCCTGGAAAATCGGACAAGAGCCACAGGATATGCAATCAGGGATAAGAAATTGTGGAAAGGCATGTTGCTTTACTTACACGCTGTTTGACACAAGTGTACTCAGTTGTTACGAACTAATGTCAGACTATAAATCATTCTCCTTCCTTACACGTGATTCTACAAAGTACCCGTTTTTTTTATCAGATATGCATTGTTACGTACATGCATGTACTATAACCATGAATCTAAACAATAATCAAGAGATCCTTGCTCAGGTGAACCACCATAAAAATATTGTCACTGTGGTTAACCTGACTCACACTTCAAAAATGGGGCATTTTTATAAGCTTTTATTGGACCTTTCCCTCAGTTTTCTCTAAATGTCCGTTTCTATAAAATCCCCAACATGACCCAGTTTTTTCTGATAGCGCTGTTAAGAAATTTCGGGGATGGCTGTAGAGGGACACAGTAATAGGGAGAAAAACTGAGCGTGCATACATGTATATTGTGGCACACTAAACACCCTGTAACACAGATTCACACACAGGGTACATGTATGAGAGACACAAACACCCCAAAACACAGATTCACACACAGGGTACATGTAGAGAGACACAAACACCCCGTAACACAGATTCACTCAAAAGGCACATGTATGAGAAACACAAACACCCCGCAACACAAATTCACACATAAGGTACATGTATGACAGACACAAACACCCCGCAACACAAATTCACACACATGGTACATGTATGAGAGACACAAACACCCCAAAACACAGATTCACACACATGGTACATGTATGAGAGACACAAACACCCCAAAACACATATTCACACATAAGGTACATGTACGAGAGACACAAACACCCCGCAACACAAATTCACACACATGGTACATGTATGAGAGACACAAACAAGCCGTAACACAGATTCACACACACAAGGTACATGTATGACAGACACTGTGACAGACTGAAATGACGCCAGAGTTCCATCAATCAACATGACCTGTAACGCAGATTCACACACATGGTACATGTATGAAAGACACAAACACCCCAAAACACAGATTCACACACATGGTACATGTATGAGAGACACAAACACCCCAAAACACATATTCATACACAGGGTACATGTATGAGAGACGCAAACAAGCCGTAACACAGATTCACACACAGGGTACATGTATGAGAGACACAAACACCCCGCAACACAGATTCATACACAGGGTACATGTATGAGAGACGCAAACAAGCCGTAACACAGATTCACACACAAGGTACATGTATGACAGACACTGTGACAGACTGAAATGACGCCAGAGTTCCATCAATCAACATGACCTGTAACGCAGATTCACACACAGGGTACATGTATGAGAGACACAAACACCCCAAAACACAGATTCACACACAGGGTACATGTATGAGAGACACAAACACCCCAAAACACAGATTCACACACAAGGTACATGTATGACAGACACTGTGACGGACTGAAATGACGCCAGAGTTCCATCAATCAACATGACCTGTAACACAGATTCACACACAGGGTACATGTATGACAGACACTGTGACAGACTGAAATGACGCCAGAGTTCCATCAATCAACATGACCTGTAACGCAGATTCACACACAGGGTACATGTATGAGAGACACAAACACCCCGTAACACAGATTCACTCAAAGGGTACATGTATGAGAGACACAAACACCCCAAAACACAGATTCACACACAGGGTACATGTATGAGAGACACAAACACCCCAAAACACAGATTCACACACAAGGTACATGTATGACAGACACTGTGACAGACTGAAATGACGCCAGAGTTCCATCAACCAGGATGATCGCTCAGACTGAAAGCTACTGTACGTTAGTTTCATTGAAACAGGTTAATTGTATATGTGCTGTTTGGATGTCTTCTTTTGCGTTAAAAACAACTTATATGACATAATTTCACGCATGTAGCACCCGTCACAAGACCTGTAGCACCCGTCACGCTGATGGTTTATTTTTTATGTCAAAGCTAATACAATGTTTCCAGTGATGGACTTTAGTAATTGTCTGTCATATTATTTCCTATCAATTGTGTCCAATAATTAATCTGTTCACTTCTTACTCTGAAAAGGCTTTGTCAAACGTATGAATGTCGCTATCTGAACTGTGGAAAACATTGAGAAATTACGATGATCTCTGGTACTGAATACAGTCCTATAGTTTCTATCTCTCGTTCTTTCTATTTGAAAGCAGCTATCTGTGCAACAGTTTTTTCAGGTTACAGTATACATACAGGTTCCTAGCCTGATTCCCCTCACCAACTGACCCATTTTTGACTGGCATATTTACTTCACAGTTCAGTTGTCGTTTTGGGGCATCCCTTCCTTCGTGCGCCTCAAAAGCATGTGTTCAGTATTCAAACTGGGTGTCATACGTGACACGCTACATCGCACTCTCCTATATCCATCCCGGGGACTCCTGTGAATGAGCTGAGTCGTGTGCCAGCGGGACGCGATGACCTAAGAGCTTTTCACCGATGCGCTCGCTGTGAGTTCAAGCCCAGCCCATACAGGATTCCTTTCCGACCGTACGTACGACGGTCTGCAGCAGCGTGCATATGTCCATGTTTAACCCGAGCTCTGCCTAGTTTTCACCTACCAAAATGCTGGTCGTCGCCATATAAGTGAAATGTAATACTGCGATCAAATAAATAAATAAATAATATGTCCAGCCTATTTTTTGGTGAAATCCTTAAGCCAGAGACCTATTTCACAACGAGATTTCGGGCATAAGGCTGAAATTATACTCTTACATATATAAATCAAATCGACAACAGTTTGAGCATTAAAATATACAGGTTATTTAACACTGTGGTAGTAGAGTGCTATTTTGCTGATTTAGTGAGTGAGTGCTTGGGGTTTAACGTCGTACTCAACAATTTTTCAGTCATATGACGACGAGATTTAGTGCTCTGGTAGGTAAATCTGCCATGTCTGAACGTTCCCCTTCATAAATGTAGTTTTATTGAGAAGGAAGGCCTTTAGTAAATGGCCTGTTGAATAGGGATATTTATGTTCTTGTTTTCATCTATTCATGCTGTTTGGTCACCTATACATGGAACTGATACAGTCGTTAGCGTGGGACTGATGGCGTTATGAGAATGGGACTGATGACGTCATCGGCGTGGGGCTTATGACGTTATGAGAATGGGACTGATGACGTCATCGGCGTGGGGCTGATGGCGTTATGAGAATGGGACTGATGACGTCATCGGCGTTGGGCTGATGGCGTTATGAGAATGGGACTGATGACGTCATCGGCGTGGGGCTTATGACGTTATGAGAATGGGACTAATGGCGAACGGCGTGGGCTGATGGCGTTATGAGAATGGGCCTGATTGTGTTATGAGAATGGGACCGATGGCGTTATTAGCGTGAGACTGATGGCGTTATTAGTACGGTAAGAATGGCGTTATTAGTACTGGACTGATGACGTTATGAGAATGGGACTGATGACGTTATTGGCGTGGGACTGATGGCGTTATGAGAATGGGGCTGATGGCGTTATTAGCACGGGACTGACTGGGCTATTAACGTGTGAATGAATGGGTTATTAGTGTGGGACTGATGGAGTTATTAGTTTGGGACTGATGGTGTGATTAGCACGGGACTGATGGCGTTACTAGAGTGAGACTGATGGCGTTATTAGCGTGAGACTGATAGCGTTATTAGTACGATACGAATGGCGTTATTAGTACTGGACTGATAGCGTTATTAAGACGGGACGGATGGCGTTATTAGCGTAAAGCTGATGGCGTTATCAGCGTGGGACGAATGACTATTAGCGTGAGACTGAATGCGTTATAAGTCATTAGCCTGGGACTGGTAGAGTCATTAGCCTCGTGCTGACAACTGCTATACGTGTACTATATTGACTTACAGTGGAATTACTTTCATGGTAGTTATTTTTAAGTCTTTGTTACGGTGCTTAATTTGCCTATAAACAGAAGCTAGACGATCTGCCACTGTCACAACACCTGGTTGATGTAACCACGCAATTCGTTGTAAATGTGATAAGGGAAGGGAGACTGAAAATGCACCTTAGCCCAAACTGACAATACATTATTCTTTAGAAATACACCCATTTTGCCTGATACAATTTTCTAAGGCGTGATGGTAATACTTTTCCTCAATAAGGAACCTGACCCGTCAGAGAAAACCCGGTGCTATCTTCCGTGACGTAATCTGGCACTAAATCGGCCAACGTGAAAATGGGAAAGTAAACGTAAAAGGCAGCGTATCATGACAACAAACGTACACGTAGTCATACACGTATCCGATTAACTTCCCCTCGTTATTAACTGTCCTGCTAAGACATTTTAGAATTGGGAAAACCCGAAAACAGTCCAATGAAACTTTAACAAAAATATTCGTATACTAAATTATTCCTGGTTACAACCAAGAAGGAAAGCACCCGGTGGTCTTTTTCACATGTCCATATTACACTGAATTAATTTCGTTTATAATTGTTAAAGTTCGCACTCAAAAATTGTCACATTATCGACAGCGATCAGTTTTACCCTCGGGTGAAACAGGTGTAGTCTCCCCTAGTGTAATAAAACCCCAAACATAATAATTACTTCACTATGGGTAGCATTTGCTATCCGTAATACATACATTATAAAGTGATGAGTAACCTTCACCTGTGCATTCTGCCGATCATTTATTTGTTTATTCCTCTGATAGGTGTTTTACGCCGTACTCAAAAATATTTCCCTTATACGACGGCGGCCAAGTCAGCAAGCCTTGCATGAGTGGGTAATATACCACAGCAAGCTGAGTGCAATCAAAACATAATCAATTTCTGTCAATTTTAAGAGAAAGTCTGTTGCCTGAGTGATGCTAATATGTATTCTGTTATTATTATTCTGTTACATTGACAGAATAATTTGTTGCAATCAAAGAATACGTTATAACATTCATCTAACAAAAACTTTTTGTTCAGAATATTGGTTTGAGAGTGCCCGTCGGAAGATATTTTAGAGCCGAGCTGACGGTGGCTGGATTCGACCAGTCGACTTCATAAGTCATGTGCTGATGAGGTAAACTGATGGTCTGCACACGTATACTTATAGATTTGATTGGTGTTTTACAACGTACTCAAGAATATTCCACTTATACGGCAGAACTCGGGGGAAACCCAGGACCATCCGCAGGTTGGGGCAGCCCTTCCCACGTACGGCCTGAGAGGAAGCCAGCAAGAGCTGAACTTGGCTGAACTCACAGCAACCGCCTGGGTGAGACATAACTATGTTAACAAGGCCAACAAAAGCTTTATTTTTGTTGCTAATATAGTTCACCTGGCTTCGTAATCTGTTTCAAAATATGCATTAAAGTGTTTACAACTAAATATCAACTGTCATATTTTAATATTTGTTTTAGCTGTAGCCTTTTTTATATGATTCGTTATCCCCTCCGTCTCAGCCCGATGTTTGACCGACAGATGGAGACCGACAGATCAACACTAAAGAAACATTTGTCGGGATTTTTAATGGCTGTTCATAAGTTTTCTATAATTATTAAGGTCATAAAGGAAATTGTGTACAAGGTTTTAATGAAGAATGAAGTGCCATCATTCTGACCGGAAATGCTGGCTGCATTGCGACGGACACAGGGTTCCAGGGTGTCTTCTACCGGCGAGTTTTCTTTTATCCCTGTGCGGCGCACGATGTTCGACGATTTACCCGGTTTGAATATAACCGACTGGTCCTTATTTCTCGGTTTGGATGAACGGTGCATTTGAGTTTATGTACACAGCGCGGCTGGCCTCGTCGCCTGGCATTCTGTTATAAAACCTGTTTTGTGAAATCATAACTACTTTCTGTTCGTTTCAGCGTAGCGAATTAGAATAGCATTGCGCCGCACCAGCTTACTACGTAGCCCCCTCGGCCACGGAGGCCCTATGGGCTGCAGACATCTCGGCCTATAAAAATGATAATACTATATATGCCACATGCCTCATTACGGGCGTCGACCTTCCAAGCGACACTGAATAGCATGTACACATGTGTGAACAAAGGTCAAAAACATTATTCTCATCAGTGCGGTCGCTGTGAGTTCAAGACGAGCTCATGTTTGCTTCGTCTCCCGTCGTACGCCTGAAGGTCTGTCCGGTTTCCTCCCACCATAATGCTGACCGCCGTCGTAAAAGTGATATATTTTTGGGAACGGCGTAAAACACCTATCAAAAAATATAATAATATATACGTAGTTATTGCCATGTTTAACAGTGATTGCCGAATCCCATTATCAATACTTCACTGTACTTGTCATTTCATTTCATCTGCACACGTTGAACTTTTTTGCTATTTTTCATTCTATTCAGTCCACATACTACACGAACATACAATAAACCTCTATCAAAAGGACAATCACATTATTAATCTCGACTGTGTTCATCAGTAAACGTTCTGTACGTGGATCTGCCAGCAAACCTGGGGATTATCGTGGGCTTCCACCTGGTTCTGCCCCTTTCCTACAACCGTAATGCTAGCCGCCCTCATTTTAGCGAAATGTTCGTGGGTACGGTGTATAACACCAATTAAATAAATAAATAAATAAATAAATAAATAAATAAATAAATATTCACAGCTCTTGTCCGCCAATCAGATGTTGGCAATAAAAATTTACATACAGAAAAAACCCCAGATAAAATACAAAAAATTTGCTATTTGGTTAGTATTAAGGTCATATGTGTTTAAGTCAGGAACACTTCGACTGTGTAGAATACCATAGATAAGGCTCACAATGGGAAAATGATAAGCAATTCAGCTAAGTAGACCTTTGGAAAACCACGGGAAACACGGACAATTACTTGACAGTGTGATTTAAAAAATGCTGTGTCAAAAACATCTTACCCATGCACAGGTGAGCTATGTCAACTCGTTTCAGTTCGTTATTAATTGTGAGTTAATTATGTTTGAAACAAAAAAAGGACATGTATTAATTTTTATTATTGCTACACAAGGCTAGGTGTCATGTTGCCATAAACTGCAAATGTTTAAAAAGTAAAAAATTCAGGACATGAAAGAACACAGACTGTGACTCGTACATCCTTCTGCTGTGTAAAATCAGTACACCAATTTTAAAATCTTACAAGAGCAAAAGGTGTTACTTCTGGCTGTGTGTAAAGTTTTGACTTTTGCCTTAAAGACGTTTGATAAATATGCCCCAGGAGTACCCTGTTTGGTTAACTGGGGAGAACGTGAGGTAATGATTTCGTCAGCGCCAGCTACATTCACCTGTAGAGCGTTTGTTGACAACACAGATGACTATAGTGAAGTACATGTAGTGCCTTTCTTCACACGTCCTCCCTAATCACTAATATTACCTATATAACTCGTATTTACCCAGGTGTATCCCTTGTATGAGGAAGCTACTTCCGTTTTCAGACAGGCTTGTAACAGTAAGCTTACAAAACCAACCAGAGACCTATTCGTATTTTATGACATACACCTAGTTTTATAGCTGGTGTTAAGCAATCTAAGACCCTATGTGGTGACCCACACCGCATTCTCTGGGCCTTACACAATAGCGTGAAAAAATGGGGCCGGCGGGGGGTAATCCCTACACGTGTCTCTCCTCGAGATTGGATATCCAGTCAAACAGTTTGATCCAATCTACGTCCGAAGCGCATGCGTGAGATATCTTGACCAAGAAAATAATAGTGGGTGTTGTGTGAGGCGTATACAGCATTTGTGTCATAACATTTACATTATGTGACAGGTCTGTTTTTAGACTGTAAATAAAGAGTTTCTTCATATTACACTATACTAGAGATAAATTTTTAAAGTGTATGTAACAGGTGTATCCTCATCTGCATTATGTTACACATCTGTTTTAGAGAGTGAACAACGGGTTTCTTGACATTACATTAGCAAGTATCTCCACATTTACTTTCTGTTACAGATCAGTTTTTAGAGCTTACATCAGAAGTGTCTCCACATTTACATTCTGTTGCAGTTCTGTTTTTAGAGTTTACATATCAAATTTCTCTACATTTACATTCTGTTGCAGTTCTGTTTTTAGAGTTTACATATCAAATGTCTCCACATTTACATTCTGTTACAGGTCAGTTTTTATAGTTTACATAACAAGTGTCTGCACAAATACATTATGTTACAGATCAGTTTTAGAGTGTAAATAAAAGGTGCTTCCACATTTACATTATGTTACAGACAAGTTTTTAGAGTGTAAATAACATGTGTCTCAACAATTACATTATTTTACGGATACGTTTATAGAGTGTAAACAAAAGTGCTGTCAAAGTTCGAGTGCACAACTCAAATTGTTTTCGTGTGTTAAATGAAGTATGTTTTACGGTATTGACTTATTGGCACTTCTCGAAATCATGCAAAAATTATACAAAAACGTAAAAGAAGAAGGAACACCGTTAGCAACCTCTCATTATAATCGTATAGACACACCGATACTGTGAAGGCATTTTGTATGGCACTGTTGTAGGTCACTTTCATTTGTCGCCGTGTCGAAAACGGCACACTTGTTGACCGCACTATGTACACTGCACGCATCTCTACTGCGCTTCATCTGAAATGAAAAGTGAAGCGAAGCGAATCGGAATAAATACTTGAGGTGTTTTCCAACGTCACGTGTCACATGCATACGGGCAATGTTCACGAAGCCTGCAATTATCAGTGCAAGTATAGATTTCATTGTGACCGCAGGCTGCGAGGACAAACCTACTGAATGTTTTTCTCTGGAAAAGAGACATCATGTGTAATGAAGAGCTCCGAATGACATAGCAATTCCGCACAGACTTAAATTTACTGAAAACCAAGACATAAATGAAAGAATGAATGAATGATAAGGGATTAGAGCCACATCGATATGCTTATTATTTCAGCCATATCGTGGTGAAAACATATTACAACCATGCTGGAAATACAAACAGGAAACAGACGGATAGATGCAGAATACCAACTACAATAAACTACAATCAGATGACATTCAAAAATCACAAAAAATAGTCCTCATACATTATACTTGTAGTTTAGAATATATTTCGCTACATTATCGATTAACTGTACTACTGTCAAATACCGTGCAATTTGCTACTAATTATGCATTTACATGATTAGTTAGAATAAAACCGTAAAATTGATTTAAATTGACAAGGGTCTGTGTTTCACCGGTTATGTTTGACCACTTTCCAGCTATCATACTGTATCATACTGTCGTCGCAGCTTTGGTTTTGCTCTCCATACTGTAACCGCATTTCACCGGTTACGTTTGACCATTTACCAGCTATCATATTGTTGTCGCAGCATGCTGTACGTCCATACATTTTAGCGGAACGACGCAGTGAATCTACGAATTAACAATATCTGTAAATAGACAGCTGAGTGGTGCATGTGCACAGGCTGTATGGGTGCCATGTTGTATTTATTTATTTATTTATTTGTTTATTTGATTGATGTCTTAACACCGTACTCATGACATTTCCACTAACACAACAGTATTCAACTTAATGCTTGAATAAAGCCGGGTTACTTAGGGTATAAACCACTGCTCTTTTATACCCGGTCATTCTCAGAGATTGAAGTCGCAATCGAAACAACACACAAAACAGCTGGATTTGGACACTCCATTTCATTGGTCAACGGGCTGACATTCAGGACGGTTCAACGCTTTAATGATGTCAGAGCCAGCTAGGGCCCGATTCACTCCTGCTAGGAGTTAAACTTATTGTTTGTGACTCCCTTCATAGAAACCGTCAAATATCTTATTACGGTTTATCACGCATATAGGTGAGACGCTTAACAATCTCACCCCCAGGGTTAACTACGTTGAAACATGAGAATGATGTCATCTTATAGATGGCTCTGGGGTAAGCCTAATTCGGTTGTAATAGGCATGTAAAACTTGGATGTCGAGGAACTCATACAAACTGGGAAACCACCTTGCCTGGCTGGAGCGATATGATTGGTCCTGTGTGCAGTTGGAGTGATCTGATTGGCCCTACGTGCAGCAATTACTATTTCTCAGCGCAGGGAACATGCTTCGACTCTCATTACCCACGTCCCTTACCCCAATTACTCTCCAATTAACTCAACGTTTGTTATGTATGCATGTATTCGTGGGGTTTTGCGTCGTACTTGATAATTTTTCACCCAACCAAAGCGATCACATTTTTGATGCATAATACTTCTAACAGCCCTTGCTTTTTTAACTCTTAGTGTACTTTCCATACAGCTACAGGAAACGTATCGGTCTGTGATGAGATTGTCCCTCAGGTGTCCAAGATTTTCCACAAATTGTTGGTGGTAGTTGATTTTACACCTCTAAATGCACACAGGGGTATTTCTTTGATCCACATGCGATAAATTGAAAATTAAAAAACTTTAGTATAGTATATAATGGGATAAATAAATGTTGATAATATAAAGCATATGAAGTGTCCATTTTATTGGACAGTCTATCTTTACGTCTGTAACTTCACAAATGAAATTCAAGATCGCTCGATTTAAATTTTCAGTCATGGAGCATACATCGCTGGAACTACAAATTTGTGATAATTTGTAAGATAACCGAAAACGAATGTCGTCTCATTAAGTTACAATCTCACGCTGCTGTTATCACCCCAGGGTTATGTATGTACTAATTTGATACCATGCAACTTACAACGATATAGAGTGTTGACAAATGCGGCAGCAATCAGATTCCTGCACATGTGGTCAAGACACAGGGGAGAATCACGGGTAAGATATGTACGCATGCGCGAAAAAACGTTCTGCAGTAAACCAACAGTGGTACACACATGTGTTGTACTCTTACAGGCGGCCTTGTTGATGAAAAAAGATCACGGATAAGCGTACCAAAGGAAGTATACTTAAATTCTGGAAACGAAGGAAAATTAAAGCCTGGGAACGAAGAATACGTAGCAAAGTCGGAGCAAAATTAGTCTTGGAACGAAGTACATTTGAACCCATGAAAAGAAGTAAGCTTAAATCCAAGAGACACGAACTAGACTTAAACCCATGAATATTCTTAAGTACGGGTGTAAAACCCAAATCAGAAAAATAAAAAAATACAGCGATGATCCGTCGAGAAACAGACCTCGATGTTACATTAAGTTACATACACTGTAACGCAAAATGTGACCATTTTCCTTACCTTACAAAATGCTCGGATGTAACTGTTCAACTGTTCAAAGTTCAAATCAAGATTTCAGGTGATAGAGAGCTGTGTTTATGGTCCAAACAGATATGCGGATGTCATCTTTTTAAAACATTTTATGGTATTTATAGAAGTACGATGACGTGGACAGTCATCAACAGGTTTTTAAGGGAATTTTACCAAGACACAAGCAGTATGTTGTAAGTTAACTTCTTATTATAACTTTTTATTATTTGAAAATCTTTTCTAAACAACACGAGTTTTTCACTCGTGAAGGAAAGATTGGAACATCAAAGATGGCATTGAAATGGGCATCACGTGGTTTACGTTCCAACCCCATGCAGGTCGAACTTTTCATGAACTTCTGTAAATCACTATCGAGTGGTTCTATGCTCACAGGGGAGTAACACGATCTCTCTGTATCTCTGTATATCATACTAAAGATGAACAAAAACGTATGACATTTTGAGACTGCGTGGTCAGACTTACCTTAATTTTTTTTTAAATTTGTTTTCCATCATTCGTTATAATCCCAATAATTCTCTGTTTATGTTCATAGTTTTTATAATGGGACAAACGAATAAATATACACGTGAACATGTCGAGAGGATCAGAAATCGCGTGTGCTTCATTCGTTTCCCCGCGTCACAAAAACACACATTGTGTAGTTCGCATCAAACACGTTGTCATCGAACACGCGTACACCAACCACGATTACATGAAGTACGTTTACATAAAACACGTTTAGATCAAACACGTATTAATAATGGCTTCGCTAATTAGATTTCGGGGCCTCCGTGGAAGAGGTGGTCAACACGCCAGCACGGCGGAATGGCCCAGGGGACTCTCACCAATGCTGTCACTGTGAGTTTAAGTCCAGCTCATGCGGGCTTCCTCACTGACCGTATGTGATAAGGTCTGCCAGGAACCTACGGATGGTGGTGGGTTTCCCCCGTTCTGTATTGTTTTCTCACACAATAATTTTTTTAGCCTTGTTCACAGCCAACTTCGCTGGCCTCGCTCATTAATCAACAGCCCTGACTAGTTGTATCCCAGGAGGACTTATGATTAAAACAGTTTTTACCCACTTTACATTTATTTATTGAATTTTCTTTTTATTGGCGTTTCACGCCGTACTCAAGAATTTCACTTATACGACGGCGCCAGCATTATGGTGGGAGGAAACCGGGCACAGCCCTTGGGAAACCCACGACCATCCGCAGGTTGGAAGACCTTTCCACGTACGGCCAGAGAGGAAGCCAGCATGAGCTGGACTTGAACACACAGCGACCGCATTGGTGAGAGGCTCCTGGGTCATGACTCTGCGCTATCGCGCTAACCAGCTGAGCTACGGAGGCCCCGCCCCACTTTACGAGGAACTTTTCCGTACCCTTCAGTTTACACGTTAGTATACGTCATAAACTAAATAAAGTTTACGTGGACAAATTAATGGAATTCTAGACACACACTGTACGTGACCTGAAAGCTAGTACACAGGTGCTCGTTTCTGTGGAAAACCCAAGGGATCTCACCATGGAGGTTGTTCGTTTGCTCTGTCATAAATTATTTTTAATACGTCGTAAATACCAACAAAATATAAAAATGCATAAATAACTGGGAGAAGTATGATTTGACAGAGAACAGGAGAAGCTTGCGTATTTATCAAGCAAATAAAATGTTATCAAAGCTGAATACCTAATACATTGGAATGCATAAACATTATTCGTAATAAAGTTGAATGTGCTGTTAATCTGTGACAACAACATGATGTGTCCTATTCAAACTTGACCAGGTCGTTATCAGTTTATAATTTCACAGTGTAGACCGTGTATGGCTAAATGATACGAAATAATAGGTCTGTATGCCAAAGTGACAAAATATGTAGCAAAAGTGAAATACACAATACAGAACACGATAATCTTATATGTGTGAAAGGCATTTAGACATTTTCGTGTTCCTTTTCGATACATAACTGCTAAAACGGCGTTTAATTTAACAACGCCATGTCAGTCGTGTTTAAATTTGAAGCAAATTTTATATTTTATTTTAAATACCAAGTAACTTTCCATGGAAACGAATAGGGATGGAGATAAGGAATTTCTGATGACGGTAACTTTACCCGTGCAATGGAGACACGGGCCCAAGCTGGACTTCCAATTGCTCGAGTATGCTAGTACCTTCTCAAGTTATCGACAGTCCAATCGTCATAGCTAAGACAGGAGGGAGGAATGAGACCGAATCACTTTAGGCGGGGAAGGTTCCACATTTCTTAATTATAAAATGAGGCAGTCTCAGAAATAAAAGCACACAGCAAAAACACATATATTAAAATTATCACTGTGTGTTTCACAGATGCGTTGGTATCCTAAGGCATCTTAGCAAGAGTATAATTATTGTGAAATACTCCATTAAAGCTAAAAAGACATTTGTGTTTACAAACACGGCCATAAGTGTAACACTACTCTTTAAACACACCATTCATGCTATGTACAAGTGTTTAATGGATATTCAAATTTGTTTATCATCCGCTGTGTTCAAAGGAAGGTTAAACAGCCCAGTTTATTTATTTATCTATTTACGTATCTATTAATTTATTTATTTATTTATTTATTTGATTGGTGTTTTACGCCGTACTCAAGAATATTTCACCTATACGACGGCGGAGAGCATTATGGCGAGAGGAAACCTGGTAGAGCCCTTGGAAAACCCACGACCGCAGGTTGCTGGCAGAACTAAACAGCCAAGACAATTGGGACGTTCACAAACAGTAACACTAACCCACCGTATTATGCCAGAAAGTGTAAACCTAACTAGCCCTAATACGGCGACTCAAAACCATTTTCTATATGACATGGACCAATGCAGGCCTAGATCTGTTCAGTTTTTTCTGTCTTCTATATATGAAGCCACTTGTTCGGGCTCGACCAGTAACTGGAACAGAAAACTCCATCAGACATCAGGGATATGCAGCGTGACCCACCCTAAATAGCCTCAATTTACAAACTATTTTACGGTGACTTCACCTGGATTACACTGTTATAAATAGAAACATGTAAGAAAAAATCTCACTGTAAATATATCACACACAGAGCAAATGAATGAGACGTACACGAGAGGTTTTTTTTTTCAAGTTCTTTTCCGCTGTGTTCCTGTGGAGGTTGTACATACAGCACGGTCACTAAATTTTCTTGCTGTTATATTTACTTTAGAGTCTTTCCACGGCTGCAGGGTTATAGTTGTTGTGAAATGTTTTAAGGAACAGGACAACTCTAGGCTTGACGTCACTGCAATGATGTTACACTCTCACCTGAAACACGCAAACTGCCACACGCATGACAAATTACTATGCCTGTATACAAATTTGACTCAACAACCCGTATAAAATTAGCTTTCAACTAACGTCAGTCTTTTCAAATCAGTTTATTTTCAGTATTCATGCGGAAATTTCGGACTCTGTTTTAATAATCAGCGGAAATATCGTAGGAAGCGATACCCTCCAAACAAACTCCTCTTTTCACTTGTTTAAATTTTTAATATCTGCTTAATATGTTCAATGTACAGGGGAATCCCCATCGTCTCTCGCCAGTTGTATTACACCTGAAGTGCCTAAATAACTAACTTCGTATCGTGTGATAAAACAAGTGCTAGGATTCATAACAGCTACAACATTCTGCGAGACATCCAATCCAATTTTTGTCTATAAGAGCTAAGAGACTGGCGGGCATATTATAATAAAGGATGGCCCTTATAGGACCGGTCTGTTGCAATTAGAGACAAACACCAGGCCACAACAGCAACACCTCATTGCAGTTGTGACAAAGGAAGTCGAGAAGCTTTGCACCTCAATAAACGAAACTGACCATAGTTGTGATGGCCAGCTGAAGACATCTTCGTACAGGCACCCTATTTTGTCAGCTTTGTTTTACCCTCTTTTCGTGTGATATGACAAGTGTGTGACTGAAAGTTCCAGGCGAGCACTAAAGCGAGTCTATATCCGTGGTAACGGTGTATAGGTCATAAAATCGACATAAGGTAGCCTACACTGAACAAACTGATATCTTTGTCTGTGTTAGACACTGAAGAGTTATGAAATTCAATGTACTACCACTGTAACTTTCTGAAGAATTCTTGAGTACCGTGTTAAACAACAGTCAAATAAATAAATAATATTACACAAAGCAAGACAAGTTAAAGGTTTCTGTGAATTTGGCACACGTTATGTATTGGCATACATAAACAATTATCGATTTTAATTCAAAGTACATCACGGCGCAATGACTCAGAAGCTCCTTCACCAACGCGGTCGCTGTGAGTTCAAGTTCAGTTCATGCTGGTTTCCACTCCACGGGACAGTCTGGCACAACCCGCACGGTCATGGGTTTTCTCCGTGAAATTACCCGTAATACATGTATACAACACTATTACATTAACGATAGCTATTAATTGCGTAACCTTTTTGTTATATTACACCATGAGTAGTAATTACCCACTTTGTGTCCATTTGATAATAATATTTTTTTGCTTACGTCTACACTAATCTATTTGTGTAAACTGAATCCTGTTTGTAGCCGAGTATCCAGCACCAAGTAGAAGGTCGAATTTCGGCTGGAGTGACTTGAGATCATCCAGACATACATTAATAATATTCCTGAGTACGGCGTATAACAGCTATCAAATAAAAAAAAAATTCATGGGAGGACTTCTGTGATACAATCTAACTTGTATCTTTACTTACTTGAAAGAAAAAAACCCTACAGGATTCGAAATGTATCTCAAAATTCTACGTGATCTGTAATTTCACTTCGTTAATTGCCTGTAATTGCCTGTAATTGCCTGTAATTGCCTGTACTGTGCTTTCACGACGATGGCAAAAATATGGACTTTAAACTTGCCAAGATATAACAAACCTGATCTCATTATAAAGTTTACGCTTATATATGAAGACAAACGTTAACCAATACGAAACTTTCACAGCTGCAGATGCACACACGTGAAAGTTTCAGTAAAACTTTTTTTGTGATCAGCGTCGATCGTCACACAGGTAAATTAGCAAGGTGTCTCGTTTCAGCCCAAAATTGGCGTTTTTATTGGAGAGTGCATTTTTGACGGGTTTTTGCTAAGCAACAATCTCCTCTATGGCCATAAATCTTTTGTTGGCGCTTCGAACAAATTTTACACTTCTAATATGGAAATTCACAAAATTGTGTTGGAATTTTTAAATTTGCCCCTTTTCATCGTATATATACCCCCTCTGGGGCCGATTCTCCACCTTACCACACCAGGTTATTTGACCGGCTGACCGACAGGCAGACAGACAGACTGTAAGGGTACCACTATCGGAAAATTTAGATGAGAAACAACTGGCTTATTAAACTCTCAGATCAGCGATAGGCTTTGCACAAGATCAAACACAAAGACTTGAATAAGTTCAATACACACATTCGAACAAAATAGACAAAAACATACAACCGACAATAATATACAAAACAATACAAATAATTGAGGTATTCCTCAGTCGACGGATGACGGGATGACACTGCCGACACAGCACGCTGACCATGGTTTATTCCCCAATTGCCTGTGAAGGTGTAACTTCTCCGGGCGAACAGGTTGAAGTTAGCGTCCGTGATGCCGAGCTGGCAATGTATGTTTAACTCCTCGGAAATATACACGAAGTCACTTTCAGGGTAAACTGGGATGAAATGTACATACTCGCATAAAGAGGCAATGAGCGATACAAGCTCCAAAATATCGTCTCAGAAAAATAGCAAGTGGTGAAACACAAGCTGACAAAGTCCTACGTACAGAAAATGGAGTACAAATGACGAATGTCGAATGGCGTGAAAGCCGATATCTCCAAACCCAGCAAAATCCTTTACAGTGTATGACAGTAAATATGACTGCTCTCAAGTGGTCTTGAGTAAATGACTGGTCTCAAGTGGACTTGAGTAAATGACTGCTCTCAAGTGGACATGAGTAAATGACTGTGAACTTCACAACTTCGTCGCTAATAGACTAACGTAAAGAAAATTTGGGATGGTTTGATCATAAACATGTTTACACCGATACATATTTCCAGGATGTACACTCTATTTACAATGACACTAAACTCATAAACACCAAAGCCTCGAGAACGCTCGACTGAATCACAGTGCAGGCCAAAACATACACATAGGGGAAAATGTAGATCAGACCATGACAAATAAAAAAAATAAAAAATATATAATACAATGTTTAAAGGCGTGGTTCGTAACACAGACAAATACAGATAAAACAACTTACACACAACTGTCTGTCGCAACTTAAAACAAAGGCAAATTTTCAATAGTTGCGACTTGTCAAAAAAAAATGTCCTGGCCGACTAACCACCCGACCAACCACCCCACCGTCAAACAAACGGATTTACATGAAGAAACTTTGGAAATACCAAACATTTGAAACGTTAAATTTTTGAAAAGTTGAAATTTGGAAAGGTCAAATTTTGAAAATGTTAAACTTTGGAAACGCTAAAATTTGGAAACGTTAATCTTTGGAAAGGTTAATTTTTGGAAACGTTAAATATTGGAAATGTTAAATTTTGAAAATGTTCAACTTTGGAAACGTTGAACTTTGGAAACGTTGAACTTTGGAAACGTTAATCTTTGGAAACGTTAAACTTTGGAAATGTTGAAATTTAGATATGTTAAACTTTGGAAACGTTAAATTTTTGAATGTTAAACCTTGGAAACGTTAAACTTTGGAAATCTTAAATTTTGGGAATGTTAAACTTTGCAAACGTTAATCTTTGGAGATGTTAAGCTTTGGAAACGTTAAATTAAGGAATCATTTAAATTTGATATGGCAATCTCTGGAATAGTTAAATTTTGGAATGTTAAACTTTGCAAACGTTAAACTTTGGAAACGTTAAAATTTGGAAATGTTATAATTTGGACATATTAAACTTTGGAAATAGTAAACTTTGGAATCGTTAAATTTTGGAAACGGTAATTGGGAAACGTTAATCCTTGGAATCGTTAAAACTTGGTATGTTAAACATTTACAATGTTAAACTTTGGATATGTTAAATTTTGGAAACGTGAAAATTTGGAAATATTAAATTTTGCAATTATAAAGCAACCGGAAAGTGTTAACTTTGGAAATTGAAACATTAAGCTTCAATGTATGAAAAAAGAAACTGTCAAATACAGGGCTGAAATCAGGTACATGCTAAAACAGTTTACAAGCTAATTTCTGAAAGAAATGTTGTGTATTTTTGACCGGTTGTTCAAACTGATGTACATATATCAGAAAAATTAAATACGCATATGCTTGGGTATGGGGTATGACTACACCAAAGAAACCAGCATGGCCACTGGTCCTCTTGTTTACAGTTTGCTCACTACATATTTCTTCGTAAAAGCGTCTAAACCAGACATGAGTCTCGAATACGTATGCAGAAAGGGTCATACGGAAGAGAAACAAAAGCTTATGACGATTCATATGTATGCTGCAACATCGCAGACTTTGGTGACGGCAGCCCAGTTATCAGCTCTGTTCGTTTATTTCAGTTTACGACTTAAAGGTATACTTCAAATCCATGCAAGATATTAGGCATTACAACGATTCCAACAAATTGAGTGAAATTTCTGGAGTTTTGAAAAGTTAAAGTATATATATACTTATATATATATATATATATCCTTTCTTGGCTTATTTAAATACGACTGCTACTATGTTTCCCTGTTTAGGGCATAAAGCTGGATTTCTATACCACGGATACTCCGGTCTCCTCCTCTCGTGAAACTAGCTGCCATTGTATAAGTTCAAAAATCTTAGTCTTATTAACTAAAAAGTAAAGCAAACAATAAATAAATAAATCTTCAAACCGGTTGACCCCGTGTATGCCGGAAAAAGTCTCAACTGCATTTCAAATTACTCACAGTCCTCACCCGACTCACCCTACTCACCCAACCCCATCCATCCCCTACCCCAAACCCCACCCCAAACAAAACCAATACGGAGCTTCTAATTTTACAAATCGATATTAATCCCATACTACCATCATGCTCAGCCCCTGATTTCTTTTGGTCGTGTTCACACTTGAAAAAGCTGATAACATGTCGGTTCGACTTGTCAAGCTATCAAGAAACCCTAGAGACTGTAACGGAAATAGATAGGCCAACACTCTGAAGTAAACGATAACGTGACAGTATCTCATAGTACATCTTCTTAAACTTCAAATTCCCCCAATACAAACGGTTGGAAAGAAATGTCCTAAAGTTTTACTTCAATCAAATGTGACCTTTTTAGGTAAAATTTGTGTATTTACTTGATATGCTTGTAGATGAAATTATAATTCACGTATAAAAATTCCCGCGGATTGGTGTGACACGAGAACAAATGATGTACGGAATCTGTGGAATGAGAGACAAAAACTAGAAATGTAAAATTCTGACCAGTTCATGAGGGCAAATACCTGGAAATAACGACCAATCAAAGTGCGCAAAGATAAACCCTTGTTATTTGTTTTTTAGATTTTGCGTCCTCTAAATCCTGTGCAAACTCATAGAAAATCTAAGACAGTATTGTGAGATTGAACCATGACAATGAAAATAAAGTTTCTACCGGAATCATGACTTCTGGTGGAAGGTTGATTATGAAAAAATCCCCTCTAACTCTTTGGGAAGAGTCTAAATATTGCTTAATTACAACGAATGAGTGTATTACTTCAAAATTGCCCACACATTTCCCAGCTTATACGAGTTACATTGAAACAACTTGAAATTCGTATATAAAGGACAAGCGATTTTTAACTCTACCGCTTCTCTCGATTTTCGTTGCCAAGTTTCTTGAACAGAATGACCGGTTTACAACATCAGCGTACCCATCACTGTCAGGTATGAATTTTCTTTAAAAGTCAAATTTCGTTTGTTTCAATTACAATCCATGGGAGAAGAACGGAAATGGTAGCACTAATGCTCTGAGGCCGATTCCTACAAAACCATTTTTGACTTAAGTCAAAATCTGAAGTACGATTTTAGAGCGTCTTTTTGGGCAGTAGAAACTAAAGTTTGGATGACCTCACCAGTGTTACCTTATGAAAAATGTGTCAAAATTTTGACTTCCACTGAAAAAAAATTAAGCATTGTGATGAGATTTTAAATAGCTCAGAAATGGCTTCGTGGAATCGGCCCCTCTCTCCACAAAGAAAGTTTTGACTTAGATCAAATTTGAACATTTATTTAAGCACTTATTGTTGGACCTCAGCATATAAAATATGGAGCAACATAATTATGTTAAGATATTATGTTAAATAAGCCCTAAATTGAACTTTATGGGCAGTAAACTATGCAAGCATTGGAACAATTATATTTTGACTGATGTCAGAAATCGTTTTTTTGAAACCGGCTAAGCTGATTATAGCAATATTTTTTTTACACTTAATCTTGGCCGGTACATAACTTTAAGTCTATATTCATTTTGTCGGAAAAGGACTATATACGCAAATCGATTATCATATAGTGTAAAAGTCATTTATGTATGGGACAATTCACTGATGCATGGAAAATTAAACTACCTCATGAAATATTAAATTTGAAAAAAAGAACAACTGTTCGTTTAAAAAATACACCTTGTATTTGAACAAAACATGTTTTGACATAGCGAATTTATGAAGGTAACTTAACTTCAATCTATGATTTACATTTTTATAATGATATCTCGGTAAAACTCTGCATGTCATATTTGGGGAATATCTTTCATAGTAAAATCTTCATAACAGCTTTTTTGTATGAAATATTTGTCAAATGTTTCCTTGTTTTCAAAAAATGGATTTGAATTGAAGGGAAATTTCAGGTTAAATCTCATGTCATAAGTATCGAGAAAAGACATAAAATTGACGAAATATCGCGAAAAAGCTACCAAAACAAAAGTTCAATAAGTGCCTTACAGCCTTTCTGTTTCCATAACGTTCTGTGTTGTTTTTCTTGTAGGCTAAAGGCCTGTTCCTTCTCTTCCTGGCGAGCCTCGTCCTGGAACTAACATCCGGAAGTTTCCCGCGCAACCTTATCAAGAGACTAGAGATTATGTCCGTGAATACGGATGTCATTCTCCCGGAGACAGGATTTATTGGCCAGTCACACTCGTTCATTCGGAATGTTAGTCAGATCGGTTTGGAACGACAGCCAAGCTCTCACCTGAGCAGACGGTCCATTTGCCCCTGGCATTACGTTAAGAATATCGACCCTACACGCTATCCAGTGGAATTGTTTGAGGCTCGCTGTGACCAGGCAGGGCCGTGTCATTGCGGAGGCGAGGCTCCAGGACGTAGCCGTTCCCGATGCACGGAGGTAGCCCTGCCCCACTTTGTTATCAGGCGAATCAAAAGGGACGGACAGACTGCCCCGGGGTACCGTCTGACCAAAGAACTTCTGGGTGCTGGATGTGCATGCGCAAGTCCGGAAGTACGTGAATCACAGCATTCCCACGGCGGTCTGCACCCGGACCAATAACACCTGTAGACGAAGGGTTATGAACTGTATCCTAGCCATCGGGCTAAATTGTAAATGATACGATAAATATAATTGAAGAAGTTTTCTGAAAGTGGCCCATGGTTGAAAGCTGTTCCGTAAATCTTCTTGGTGTTTGGCCGTTATGATGGGTACCACATCAGAATTGTAAATTAAAACTTCACAGTTTAAATCAAAACCTTTTGTCTTGTTTACTATTGTCGTTTGCGTTGTGGGTAAAATTCCGTTGTCAGCCGATATTTGACTTGTTTGTCACAAAAATCAAGGTGTTGTAGCTATTAGAGCAAAAAAATCCATGGTACTTGCTTCGGCAGTACATATACTAAAATTGGAACGATACAGAGAAGATTAGCATGGCCCCTGCGCAAGGATGGCACGCAAATTCGTGAAGCGTTCCATATTTTTTTCCGCCGTCGTATAAGTGAAATATTCTTGAGTACGGCGTAAAACACCAATCAAATAAATAAATCCCATTGACTGAAAAAAAAAACGAATTTGTTTTTGTTTCGGTTTTCAATAAATGTATCACGCCTTACGATGCTAAAGAGTATCCTGACAACTATATTGGGGTTCAGAGATGTGACTGTACCGGTATAAGTAGAGGAAACACCGCCTCTCTTCAGGTAGTTATTAAAACGCCTGATGTAAAGCTGCAGCCCAGTCAAGTTATTTTTAATCCCGTAAGGTGGTGCTGGTGTGAACCAGGACTTTGATCTATTGCAACAGCCAAATTTATCATCACGCAACTTCTGCAATGTTCCAAAGTATTAGTTTCTAACGTGTTTCATCATTTCTCTCATTCGTGCACGATCTCCTTTCAAATAGCTGCCAATGCGCATGCGTCTCCGGATCACATGATTTGGAAGATGGCGGTCCACAGCCAGATGATAGCAGACATCAAGAGAGGATAAGCTGTTGAATAATGGTGAGACTATCCGTGATTGTATGAGTGAATGTTTGAGTGAGTGCTTGGGGTTTAACGTCGTACTTAACAATTTTTCAGTCATATGACGACAAAGGAATCCTTAGAGTGCATGTAATGTGCCCCCCTTGATGCAGGACGGATTTCCACCGCTCTTTTATCTAGTGCTTCGCTGAGGCGCCTTACCGTAGGCAAGTAATTCGCCCCGCCCGAACTATTATACTGATACGGGTCAACCAGTCATTGCACTATCCCCTTCATGCTGAACGCCAAGCGAGGAAGCCACAGCAGCCTCTTTTCAGGTCTTAGGTTTGACTCGACCCAGGATTGACCCTGGATGTACCGCTCCCGGATCAGACGATCTACCAACTTTGCTATCTGGGGAGATCTGTTTGTATGATGTTCGCTCCACGGATTTCAAACATCGGGATAAAAGGACTTTGGTACAGAAGGGAATCGCTAGCAAACTTGGTCGAACAAGGTTGTTCTCTTTGATGGGTCACCTGCTATTATCATAAACGCCATCTTGCAGATCATGTGATTCGAAAACGCACGCGCATTGCGGACCATTTGAATGAAGATAGCTTTCGTTCGCACCGCACACGGCAAGGCATCGTAGATGAATGAAAGAAATCATCGTTACGTGCTTAATCCACGAATCAATTTTTCCTAAGCACATAGCTCTCGTTTGGGTCGGGCTTAACGTCGTTCTGTCCTTATTGTGACGTCATAATAATGAAATGGGAAACTAACGTTTGACGACATTAAAATGGCGCCAAGGTCCGACTGCCGGGCGTTTGACAGGTCCCCTCATTGACGTCTAACACGATATGAGTGGTCAAAGTCTCGTTACTTGCATCCAGCGTACTCACAGGGAAAATGTATTTGGCAATGACGTTGATATCATAGACATCAGCTAACCGTCGATGCGTCAATTTAGAGGGAGTGAGTTACAGCTGTGTGGTTGAAACACTATCAGTGGGTAAGATATATGAGGTGTGGGCTTAGGCAAGAAATTCGTACACACACACACCACCCCCGGCTCTCACAGTTCGTGGCGCCTGGGTGACAATAAGCCACCGGCGAAGTTTGTGTGACATGTATGACGGATTACGTTGGGTAACGTTCGTTGGCAACTTGTCTTGCTCAGTGTGCTGTGAATAACTGTACTTCACGCGTTGGAATGCTTGCCTATTGCTAGGTAAAACTCACCGCCAAATATTTTCTGACTATATACTTTTAAGCAACATTCAAATAATTGAGCAACGTTTTATGCTGAGGTATGTAGATTTGGCGTTTCTACTTCCACATTCACGAAAACATCTCAAAGCCAGTTGTTTACAGATGAGAAAGAAAATAAGTTCACAGGTTTCTTTTGTAAAAGAAATATACAACTGCATGGTATTTCATGTATGTAAGTTGTGACTGGAGTCTATATTCGTAGCTTGCATTATTCCAATGGTATTGTAACAAGAAAGCAACACTGATCGTATTTGCACTTTTAATATTACCAATCACTACGATGTTTGTAGAGCCCATATCTATAAGGATTTCTTTGATAGGCGTTTAACACCTCACTCAATATTTTTAAATTTTTTTTATATGGAGGCGGCCCGAATTTAACCACCGCCCTTCACCAGGAACATGTCAAGCCTACTGGCTTAAAGCTGCAGCTGAGGAGGCGAAGCGTGTATTAGAAACACGGTGCCTCAGGCAATGGAATTGCACGCATCTGGGATTAGCAGCCAGGCAATGGGAATGCTTGCAGCTGGGATCTGGAAATAAATGGCTGGGAAAATAGCAAGAAGTATTGAGTGGGGTAAAAATTAACAGATTTGGATTCGAATTTTTAGACAGACACACGGACGAATAGTCTAGCTAATATAATAAAACCACTTGTAGTTCAGTAGCCCATGACAATGGCAAGGTTGAGTGATCATACCTACATCAGGTAGAGTGAGTGTTTGGGGTCTCTTTTATCTAGTGTATCACTGAGACGCCTTACCGAAGGCAAGTAAGCCACCCTCCCCCACCAAGCGGACGCTCTGCCAACTGCGACATGGGGCTTGGTACATGAATATGTTGTTGTTGTTGAACGTGCACGATCCCCTTATACACAAATACGTGATAACCTGGGGCTGATTCACGAGGAAGTCAAAATTTGAAATGTGTTTTAAATGCTTGTTTTTTGGACGACGTGAGTTAAAATTTGGAAAACTTAACATGTGTTACGTTACGACAAATATATATATTTTAAATGTGTCTGGTGTCTTCGGCATGGTGTTTTAGTTAGGCAGTACAATAAATATTTATTTTATAACTTACTGTTTCAGATCAAAATCCGTTGAAATTCTCCAATGAGACGAACTAATTGCCTTCCACCATAATGGCATGCAAGAAAAGTTCCTCAGTCACTTTTTAGTCACTTTTACACTTGGCATGCACATCGGTCTCCGCCACTTCTACACAGATCACCTTCATATAAGTGAAAATTCTTGAGTATTACAATAATGAATAATCAGTCTGTCAATTTAATTGGTATAGGAGCGATAAACAATATCTAATCAATCAATGCCTTTCAACAGGTCGGTCATACAGCAGTCAGGCTGTTTAGTCCTCGCTTGAGCTGTCAAGCTTTCTCTTTTAAATTTCAGTTGCACGTAAATTCATGAGCTGTGTTTTCTTTTCAACGACTTAAAATGAAAAAAAAATTTCATCCAGGTCGTGTGTTTAGCTGACATTGTATTGTTGTTTTCATCACTTCTGTGAACGGTTTTATTATTCAGTTTTAAAATGTAGAAGAAAGGTAGAACTTTTCGAAAGAAATTAAAATAGCTATATATAAAGTAAGTTAAGATGTTTACATTTTCTTTTTTTGGAAGTTTTTGCGAGATGGAAAATTAAACAAAGAAAAAAATATTACAGAAATATTACGGATGAAATTTTGATTTCAAAGTTTATCGACTATGTTTCAATACGAAAAGTGCATAAAATTTTCGACAATTAAGAAATTGCTGTGACATTTCGTTTGAGAAATAGTTTTAACTTTTAATTAGCTTAAAATTATGTCACAAAGGACTTAAATTTATAATACTCCATGCTGTTATAAGTACAGAGTAGATGGCGTTAGATAAATTTTGAACCCGCCCTTCCCGCCTACAAGCCTTGATAATGACAGGGTCTTCAGCTTCTGATTTGAAGATAATCGGCGGCCTCGAGTTGTGTCCGGCCAATCAGCGAGCACTCCCTGAACTACTGACGTGTCGATTACAGCCGTTCACCACACAGCGCGGACCTCACAGAGGCTGGGCAGCGACATAATCATACGGCCCTTGTTTTGTCACGTCTGGTAACATATCATCAACGCCCAACGTTCGAGACCCCTGCCTACTGACTGGTACATTGATGACAAGGCTGCAGATCCGACATTGCCTTCTTCAATCGTAGAGACATTAAATTACTGCGGAACATTTTCACTCCGCGACCTGCGTCTTTCGGTTCGCCTTAGTTGAACTCCTCCGTACATAATGTTTAAGATTCCATCAACCCCGAGGGTAACGGTCTTGTTTGGCAGAAAACGTCGTCACCGTGAGAGCAACGTTAATAAACAGGTTTCTTTGTCGACCGGACACCAATCTAACACGTCAACAGAAGAGTTACTGGAAGATCGTCATGTTACCAGCGAAAGCCCAGCAACTTCTGTTCAAATATTTAAGTAACTGACCATTTTTTGTTGTTTTTTTTTCCTCTGCCATGTTTTCATGCTCGATTTTCGTGGACTTCGTCACGTTGATTTCAAGTTATTAAAGGCAACAGTCGCGTGCGCCGAAACTGATTAGCAACAGATGGACGTTGTTTGGGAGCGCCGAAGTTTAACTGAAAGCTAGAATACCAGTGGGCGCTGAGGCAGTAAATGAGCCTATTGAGATAAATAGGTGATCTTTGAGATAAAATATAAACTGCCGAGATCAGCTGCCAGCAGTGTTTGAACAACCGCCTAGATGTCACTGTGCCGTGCATGAGATAGGGAGCTAGTGAAGGTTTCACGTTAGTTAAACTAGCTGATACGTCCTAAGGCTGAGAACCTGGTATCTCTCACACAGCGACATGGACGCAGATTGTTTGCTGAAGGTGGGTATCCACTTCTCATTCTTGTGCCTCAAAAAGAGATAATAGATGTCTGTTTCTGTGGACATGTTGTCAGATGGGGGGTTTTCGTCCACTGAGTTTATCAAAACTCCCTTAATAGATGCGCGAGAAATGTTTCTAAATTTAAAATTGTTGCATATATACTAAAGTTAAAAATCATTGCTGTGTTTGAAACAGTGTATGAAGAAATGTGTGAACTAACGCAAACACAATCGCGTGCCCGTTTAAACTGAGCTTAACAGATCTGGTCACATTCTGTACCCGCTGCACAGTTTACTCACTAAGCACTAATTTGCATTAAACATGCAATAAATTGCAATAGCTACATTTGCAGCACTCTTTACAGTTTACAGTTAATTGTGAAAACATAACCACATAGGTGTCTTTCTGTACATTGTACGGTTAAATATGAAAGCAATAGCCAAATAGCTGGCTTTCTGTACAGTTTACGGTTAAATGTGAAAACAGTAGCCGCATGTGAAACTATTTGTGCAGTTTATGGTTAAATGTGAAAACAGTAGCCGCATGTGAAACTATTTGTGCAGTTTATGGTTAAATGTGAAAGAAATAGCCGGATTTGTATTTTTCTGTACAGTTAATATTAAGTTACGCTAGTTTTGAGACGCAGTCAGTTCATGACCAGAGAAAAACAAAGCCATTTTTTATGGAGTTGTTAAACCCGAAACCCAATCCATGGAGATAAAACCGTTGCAAAGCCAACGGCAGCTGTATTCGAACCCTGTATTCATTCATTCAGTGGCGTGTAGTACCCCTTTCAGATTACTGATGCGCAGTCTGTATATAGCGCACTCTGCGTCATGCTAAGGTAACCACGTCCATTACATCATACGTATATATCTATACAGGTTACTGGGATGGGGCCAAAATAATAGTAATTTCACGCCATCCCTTGACAGAATGACATAACAATTTGTTTTATTTAACCTGGGGTGTGAATCTGAGGGGGACAACATTATGCAGCTCACACAACACATAGACTTGCACAATGTGTCCATATCAACATACACTGTAGGCTATGATACTGACGGAGGAACGGTGATTAAAATGGCTGTATAGATGGAATCTCGAAATGTCAGACACTCTAATTAGAGGTATTAAAGCGATCAGGGTTAGATATCGGGGCATTTGGAATCGTCATCTCGCCTGAATGGGATGAGGGTAGGTCTAAATCGGATTACACCAGCCAGTGCGCACCTATATTACACATATCCCGGGCAAGAGCTGTAGAAGACTTCGTCGTTTACATTGACTAAATGCCGCCGGTCTATGCTGAGACATAATTGTTCGCTTATATTTTAGTACCAGTTTAAACGAAACAGTGTTGCGATAAGAGCAGAGTCACCTAACACGCAGCTGCATGCATGCAACAGTGCAGGTTATACGATAATGGACGTCGACATTTCTCACTCTTAGTAATACATACAGATGGCATTTCTCCAATTTCGTTCATTGATAAACTAAATGTAGGCATTTTCCCGTATTTTGTTTGATTTTCTCTTCGATTTGAAATCACTCATGACACTGTTCCTGCAAAGCTATGTTTTCCATCTATTCAGGAATTTGTAACTAATTAATATGACCGTGGTCAAGTTTATTTATTTATTTATTTCATTGGTGTTTCACGCCGTACTCAAGAATATTTCACGACGGCGGCCAGCATTATGGTGGGAGAAAACCGGGAAGATCCAAGGGGAAATCCACGACTATCCACAGGTTCCCGCCAGACCTTCCAACGTTCGGTTGGAGAATGATCAGTTTTATGGTTGAGAGAAACCGAAGTTTGCTATGAGGAAACCACTATCGTTATATGATCGAAATATTATTAAAACGACGTAAAATCTAAATCTATCAATCAATAAATCAATCAATGAACTAATCAGAGTTTCTGTTTCATTCCCCGTATTTCAGCTGGTATACTATGCTCTTGGTGCCGTCTTCAGTCTGGTCTCTGTCAACGGTTGTATGGACCCTCCAAATCTCTACCAACGCTTTCCCAGTCCAATTCATCGCTACTTCTCACACGCCAAGCCAAAGACCATCGAAACAGTGGGTGGACTGCCCGTCAGTGTCAACAACAACATCGCCAAACTCCTGGCCAGCTTTGGCCGCCGCAGTTTTGCGAAGCGTCAAAACACGGGCTGCGGGCCGAGTTCCCGCACGTGGCAAGGCGGTGACGTTGAGGACAGAGCGCTGTGCAACTGGCGTTACGTCCCCAGGTTCAACAACAGTCGGTATCCGAATATCGTGTTGGAGGCGGAGACGTCTTGCAGGGAGTGCTCCAGCTTCTTTTTCGACCAAACACTTCCGCTGGGTAAATGTGAACCGGTCTACCGAAGCTTTCCTGTCCTGGAACGCACCGGCTGCGAGGATGGCATCTACAAATACGACACGACATACGTCAGCGTCAAAGTTGCGTTCGTCTGCACGCGTCCGCGCATGGCGTCAGCGCCAGCAATCGTTGACAATGGCGTGGATATAAGCTTTCTGACAAGGAGGTGACGATATTGATACCGTATCGGATGACAGAACGCCCTGTATGTATGGATTAAGCTGACAGTTTGCGTATCTCTTTACAACTGAATGGATACACATACTTGCTTTTCTTTAATTTGAGCAATAGTAAGCATGATACTTTTAAGCTTCGCATCGCATATAGAAATAACCTGTATTTGTTTTTTTGTTTTTTTTCTCCTTTGGTCTTTACTTCTATCTTGTTATTTTCTTGAAAAGTAACAAATAACAAACTTTGTAACTAATGCTAACGTATAGCTTTCCGCCGTGTCATTCGCCACAGCACAGTGTGAAATTATGGGAACTGGACTGTACATGTATCTAATTAAAGATCGTATACTGGTGATACTGGGCAAAAAAAAAATCAGCGCACATCCAAACGAAGTTTAGATATTCTTTTGAAATAGTCCAAATAATGGCCTTACATCGCCAGTGTACGCCTTTCCGTTCAAAATCGGTAATAAAATACCTAAATTTTCTAAAGCTGGTTGCATAATATTTTTCAGCACTTCAGAATCATTATAACTGGTACAGATAAGAGTCTGATATTTGTGGAAAGGCAAAAATTTGTGACATTCTTGGTAAATAGAGAAAAGTCAATTTAACGAGAGAATATGAAGGCCCGATTTCATAAAGCCATTTATGACTTAAGTCAGAATTTAAAACCTCTGAACAATGCTTACTTTTTGGTCCTTGAAGTAAAAATTTGGTCCCTTCTGTCTTTAGCCAATAGTGATCAAATTTACAACATTTCTAAAGCCGGGAAAAAGATTTATAATCGTATTTCAATTAGTGACTTAAGTCAGAAATGGCTTTGTGAAATTAGCCCCAGAGAGGTTGGCCTATCCTCTTTTGATAATAATAAGACGCTCTGTAGGGATACTCAAGGAGATCCAAACTGTAGTAATAACTGCTCGTTCCTGCATAAACAAGGATTCGTCAGCTGGACTAAGCATCTCTGAAGACTGGAACCGATTAAAGCCATTTCTGACTTTGCCAAGATTTAAAAATGAATGATGCTTAGATTGTTAGTTTTTTTAACTGGAAATTCAAATTTGGATGCATTTGTCTTAAGATAACATTCATGAAGGGGGCGAAATTTTATTTTCTTATGGCCAAATGTAAGCTTTAAGATCGTATTTCAAATTTTGACTTAAGGCAGAAATGGTTTTGTGGAATTGGCCCCTGGAGGTGATTTTGCATTGTGTTTATTTTATTATTTATTAAATGTGATGACAACAAAGCATTTTGAGGAACTCTAAACCAGTTACGTCTACATTAACCGCAAGTATCATCACTGCACTTATTGTTTTACCTAATTCTGCTTAAACCATGGTGGTAGAGGACGTGTAATTTAGCACTATTTAAGAATTTCCATGAACAGTTACAATAAAACCCTAACTGAGGTAAACTGACAAGACACCGCACTTCACCGGTTACCGGAAATCATTTGCCAACTATCCTACTGTCTGGTTTTACTCTCCACCCTGTACTCTTTTGTAATGCACGTGAACTGTTGAATTGTTTTATGGGCACAAAATACACCTATAAGTATGACGTATTACAAAAAGAACTAAAGAGTACATAGCTTTTGGACGCCTTTCTTTAGAACAGATAGGACAGATAAGACTTTACGAGTTGTTACAGACAATGTTTTAAGGTAAAGAGTGGCCATTGCACTGTTTGCTATGATTCCAGAAAATCTGTGCTCCATCTATTGTATTAACGGCTCATGAAACATACTATAATAAATGATAATCTGAATGTAACGTTCTAAACATTAATAAAATAAACACTTTTGTAAGAATTGCCTTTTCATATTCTGAATCTATTCACGTGCATGAGAGCATGAGAGAAATTACACACCCTCATGATCTCTGACCTAGAAGTTAATGTTGAGTTTAGTTCAGTTCTCTTGGATCTTAACGTTGGTTTCATCATTTTGGGCCATGTACCAATGTCGTGTGTATTCTTACAACATGTTGTTCTAAGTGCTGCTTCACTGAAACAATGTATCAGATATCACAGACATGACACCATACCATGTCACAGAACTCTGATCCCAGGTCTACCAGTGCTGAAGCTGATGTGGACGACACGATTGGAAATGTTAACATATCCTTATTTAGTGGAAACATTTGGAAGATTCCAATTCGCCGTCAACGCAACAGCTCTTAAGAGGTGAATGCTATGAACATCGTAGCATGATCTCGAGTACAAACTAAACACGTTGTGCCCAGTTTTGAAAAGCGTCGACCAGAAAGCCTGTGAGTTGTTTATACTGTTATACTGTTTACATGTATATAAGGAGATTACACAAACATTTTGACTCGGTGTTGGAGTAGGTCAGATTATTTTGATTAACAACCACTGATTGGCTTTATTTACATATTCCTTTATATATAATAGTGCCTAAAGTTTGAACGAAGTGGCTACTTTGATGCGAGCGTGAAGATCGATAACTAATGTAAACATTTAAAACTAAGCGGCTCGGTTCGCACATTGCAAAGTCTGTAAGCAGCGTATGAATGGTCGGGGGTGTCATCCGGGCCCTGTCCGGTTTGCTCCCACCATACTGCTGGCTACTTTCGTAAAAGTGGAATATTCTTGAGTAGGACGTAAAATTCCAATCAAAGTAAAACTAAACGTTTGCTATAATAGTTAATAGATGGTATGATGATTTGCATTGTTTAAAATAATATAGCATAATGATGCATACATAAGCGTGTAGCCTGTTTGGGTAAATCTTATGAAAGGGCTATTGGCCGATTCATAAGGACGTCAATAGGAAGGTGGCATATTTCTTAATCCCGTAATTCTACTG
The DNA here is from genome assembly GCF_032854445.1 of Liolophura sinensis. NCBI lineage: Eukaryota > Metazoa > Mollusca > Polyplacophora > Chitonida > Chitonidae > Liolophura > Liolophura sinensis. Next base: position 34,759,428 of record NC_088304.1, on the reverse strand, counting down.
CCAAGCGTTTGACAGACCTTCGTTGTTGACAACAGGTGACACTGCGGCGATTTAGGACCTCCACGTCATAAGTCTTTGGTTACACGACGTCAGATATGTTGCTTACTACTCACTGTGAGGTCGCGCTATAAAAGCTGAAGTGGAACGTTAAACGTCAGCAGAAATGACGTCGGAATTATACTGGCATCCAATTATTGCGTCGGTACGTTTTGCAAACTTGAAGATTGTCGAAATGACGTTGGTTTATCGGTATCTATGAGCGACGCTAACAATATTATTACACTGACGTCAAAACGTTTTTCCACTATGACGTGTTCCAAACGCCTCTAGTGAGGCAGCGCAACGGTAAACCGTTTCATTTTATTTTCGTTCATCTCTTGGGAAGGTTGTGTAGTAAATAGGGCAACGGAATCGCAGACTGAAGTAGCTAACGCTGACAGCAAAGGCCCGGCAGTGAAATGGACACCGACAGAGATAGGGGGTAAGAAAATCGGGCACCAGGTTTGAGACGTATGCTGCATTAAATGGATTTTTATTTACGATAATTTGTTTGACTTCAACGCCGCCCTACACTGCAGAGGAGTTACTCCAGTGTACTCAGCAACTGCAATATATAACTACCAGAGGAGGAAGTTATATCCCACACATGTATAGAGGCGTTTATGATTGATCAAACACCGACAATGTACATTTCAACTCAAAAACTTCGATTGGATTTACAGGTCGAGATAACCGTGCAGAGATCTGAGTGACAAAATCAACGTTCTTCGTCGAGATCGTGAAAAATCTCGATTAAAAATTAAACGCGCAGTTGAGCTTCGCATTGACTGATTGATTGATTGGTGGATCGATGAATCGATTGATTGATTGATTAATTGATTAGCACATTTATCATACTTATTTGTGCGCGGGGATGGGGTAATTGAGTTAATAGCAGGTGGATTAGGTTACGTGATCTCATTCCTCTTTTCTCATTTAATCGGTCTATCGGCGGCAGGAGTGAGACGCTATAGCTCTGTCATTTTGCATTGCCCTTGTCACAAATACTATAGATGTCGCTCAGTGTACTGGGTGCACGCCCGTGCATTATAGCATACTTTCAAAGCACTAAATTCGCGATTTCATACCCAGAGTAATGAGAAAGGCGCAGATGACGGTACTTCTCCAGATGACATTTTTTTGGGGGCTATCATACATGCGGATAGCTCATATTAGGGTTAAGGATTTCGTTAAGTGACAGTTTCGTCTATAACCACTGAAGGTTGTGAAAACGCAAAGGGATCGGTGTTTTAATTTAGTTTCGAATCAGATATGGATATGAACTAAACTTGGACTGTACACACCAGTGGAATAATGTGCCATCATTTTGAACTGATAAACATCACAGACACAAAATATTTTCTTTACCTTATTGTTGCCTAAGGCCATACCTAATAATTGTTTGCTCATAGAGTCTTATAGATAGCGGAAACCGGAATTTCCGTGTTAAGCCTCCGACCTTTGGCAAATTACTGACAAACTTCGCCAGGTGTAACGTTTTCAGATATGCACACATCATGGACTGTAACTGGCATGCAACGAACGTGAGTCTGCGCAAACGACCGCCAGAACATCATCATCGACATTTAGGGTCATGGAACTTTGGGAGCCAGACATTTAATAAATATCGCTATGGAAACGCACCTGCAAATGGAACATTTTGTCACATCTAACTTGTGTCGATGATTTATCTCCAAAAGGAGAAACATTAGGTGTCTTTAGTATATATGCTTACCATATCCAGACAAAATTATTACATATCTTCCCCGGCCAGTAATAATGCATTCAAACGAACTTCATTGTGTTACATAACGTGCATAAATCCAGCTCTCCTTGTTTTTATTCACAGCGGTGAATTCCGCCTCTACCCAGCATGGCACAGCAAGGGAAAAAGACCCTTATCAACATCCGTCAAACCGCCTTGGGTATCTGGTCCGAAAACTGCCGGAACAAGCCGAACGTAAGTGAAACATGATACGGGAGACGTAGTGGGATCGCTCATACGTTCGATTTGCCCAAGCCTTTCCTTTTCCCCAATCCCCACTATAAAAGAATATAAAAAAATGTTATAAAAACATAGGTGTTTTTGAGTTAGAGGAGCAGACAATCTATTAAAGGAGTGATGTTTAGCTCCTTTAATATAGCACACCACACTTTCCTAAAACTTGTTTGCATGCACGCTGCTTTCGTGCTTCTTTCACAAGTTCTTACTGAAAGACTTTGTACAGTAAAAACCGGTCTGACCCTTTATGAATTGTGCCATGACACTGCTCGTGATCCCCGTGTCAACCCACAGCCTCTTATCATTATATCCACCCACACTGCACGGACTATGTGCTTTCGACTCTATGTTGACACCTCATGTTAATTACATCCACTTACCTTGTCGTATGACTTGTAGAAAATCCTACACAGCTGTATGGTTAATTTTAGCTTTTTGTGTATATATTGTGGCTCTTTTACAAATCGGCTTTTCACTTGTTTGTATTCGTTATGTATTTTTTAAAATGTATTACTTCTCTATGTGTACCTTACACCTATAATTAACACTCATCCTGGCTTTTTTATGTGGAAAAATTGTACAGAATGATTCGCATATTACTCAACTAAATATGGATAATGACACAGACTCTTTTATGCCTGTTCCACCTCACAATACATTCTCCCACCTGCCATTCCATGATGTTCCCTACATAACACCTACTTCATCATCAACTCGACGTTAAACTCGACGCGCTCACTCACTCACTCATCATCAACTGCCTCGTCCACCGTCCCAACATATAATCTTTATATAATTGACCAGATGTGCTTCCATCCAATTGAACTGAATGACTATGATGCACCTAAAACACATATTGATGACAACGAACATGACATTGCCCACTGGGGTAATTTAGACTTTCACATGTCCAACTACTATAGCCCTAAAAGTTTTACTCAACACCTAGAAACCCTTGATTATGATTATCAAATCAGTTTTCAACCTTTCATTTAAATGCCCGTAGCATAAAAAAAAATTATGACGAAATTATATGCTTTATCCATACTCTCAATCTTAACTTTTCAGCTCTTCGATTTTCGGAAAGTTGGCTCAGCCCGTTAACCGAACGCTTATATTCTATGCCAGGCTACACTTTATCTTCTGCCTCCCGAGATAAACGGAAGAGAGGAGGTGTTGCACTCTATGATAATAGCTCTTTTGAGTCTTGCAAAATACGCGATGATCTTTCTTTTCGATGAAGATTACGGATATGAGTCTTTATTTGTGGATTTCGCTGCTCCGTCAAATGTCTATGTTGTTGGAATTATTTATCGCCCTTCAGGCAAAAACGTGTGCCTTTTTTAATGAAAAACTATACACAGCCCGTCGTAATATACCCGCAAACAAAAATGTATTGTCTTGGGTGACTTCAGTATATATTTATTCAAGTGTGATAGCGCTTTACCATCAAAAGATTTTTTTGATGAAGTTTCATTACCTTTTTCTTTCCATTACAAAACCTACTCGAGTATGTTCTCGCTCTGCTACCCTTATAGATGACACCTTCACAAACTTGCTTGCTCAATGCAATTTCTCCGGTATATTTTTAACAGATATCTCTGACCATTTCCTTATATTCAATATCTTCTCGACTAATGCTTTTTCGAAAGAAACATCAACTTAATCTTTTCGAAAAAAGACTCCAGGACAAGTCAATCTGTTTAAAGAAAATGTTTAAAATATAGACTGGCATGATGTTCTATCATCGGATAGTGTTAATGAGGCTTTATCCTGTTTTACTGGGAAATTATCCATAACACACGGCACGCGCTTTCCTGTTGTGACCATAGACAGCCCATCGAAACATACTCGCAAACCTTGGGTCACATGAGGTATTTTACAGTCTGTATTCGAAAAGAACAAACTTTATCGGAAGTATTTGAAATCTACTGATTTACCGACACGCGTCAAATATAGGACGTACAGGAACAAACTGAACAACTTGATCCGTTTTTCGCGAAAGGATTACTTCGAAATAGAAACTAAACAACTAAAATCTCAATACAAAAGGAACTTGGAAAGTATTGAATGATCTAAATGGACGTGGTAAATGCAAGAACATGCCTAAATGTTTTAATATTGATAGGTTATCTGTTTCAGATAAAAGTGTCATTTCCAATAGATTTAATGACTTTTTTCGACTATGGCTTCCAGCTCAGATACCCCCAAGCCCTAAACTTTTTTTCAGATTTTCTAGGTGAGCCTGAAGAAGAAAACTTTCAATTTTCTCCTGTCTCGCCTGGTCTCCTTGAAACCACTGTAGACAGTTTAAAGTCATCAGCTCCAGGCTTAGATGATATTTGCATGTCTGATCTCAAACTTGTGGCAAAAGATATTTCAGCTCCCCTTGCACATATAGTTAATGTGTCCCTTATGTCGGGTTGTATGCCGTCTACGTTGAAATCTTAAAAAAATACCCCAATTTTTAAATGTCGTGACGCCAATGACATCACAACCTACCGTCCTATCTCTGTATTACATAGTCTGAGCAAAATAATGGAAAAAATAGTTGTAAACATGATGAATGATTTTCTGACAACCAATGACATCATTTCGCCCAAACAATTTTGTTTTAAAACCGGGCACTCTACCACCCACGCGGTGTGCACTCCATACAACTACCTGGTAGTTGCCAAAGACGCCTAACAACATTCTATCGTGTCTTTCCTTGACCTGTCAAAAGCTTTTGACACTGTCAACCACAAAATTCTTCTACAAAAACTCGAATACTATGGGTTTCGAGCTCACAGCGCTCAGTGGTTCGAGAACTATCTATCTGGGCGACCCAATCAGTTCACTTTGAGGGAAATATGTCAACAGACCGTAAGGTAAATTGTGGTGTTCCCAGGGCCCATTCTCGGTCCTATATTATTTTTATTGCACGTTAATGACATCACACCATCATCAGACATTCTGGATTTTACATTATTTGCTGATGATACAAGTGTCTGCGCTTATGCGCCTACAAGCGCCTAGGATGTATCCACTATAGTTGTCTGTAGAGTTGCATAAAATTTCCGACTGACTGACAGCTAACCGCTTGTCCCTTAATATTAGTAAAACATATGCATGCACATAAATGTATCCAAAAATAAGGCACTTCCGCCACTGCTTTATTTGCATGGTGTTGAAATAGCCAGCCTTCAAGAACACACGTTCTTGGGGGTTTATTTTAATTCAAGGCTGTCTTGGACATCGCATATTAACTTTGTTAGTAATTTGCACATTCGAGCAAATGTCAACAAAAAACACTGCCCATTTTGTACTACTCTCTGATATTCCCTTATCTTTCCTATGCAAATGTTTTAGGGGGTAACCCATACATCTCCATCCCTTAGTAATTCTTCAGAAACGCATCATCCGCCTCATCACTTTCTCACAAAGACTGGATCATGCGGCTCCAATATTTAAGAACCTCAAAATCCTCCCGCTTGCACAAATACACAGATACTCATCCTTGCTACTCGTACATAAATTCACTCACCAATCACCCTCTCTTCCTCACAAATTTCAACAGCTACTCAAAAGACAATCTGACGTTCACAGTTACCCAACCAGATCCTATTATTTCAATCTCCATGTACCTTTTCTAACTTCAAATCTATCCACACTTTCCATCAGATCATAAACCCCAAGGGAGTGGAATAGGCTTCCTCCAAATCTCAAAGTAATGAGTGTCAAGTCTTTATTCAAATCCAGATTAAAAGAGTTTTTAATTAACAATATTTGATCCACATTAGTCCACGAGACGGAAGGTGTCACAAAATATTATTTAACACTATTGTATAGTTAACTTAGGTTTTTGTAGTGTCACATTTCTATGTTAATTTTTTTTTTAAATAGACAAATCACATGACCTTCAGTGCCATGTGTTACGCCTCATTAAGAAAGATTGGACATTTTTCTTTGTTGTTATTCTTCGTTTTAAAGCAAAAACAAAAAGATGCCTGGTGACAAAACAGGGTCCAGGCAGGATTATTCTGAAATCTTAATTAGTAGAGATGAGTGAATTTGCCCTTTTCCTTTTTCTTTTATTCATATGCAGGAATGAGTCATAAATAGATTTAACCTAGATCTGAGATCTGTTTCATTCTTCCCAGATTAGCTTTCAGAAATACAGATCTGTACTCTTCTATTTACTAACCTGGAACTCGGACCTTCCGCAAGTGCTTTCCTCAACATGTCAAAGCTGTACGCTATAAAAACATGTTTCCTGTAATCTTCAGAATTTCTTACTTCATATCACCTAGTTGTTAGTCAATAATAAAGATCATAACGTCACAATTTACACAAATGAACCTTTAAGACAAACTCCGCTAACCACCATTTTCAATAAACTCGTGGAATGATTTGATTGAAACCAATGAGATGAACACCATCTAAATTGTTTGGGAGTCTTAACTTTAATTTATGTGTTAATAAGGAACAGAAATGATCTATAATCACTTATTTTGTGAAAAAAAGATGGTTTTGATTTTGGGAAGAGCAGTCCAGTACATCCTAACAACCGAGTCACGTGATTTGAAAACGGCGACTTACGAAGTTCTGATGCTGTCCGAGTGGTGCGTCGGTTATATTTGTGTTATTTGCAGTGTTATGGCCTTTATCATTCCCACATAATGGGGTGATATGAATTCAGAATTACTTTAAGGTCACGGTTTAATGAATGTCACGGCTCAGAGAATTTAATGTGGAAGCTAAGCTGGGAATAATTTAACCATGCTTTTTCCAGGTAGCATTATCGTCATATATCCGGCATACTTTAGAAATGTGTCATATAAAAAATTCTCAGCTAACGGGTGTAATATACGCTGAAGGCGTTTGGCTTTGGATAGGCACTTCTTAAAAATATCGGTAAATTTGGTGACACATCACTTCAGTAGGCTTGTACGTTATAACTTCAAACTAAAATGGATACACTGATTCTGGCTTAAAGTCTTCAAGTTTGCACTTGTAACTTCTAACTAAATGTCTGTAATAGGTGTTACAATACTTCAATATGTTACGCCTGGGAAATTTGTGCACGCTTTGCATACATCAGACCCTAGATAGTCAACTGGTAAAATTGGCCTAATATCCGAAATTCCCAAAGTTCCCCAACACCAGTTTCGTTAATGAAATTTGCATCACACTTTATTAAATATATACATATAATTTTAACAGAAATGCCTGGAAGTAGAAGAAATCAGTTGTTTTCATTGATGTCAGAAAAACATATATGTTTGTGTATATCTGATGCGTCAAATCCTGTACATAGCCCACGACAATTTGTAACACAATGAACATAGTATGAGATATGCTAAGAACCACAATGGGTTACACACCGGTGAACTGTGGGAACTATGGTCGTTGACCTAGTAGATAGCGTTCTAGAGCATAACAATGATCCAGGAGCCCCTCACCAATGGAGTTGGGGTGAGTTCAAGTCCAGCTCAGACTGGTCATGCTGGTCGTACTGATCCGACAGTAACCTGCGAATGGTCGTGGGTTTCGTCCGGCCTGTGCGGTGTTTCCTCCAACCATAATGGTGGCAGCCATCGTGTAAGTGAAATATCCTATAGCACTAATCAAATAGCAAATACTGCAAAATTGCTGTAAATAATATTATGGTGATGAAATTTATCACCGGGTAAACCACCAATTTGGTAACTCAAGAAATATTTGTGTGTTGATGTAGGTCTACATATACCACGCCTGATTTTCACCATTTTTCTCTGTCATGTTTTCTTTTCCCCAGCGAACAACCATCTAGTCCCATTATCTCTTACATCCCTCGTCGAAGTTAAATGACTTCCGGAATACAGACTGCATATTACATACTTGGTGAGTGGTCATACATGCTCATTCCTTACAGCGCATGCGTCGCTCTCTACGTTCGCTTTACATCACTGCCACCACTAACAAATTTTATACAGAAATCTTGAACACCGCCAAAGCCGCTGGGGTATAGGTGATGAGACAGGAGGTGATGTTTATTTCCATGAATACTTGATACACATGCGTTCAGTTTGCTGAAAGTATACACAAAACCATGCCAATGTTTTAGTGATGGCTACTGATTATAGGTTTGCGCGATGACATGCGTGAAGAGGTTAAGCCTAGAGGTCAAACTTGTCTGATGGTGGCAGTGCATGATGCAATGCCTGTGCAGAGTGCGGCACATGCGCTGCAAGAAGTAAGGCATATAGGTCCACGAATGATGGGCTCAATACGGTGGGGCTCACCATGAAGCCTGACAAAGGGAAGCAAATCCTAATCTTATCAAACAGCGGTGCCCTTTATCGACTTGAACATACATGATCACTGGCATTGTCTATGAAATAAATGACATTGTCGTTAAAGTTTGGAGTGACCAATATACTCTTCCACGAGGTACGAGATTTGCCTCCCTTTGTCGAGGACGAGGCGGCGTATGTCGTTAGTATAGAACGCCATTGTGTTATGGCCGACGTAACATTACGATCCCTTTTAGAAACAGCATGTGAAGCTTTTTTTGTCTGTTGTATTCACATAAAGTTGTCTAATTTTACGCCACTTAGAGACAAATGACATCACCTATCGCTGAATCAGACCTATAGCAAGAAACGGCGGTCTACTCTCAAAATCGTTTGACATCATTTTAGTAAACTACGCCTGACGTAACTTGCATGACAATGTAAAGCGGAAAGATACGTCACCATTGTAAATGCGCCTGATGCAACATTGCCGCAGTTTTGTGGAAAGGGACCCAGTGACGTCATATCTATCTAATTAAACCTGACGTCACATTCCGAATATGGTGACGTTATGTCAGATAAGTTGGGCAGAAACATCTAAAAGTTTAAACAGTCATACATATTAGATGTGTCATCGTGGTTGCTTACACAAGTCTTCTGTTACAGGTATTAGGCCTACTTGCAGATATTCCTCTCCCAACAGGTGTCGTTGCAGTGAAGCTGGACTTCCACGTCATAAGTGTTTCTTTGTGTGACGTCAAGCATGTTTCTTGTTACAGTTTCATTTATGACGTATATAATCTACTGCTTGTGACGTCGCGCTGTTGTTGCCCACGTACAGTGTTTATCGTCACTAAAATGACGCAATGTATCGCAAATCCGAATTCTGCCGGAAAACCTATTGCACGGCGTCCTATGCCGCGTGTGACCATCTTAATGCAAACATTTCTGAAAATTCTCTTGTTTTTTTCACACAAATTCACACAAATTGTGCGGTGTTAAATGTTATAATACTGTGAGTCTTTCTTCTTTGATTTCAGACAAGCTGGTCGCAGTCGTTTTGCACACAATGGGTAGTTATTATGAAGACGTTTTCGGGAATTTGACCCGGCGGCAAGATACAGTTCCGTGACTGATTTTAGACCTCTATTTCTTCGCACGCCTTTTCCATATATTTTTTTTTATAACTTGAAACCACAAAATCATGTTTAAACATTTCATGCATGTATCTGTCAGTGCAAATAAAACACACATATGCACATATTACTGAAATGGCAAAATACGAGCCGTGTTGATGTTGCATTTGTTCATGAATGTTTGCTGTTGCATGTAAGTAAAAGTAGTATATTATGGAGGCGTAAAACGGGTGTTTGAAGTAAAAGGAAAATAAAAACTTGGCTCTGTAATAGTCCGAGTGGATATTAAGATGATATTACGGAGTACCAGATAGTATTGCTGGGTGCGATAAAATATAACAGTCTTCAAGACGGTATTGCGGTGTCCGAGATGGTATTTCGGGGTCCGAGATTGTATTGCGGTGTGTCGAGTAGCATTAGGCCCACCGGGTCTGAGACTGTATTACATCATCCGAGATGGTACTCCATCTCGGGGGTCCGAAATGATAAAGTGGGGTCCCAGATGGTATCACAGGGATCGAGATGCTATTGCAATGTGCGGTATGATATTACGAGGTGCGAGATGGTATTACGAGGTCTCAAATAGTATAGCGGAGCCCGAGATGGTATTACTGGGACTGAGATGGTTTTACGGGGGCCTGAGATGGTATTACAGGGGTCTGAATTGGTACTGCAGGGTGTGGGACTGTAATAGGGAGTCCGAGATGATATTGCTGGAATCGATTTCACGAAGATATAATATCTGACTCGTCTAAACTAAAACACGCTTCCCAATATTTGTAGCGTTTGGCACAAGAAGTTTAAATTTTGAACCATTTATCTTAAATAAACACTACTATCAGGGTAGGTCTTCGATTTACAACAGAAAAAAATAGATCTGGCACCAACTTAAAGAAATGTTATCAATCAATTACCCTTCCAAAAATAACCCATTTAGGGATGATCTTGCGAAACAGTGTAAAATGCTTGATAAAAAAAAACCAAGGCAGTTCAGAATGGTATTTGCTGATCTGTTCAGCATGGATCTAGTTTTCTTGTTTACATATCGTTGGATTTATGAAGGAATACATCACTAGTATTCAGTAGTGGCTGGTGAGAGAAAAATGGACGTAATATTACATCGCCTGATTTGTAAAGGCTGAGGTAATCGCACATTGGTTAACAAAGCTATCTGCCATCCCATAATCAAGGTGAGTGGGGCTTAAAGCTGAGTGCCATCATGTAACTGAGGTGAGCGCAAATTGGTTGACAAAGCTGTCCGCCCTCGCATAACCAAGGTGAGCTGGGCTATGTTAGTAAATCTGTCCTCCATTGCATAATCAGGGTGAGCGAGGCTTGGCTGATGAAGCTGTCCACCATCGCATAACCGAGGGTAAACGGGGCTTGGTTAATAAAGCTGACGGCCATCGTATAACTGAGGTGAACGGGGCTTGGTTAATAAAGCTGATTGCCATCGTATAACCGAGGTAAACAGGCTTGGTTAATAAAGCTGATTGCCATCGTATAACCGAGGTAAACAAGCTTGGTTAATAAAGCTGACGGCCATCGTATAACCGAGGTGAACAGGCTTGGTTGATAAAGCTGATTGCCATCGTATAACCGAGGTGAACAGGCTTGGTTGATAAAGCTGACGGCCATCGTATAACCGAGGTGAACAGGCTTGGTTAATAAAGCTGTCCACCATCGCATAACCGAGGGTGAACGGGGCTTGGTTAATAAAGCTGATTGCCATCGTATAACCGATGTGAACAGGCTTGGTTAATAAAGCTGATTGCTATCGTATAACCGAGGTAAACAGGCTTGGTTAATAAAGCTGACGGCCATCGTATAACCGAGGTGAACAGGCTTGGTTGATAAAGCTGATTGCCATCGTATAACCGAGGTGAACAGGCTTGGTTGATAAAGCTGTCCACCATCGCATAACCGAGGGTAAACGGGGCTTGGTTAATAAAGCTGACGGCCATCGTATAACTGAGGTGAACGGGACTTGGTTAATAAAGCTGATTGCCATTGTATAACCGAGGTGAACAGGCTTGGTTGATAAGGCTGTCCACCATCGCATAACCGAGGGTAAACGGGGCTTGGTTAATAAAGCTGACGGCCATCGTATAACTGAGGTGAACGGGGCTTGGTTAATAAAGCTGATTGCCATCGTATAACCGAGGTAAACAGGCTTGGTTAATCAAGCTGACGGCCATCGTATAACCGAGGTGAACAGGCTTGTTTAATAAAGCTGATTGCCATCGCATAACCGAGGTGAACAGGCTTGGTTAATAAAGCTGATTGCCATCGTATAACCGAAGTAAACAGGCTTGGTTAATAAAGCTGATTGCCATCGTATAACCGAGGTAAACAAGCTTGGTTAATAAAGCTGACGGCCATCGTATAACCGAGGTGAACAGGCTTGGTTGATAAAGCTGATTGCCATCGTATAACCGAGGTGAACAGGCTTGGTTGATAAAGCTGACGGCCATCGTATAACCGAGGTGAACAGGCTTGGTTAATAAAGCTGTCCACCATCGCATAACCGAGGGTAAACGGGGCTTGGTTAATAAAGCTGACGGCCATCGTATGAGGTGAACGGGGCTTGGTTAATAAAGCTGATTGCCATCGTATAACCGAGGTGAACAGGCTTGGTTAATAAAGCTGATTGCCATCGTATAACCGAGGTAAACAGGCTTGGTTAATAAAGCTGACGGCCATCGTATAACCGAGGTGAACAGGCTTGGTTGATAAAGCTGATTGCCATCGTATAACCGAAGTGAACAGGCTTGGTTGATAAAGCTGTCCACCATCGCATAACCGAGGGTAAACGGGGCTTGGTTAATAAAGCTGACGGCCATCGTATAACTGAGGTGAACGGGGCTTGGTTAATAAAGCTGATTGCCATCGTATAACCGAGGTAAACAGGCTTGGTTAATAAAGCTGATTGCCATCGTATAACCGAGGTGAACGGGGCTTGTTTAATAAAGCTGATTGCCATGGTATAACCGAGGTGAACAGGCTTGGTTGATAAAGCTGTCCACCATCGCATAACCGAGGGTAAACGGGGCTTGGTTAATAAAGCTGACGGCCATCGTATAACTGAGGTGAACGGGGCTTGGTTAATAAAGCTGATTGCCATCTTATAACCGAGGTAAACAGGCTTGGTTAATAAAGCTGATTGCCATCGTATAACCGAGGTGAACAGGCTTGGTTAATAAAGCTGATTGCCATCGTATAACCGAGGTGAACAGGCTTGGTTGATAAAGCTGTCCACCATCGCATAACCGAGGGTAAACGGGGCTTGGTTAATAAAGCTGACGGCCATCGTATAACTGAGGTGAGCGGTGCTTGGTTAATAAAGCTGACGGCCATCGTATAACCGAGGTAAACAGGCTTAGTTAATAAAGCTGACGGCCATCGTATAACCGAGGTGAACAGGCTAGGTTAATAAAGCTGATTGCCATCGTATAACCGAGGTGAACAGGCTAGGTTAATAAAGCTGATTGCCATCGTATAACCGAGCTAAACATGCTTGGTTAATAAAGCTGATTGCCATCGTATAACCGAGCTAAACAGGCTTGGTTAATAAAGCTGACAGCCATCGTATAACCGAGGTGAACAGGCTTGGCTGATAAGGCTGTCCACCATCGCATAACCGAAGTAAACGGGGCTTGGATAATAAAGCTGACATCCATTGTATAACCGAGATGAACGGGCGTGGTTAATAAAGCTGTCCCCCATCGCATAACCGAGATGAACGGGCATGGCTAATAAAGCTGTCCGCTATCGCATAACCGAGATGAACGGGCTTGGAAAATAAAGCATTCGCATAACCAAGGTGAATGAGGCTTTGATGATAAAGCTGTCACTACAATTAAAGTTATCGGGGCTTGGTTGATAAAGCTCTCCGCCATTGCATAACCAAGGTGAGCGGGACTTGACTGATAAAGCTGAGCGCCTTCGTTTACCCGAGGTGAACGAGGGTTGAATGATTAAGCTGTCCGCCATCGTACAACCAAGCTGAGCGGGGCTGAAAGCTGAGTGACACGATAAAGCTGTCCACCATCTCATAACCAAGGTGAGCAAAGTTTATAGCTTGGTAGCTATAGTCTGGTGGACAGGACTTGGTAATAAAGCTGATTGTCATTCGTATAACCGAGGTGAGCGGGGCTTGGTTGATAAAGCCATCGCGTAACTGAAAAACTTCAAAGCCCCACCGTAACCCCCAAAATACAGGTAAATAAGTTAATGTAAACGGGGACGACTTTGTTTTGATTTAGAACTGTCTTGAGAAAAGTTATCAGAGCGCATCATTTTATCAGAATTTTATTAATTCTCAGCTAAACTCACTGGGTTAGGGTTTCAAGAAGGATTCGGGCTAGTCCAGACGCTTGAATCGACTGGCATGAAGGTTCAAGTACACATAACTGCTATTGTTTCCGAGGCTGTCTTCAAATCAGGACACCCATCAGGACACCCATGCATGGATCAAAGCTATGGAGAATCCTCACTGACTTGGCTCTAAAGTGTACAACTATATCGGCACTATCGCTGACCGATCCCACCCCTGACCTATATCTGAGATCTGTTTCATTCTTCCCAGATTAGCTTTCAGAAATACAGATTTGTACTCTTCGATTTACTAACGTGCAGCTCGGTCTTTCCGCGTGTGCTGTCCTCAACATGTCAAAGCTGTGCGCTACTAAAACATGTTTTGTAATCCATATCACCTTCATAACACCTAGTTATTCGTGAGTAATAATGATCATAACGTCACAATTAACACAATGTATCTGTTACATCGCCAACTAGCCAAACTTCGATAGCCTCCATTTTTAATTTGAGTCGGCCGCACTCGGCATCATCCGGAAAAAGACGAACTCGTGGAATGATCGGATTAAAACCAATGAGATGTACATCCAAAGGGCTTTTGTGAAATTGATTTACTGGTCGCCTTTCTCACACTTTTCCATAGGCACAAAAGACACCTCTTTCCTTTAGGAACTTCTCCGGTTCACAAAACGTTCAGATTCTCAGCTTCCTCCTTCATTCGTCTACTCTATATTAATTTTTTATGACACTTTTTTTCAGACGCCCATGTTATAGTGAATGAGATCAAAATAGTTGCCTAACATTTTTGACAGGTCACATGATACAGTTGGACTTTCTACTTTCAACGATGAAAGAGTTCGAACTCGAAACTTCCCTTGTTAATAAATATGTAAATATTGCCGATTCTGTTCAGGTCGTCTGCATAAAGCTACACGCAGCTATGTTGTCAGTCTAACGGCAAAATGTAATCGTTATAATATTATAAAAATGCTAAGGAATAGATCACTGGTATATCAGTGCTGGAAAGATTATCTGTCAGTGTTATCTGTCAAAAGCAATCTGATTATATTGTCGTGACGTCAGTAGAGTTAGATCGTAAAGTTGCATTCTATAGGATTGTTTGCTGTTTGTGATCGTCACACTTGGATTATCTTGCGATTCCTGGGAAAATTTACTCCGGTTTGGAATAATCAAGTTTTACCTAATTATTTTTATCGCGTAGGACAAATATCTACATGTATTCTGTATTTTCCCTATAAAAGAAGGTGATTTTCCATCAACTTTTCCAGTATTCTTTTCTATTCATTATGCCACACAACAGCTTGAAATATTTTAAACTCTATGAGTAAATATAACTGAAAAAAAAACCAAACCCTTCCTAACGCAGTGCACTTACTACCTGTGTCTGATCCACAAGTTTCACTGAAAATCCACATATTGTGCAACTCTCCTGAGAAAGATGTATTTATGAATGATCTTGCTCCCTGGATGCCGTTGGCTACTTTTGAGGTCACGTCACTACGGCTACGTACGCTTGTGATGAACACTGCATATATACCCATTACACAGTAATTTTTTAGCAAAATTCCCCTGGCGATTCAAGACTATATAAACTGCACCAAAGTTTGTGAAAAATAGCGATAACGACAGAAAAGTTCATTTGTAATTAATTTTGACCTGTCACATGCATGCAAAAATGAGTTTTCTTCAGTGCCGGAACAAGTGCAGCCTGATTAAGGTAAGTACCACACTCGTTCATTTTTAACAACTCGCTCAGTTGCTTTAACTGACAAGTTTTCGGCATTTTTAGTTTGACTCCAGATAGAATAAATAACGTTATACGAAGCGCCATAAGGTGACAGTATTTACTCAGAAAATAATTTGTATAAAGATTTTTACAATTGTAGGTACATTTCACGACATTTGTTTTTGTCTTATCGTATTCGAGATTTACACAGAGCCTCATATTATATTTTAAAAAAAAATGATTCCCGACATATTTTGTCTGAATTAACTGTTATGAATTACACTTCATATACTAGAAAAGAATAAGAAAAAAAATAATCTGTACGTGTAAAGATTGTCAGATTGATCGACTGACGGGAGTTTAACGGCGTACTCAAGAATTTTTCACTTATAGGACGGTAGTCACAGTTATGGAACACTGGAGTACCCGGGGGCAACCACCGTAAACTTTCCCACAAACAACGTACAGTTATGCATATCATATTGTTAGAGGACAACTGGTTAGCAACAAAGGATGCCGTCGACTACGTATTGTCACCAAGGTTGCATGAATGTACAAATTCCTTTTGAAGGCCTGATTTGAACCCGAGCCCCGTGTGTTCAGGGATTGAAAGGCAAGCACAATTCAACTGAAATCTCCCGATGGCAATATATTTACAGTGTTGAATCCTTGATACGTCATGTGGCTTAGACAGTGGAAGGTTAGAGAGCAAAATGGATGGAAATGTATATGCTCATGAGGCACACGGGGCGCGGGTGTTGAATTTTCATTTGACAAAGGGTTTTAGTGTTATGAGTTAAGTGTTATATTTAACACTTCAAAGATTACGATTAGTGACCGCACTTTATATAAGAGATACATGGAGGTTTTACTAATTGTCAAGTGTTCACATTCCAGCTTCATTACAAACTGATTCATCAACACTTTAAACCTACGCTTGAAACAGAGTTTAAAAATTTATTACTTTTAATGAAGTTGGAATGTGGAGAACTTGAAAGAGTGTTAAAACATTCAGACTTTAAT
The DNA here is from genome assembly GCF_032854445.1 of Liolophura sinensis. Lineage (NCBI taxonomy): Eukaryota > Metazoa > Mollusca > Polyplacophora > Chitonida > Chitonidae > Liolophura > Liolophura sinensis. The sequence continues at coordinate 34,742,907 of NC_088304.1, read as the reverse complement.
ATTACAGTGTTAAATGGAACATTTTAATTTGATTTATTTATTTCATCGGTGTTTTACGCTGTACTTAAGAATATTTCACTTTTACGACGGCGACTAGCATTATGGTGGCAGGAAACCCCACGGCCATCAGCAAATTGCTAGAGACCTTCCAACTTAGGGCCGGAAACAAGAGTGTTACTTACGCTAAAGGGTCGCTGGCGCTCATATGGCCGATTATATACGGCGTCCAAGTCATGTAAATCTTGAAAATTGCTTAGGAACTTGTCAAAGGTTTCCTCCAAAAATGTGTTGATTTCAATAAGTTCCAAAACCTGTCGCTCGCGAGGTGGGCGTTAGATCATTCCGATGCTTTGATGCACACTAGTAAGATATTCACACAATGATCAACATTCCGGACGGGCCAAATCTGTGCTCTCTGTTAAAAACCTATTCATTTCTGCCTTTGCGGTGATGATTTAAGGGCAAACTGGTAATGTAGAACTCCCATGTTACACGGGAACAAAGATCAGATCGGCTTACGCACGAATCGCCATGGCCCCCATTCTAAATTATACCTATGTCTGTTTTAGATTGTACTGTGTATCACCGTCATCTGGATGCCAGTGGCGGGCCAAAAAACGGAGTGCAAGGAACCCCCTGAGGGTTCCGTCCCTGAAGGCCTCATGGTCGATTTCAACAAAGTCCCCCGGGATTTCATCAACGTTAGTATCTTTCCACTCGACACTGACTGTCGGATCGACCTGACCAAAACACAAGTACGCTTCCGAAATCTGTGTCCTTTTGTGAACGTACAGAACTACGACGAAAATCGACGTCCGTCGACCATACTGGAAACGCAATGCTGTACGTCAAAGAGTCATCCGGGATTCAACCCCGCAGATAGCGTGCTTCATTGTCTGACCGACCGAGACGTGCTTGGGAAGAGACTTGTGAAAAAAATCTGCGAACCGGTCGTCACCCACAGGATGGTGGTGCGACGAACTGGGTGTTCAGAGACAGACGGGGTGTACGAGTACAGTAAAGTCTTGGAACCAGTGCAAGTAGGGTGTTCTTGTACTTACTCTCACTTAGAAGCGACCGAGAGCGTGGTCAAGGGTATTTTCAGACCCTCCCCGGAAACCTAGGCTGACATGACCTGCACAGAAAGGTACTAAAAATATGAATGCAACCAGCCCCGTGGTTTTCTTCAGCAAAAACAACCATTCTTTAAGAGCATATAATTTGTGACAACTGTACGTATACATGCATAGCTTTAGGCCAAATCGTGGCAGCTGTAAGTTTCTGCCATTCTAGTGTCTAGAATGGCGAGTTTTCCCACATTTTCGTGGTGTTAAAAACTTTAAAATCCATAAATCTCTGCAGGTTACAACAAGCAAAGAAATTCTGCTTTAGCATGATGTAGAAGTCAACGGTAATATACTAAACAAACTGTGCTTGCTTACGGAGTTTAACTTCCCATGCGGTTTTGGTGCAAATCAGTCCCACTGTGGGACTGCCACACGTCAATATCCTAAACAACAATTTTATCCGTTCATTTTAAAACATCTCACAGTCTGCGCAAATTAAAGGGAAGGCAAAAAAAGCCCGTTTACGCGACAGAAAGAGCGAAGAAGACATTTTTCTTACCCGAAAGTCAGACCATGCTGTGGAGCAATACCGAAGATGTTCGCTGTAGAATGAAACTGTTGTTGTTGTCTGGCCTGTATTCAAGATATAAAGATGAAGATGGTTGAGAGAGACTATTAAAAGACGCACAGTTGTATGTGTGGCCTATTATTTTGCCTTCTATACCACTATTGATCACAATCTACCAGTATTATAGCGTTTGGTCTTCACCGTGGAGCTAATCTTTTCTAGTCATTAGTTACATCAGTGATTTATAAGATTTGTATTTTTACGTTTTATTTAAATTCGTAACAACTGTACTAAATTCTGAGAGCATGCGTGTAATAACTTTGGATATATGTAACTCTAAAGACGGATGTTTTATCCCGACTTGTCCATATTAGAGCCATCTATCACAAAACTTCCTAAATCAGTTTTTTGTAACTTTTCTCGTAAATGGCATCTTCTTATGGCACTGTAACCTAGACAACGTATTTTACGAAAAAGTTTTGGGTACTAACAATGCGACAGACAATCCATGACTTAATTAAGGCTGCAAAGAATGTCCCCGGTGAAATGCTATTTAAAAGCACTGCTGAAGTTTAGTGCTTTAAATACAGATGTGCAAAGTTTTGAAAACACTTGTTTCAGGGCCCAGCATTTGTGTATTAGAGACGTTGCTCTCTGTTTTATTCTTTTTTTCAGGGAGGAACTGGATTTCTCAAAATAATTTAAAGACATACCTTATGCTATTACAAGGATAGTTGAAATTAATGAGACATTTGCCTTTTCCTTTAAAAGTCTTGCTTACGAATTGTAATGAATTCGATTTAATTGATATTCAACTAGTGTCTTAATATATGTCCTGTTATATTATTTATTTTTAGCTGTTGAGGATTGGTTTAAATCATGTGCGAATAGAATGATGTTCTTGTGGGGAATCCCCTTTTGTCATCTATGTCTGACATCGTTAAAACGATCATATCTATATCTGCAGGTATATTTATGGTTAACCAGGTGTGAAACGTTTGCGGTGTATTTGATAGTTATGTCAACCGAAGCGTGACGCTTGTGTGTCTTGATATTAATAAGTGAGAGAACATACATGCAAACCTTGTATCCGTTTGTTCTTTTAACCAGTCATATGTTATGTTGTACCTGTCCTGGAGTGTCACACATTTCCGCAGATTTATCACCTGGTTTTCTCAGGTGTGCACGCCATATCACATTGGTCCCTCATGTTGTACCTATAAGTCCGGGAATGCTAGCGAGCCTGCGTCTAAGTGTACAATGAGTATACTTCTCATGTAAGTAAATATGGACAGACCATCCTGTGGCGTTCTGCTTCACGATTGTGTCTAATTCCGCTCAACACAAGGCTATGATCCATGTGTTCATCGTGTTGAATTAGTTCATGGATATATGAACAGTTGCAATCAAAGCGCAACTGAGATACATATTTTGTTGTCGACAACTAGCATTTTACAGGAGTTGAATACTGATTTCACTAGTCGTCTAGAACATAGACGTCTTTTCAACATCATTGAAAACTCTTGACTGTTTCTCTTTGCATCATTCCGTTCTATCTTCGTGCTCTATATACATTCATAGTGCTTTGTCGGTTTGTGTTATATGTTGTTTTGGGGAAATGGGCCAGCAACTGTTGACCTAGAACATCATTTTTGGTTGACGACTGGTATACGAATGTCTGTTTCGGCGCATAGATTCGCATATCCGTTACGCGATTACCCTTTTTCAGAAATAGAAATTAACTGTCGATGACTTTCCAAACTGGAATGTGTATCTCAGTGTACCAGCATCGTTCTGTATGTATGAATGTAGCCACAGACCCCCATTAGTTTTCCATGAGCGACAATGTTAACGTTCAGCGCTGTAGCTCAGTCCCAAACATTCCATGACCAATAAGCTTTGGTGGATACCTGGACCAGCCTGTGAGAAAGAAGCCATAAAAATCTTGACATAGGTTAACCGTCAAAATCTGGACATTTCTGTGTCGGCTGCTGGGAGGGGGGGGGGGGGGGGGGGGCTAGCAACGCCAAGGGACGTCACTCGCGGCCTCATCACCACCTGTCTCCTTGTGTCCTCTCTCTCAGAATTTCAAACTTTCATCATTAAAACTCAAACCTACCCAAAACTCAGACAATTTCCATCATTTTGATACAAAGTATGCACCTGTAAACCAAAAACGGCAGGCTGGCAGCAAAAAAAGACTTTACACCCTAAAATACACAGAATTACATTAGTCCCTACCGAAAAACGGAAGTTGTAACGGGGGTCTGTGTCCTATCACACCAGCCAACTTTTATCAAAATCAATAATTTTTGCGCCACATAATTCCTACTACCTCTCAACCTCACACACAAAGTTAGGGCTTGATACATGCAAAAACTTTTGAGTAGCAGGAATTTAGCTTGGGGTACCCCTATCTTGGAAATGCGTCTGTTTGTCCGCTCTCAAACACGAAGTTCAAAGGTCTGTAGTGCACATACCGTTCAAAATATCTCAACCAGGTCAAATGTTTTGGAAAGCTGGAATGTATATCTGCAAGAAAAATGAAAAAGTTTCAATGACTAAGTATTTTACATTTTCCAATAACAAACATTTAGAAAATTAGGAATTTTCAAGAAGATTTTCTTGTATACAGCAGTGCTAAGAAAATAGTTAAAGACCAAAAGTGTCAAAATATACCATGGCGTAGTACCGAACCAATAACGAGGATTCTAGGTCGGCCAAGGGAGTGGAGGACTGCATTCGATTGGTCAGGCCTTTGAAGAAGCTGAACGGCTAGCGGACCCCACTCACCTTGGTAGATCCCAGTGTAATATATGCATAAATCAGGCAAAGTTCACTAAAGCCATGTTTAAGAGACACGGTCTAAAGAGGGAAAACCAACAAGAAAGATCAAAAGGTTTTGAACTAGGATGTGAAAGCTATGTGTAGCTGTCTATTTTCTCAACTTGCGTGTGAGGACATTGGAAACATAAAAAAAAAATCCCAGCTGCCCAGGGAGGTGGATGCCACAATGGGCCAGATACTACAACAAAATCTGCTTGAGGTGTCGCAGGAACAGCGTACCATGTTCTGGCGAAGAAGCAGACAACTAGTGGGGCAGAGACTCATTTTCACAAGGGCAAGATTCCAACAGATCACACTTATATGGATTCTAGATAGTTGAAATTGACCATTTTTGTTCCATCGCCAGACATAATGTGTGATTGCACATGTAACTTGTCAGAGAAATTAATACACACATGTAATGACAACTACGTGCCTGCAGTCGTTTTTTTAAGTTTAAAGAGGAAAATTAACCTTGTCCACTTGAAGCCTATGCCCTTAGACAGCAGCCAGTGTTGCAGCACAGATGCCTGTTTTTGATGTTTTGTGACTGCAGGGTTATTTGGTGCACATTTACCTAGTGTGTTGTGGCAAACATGGGAGGAACCTGACTTGGTTTGTAAATTAAATACATGCTGGCCTCTCTACTACTCTAGCCAAGTAAAAAAAATCTGCCGATGTGTTTTTATCCACTTGTGTGAGGCTGGGCCCTTATATGTGATGCAAGGCCTCATTGACCATCCTTAATCACACACCCTATCTACCAGCCACATACTCCAATTTCATTCAAAGCACTCAAATATTGCATTATTTATACAATGTCAGCCCCAAAAGAGACATTTTTAAAACCAGGAACAGTGAAACGTTGTCGGTGTTTGTCCCAGCCTGCTCATAAACCTGTACTACCCTTGACCACAGAGCGTTTTAGCCGATTTTTAGACAAGATAGATATGTGGGGAAAATATAGAACTAAAAAGCTTTAAAACAGCTCAGTCAAGGTCCATATCAATGCAAACTACATCACAGATGTACCCACCAAATATTATCAGGCTGCTGCGAAATCTGAGCGCACAGTGAAAATGAGCTAAAAGGGAATTGGGGTTGGGACTTTTCATATACCATCGCGATGTGTGGGATCTGACTGTACACAGTACAGGCCTGTCCATTCTTCGCCTTGAATGTAATTCGGGAAAAACCTCTGTAGTCTTTCGTTTCTTCCAACCTTTACAATGACGTTAGAGTGGATAACCTGTGACGTAGTACCCTCGCATGGCGGCAGACCAATGATCACTTCAGCATGCAAGATTTTTCTGCTTTTCGGCTAAATACAATCACTGTAAAAAATACACAATAAGAAGAAAATGTTGTGAAAAATATAAAAAAGAGAATAATTTATCATAAAAAAAGACCAGAATGTACGATGAATGGAGATGAGGATTGTTTAATTACTGGTACCACATATGCGCAAGCAGTTTTTTCTTTCATCAAGTATAAGAACAAGCATACTTAGGCTGGCGTCATAGTAGCCAAAAGTATCGTTAAAAGAAGAAAACAAATCCGTCCTACAGCCTCTAGGTCAAATGAACTCAGCTTTAACTTTAATGGTAACAGATTTCATCATCTTTTTTAAAATTTCTTTCCTATTAAACATAAGTCAGCTTACATGCAAAATAACTTTGCTGATAAGAATCCAACCTAAATTGCGGAAAATTAAAATAAGACAAGTTTGTAGGAAAAAAAGTTCCCCGAAGCATTAGACAGTGTTTGTTTTTTTATCTACACCACGGAGCGAAATTCAAATAATGATAAATGTAAAATGTTAAAAAAATTCGAGAAATGAAACCAAAACGAAAAAAAAATGATCTTATAAGTGTAACTGTTACTTCAAGCAAACTGTCCCCGCCCATTAGAGAGCTCCGGTATTAATTAATTGGGAAAATCATTAGAGTCACACCTGCTTATGTATTTATTTATTTAAATGTAGCTTAACGTCATACTTAAAGATTTTCACATATACAATAGCGGCTAGTTTGTGGGCGGAGGAAAGTGTAGTGCCCATCGTGAACCATCTGGTATCGAACTTTGACATGTTTCTCACAGGTGAGACAATTTTCTAGACAATTTGTCTTCAACGAAAGCTAAACTCTGCAAACGGCCAAATGGACGTCATCAACCTCTTACTGTCATCAAAGCCCCAAGAGCAGTGAAAGTAGGGAAATGTACAATTTTCCTGTCGCAGACCGGGCTGGAGTGTGAATCTCGTATCTCCTGGCGATAAACAAGAAGGTGCTCCAAACCTCGTACTAAGTTCACCCGAGACACCTGCGTCGTTGGTCGTATCTATAGCCTTTAGTGCGTGTAGCTAGACTAATGGCTTAATGCATGCACAAATACATCGTAGCTGCAATCGATTCTAAACCCAACCACAGAGTTTACAATTGAATGTAAAAATAAGTTACGCTGCTTGCACAAAGGGGTTCCAATCGCGATCGTGGGCCAAATCTGGCTCACGATATACAGGTGGTGTGTAAAACTGGACATTGTACCAGTAAATGGCTTTTCTTGCCTTCATTTTCAAAAGAGTTCTACATCATAATGACTCAGCAGATAGTAGCAACATGCGAAAAAAAAACCTCTCTTAGCATCGTTTTGAGATAAATTAAACTGCACATCTGTAAACTGAGTCGGAAATTACCCACTATTTGTACTTTACGTTAATTTTGAGGGAGATCGTAACAATTTCCTACAGGGTCGACCCGATTGTAATTTTTAGTTGTAAAATAAGACCACGATCCCTTTGTGCAAGAGACTGTAAATTTTAAGCTAAGGCTACGACGTGATTTTAGTTATTTACAAGCAACTTAGGCCTACGGTCCCATTGTGGAAGCGGCCATTGATCTGGCTGGCTAGTTTTAAGGCCAAACTCAGACAGGTGTCGTTTTATCTCAAAGAAAATATTTGGTTAGCGAATAAAGCTTTTTGTCTTAGATTTTGAGAGGTAGCTTACAATCTTTAGTCACGTCCGGAGAATCATTAGGTTTATTGATCTTTGCTTATGAACTGTGTCAAAAACGAAAATGAAGAAGAACATATGGAATTATTTGTTTCAAGTTTTTTTGTATTTTGAAATAAATGTATCAATAATCATATTTTCAATTAATCAGACTTCTGCAGAGGAGCCACATATCCGCTAACGACTTTTAGGTCTCCTGATTACGGTAGTGGGCTAAGTGAACCCTATCCATCTGACAGACCCTGTCGGCTACGGGGTCTTTTTAAACAGATTACAGGCACGGAAGCCGGGTTATTGTAGACATTTTACAGCAGTTGTTTACAGACAGATGTAAACAATCAAATTTTACTAGCTTTTGTTTCTTTTTCTTCATTTACTAGGACATTAGACTTTTTTCTCCCCGATATTAAAAAGTGTTCTATATATATATAGCCTAACTACTCTATTTCTATGGCGAAATAATCAGAACGTGAAGGTTACAAAAAAGAAAACAATCAAGTAAGATTACAGCTTGGATTATTTAATTCTCCTGAGGTTATGCAAATAAGCGAGATAGGAAATTACAGTGCACATGATACACGTCCGCTTCTAGGGTAGATAAACAACGCAAAGCGTTATCAGCCTCAGGGTACCTGGAATCAGAAATCCGTGACCACATTCGTTTTTCCAGAAGCAATTCTATATATATATATATATATATATTAGGGTATAGGGTTAGGATGATAGGAACCCTTGCAACTAGATGGAGAACCCGGTGAGGCAGTCGTGAGGGGTGTAAATTTTTTCATACAGATTTAACCAGACAATTTCTTTTTTATATTTTGCCAAGTTATATATTAACTTCGTGTTATGGCGCCTACCGATAACGGGTTGTTGCATCTACAGAGCCGATGTACAGGTTCGACCGGGCGTGGTTATCCAGGGGTTATCCTTGTCGCCCGTGAAGGTGAGAAGGATGAACAGACACCCATATTTCCGTCAATGGTCCCTTTACTGATGGCTGGCTGTTGGTCCGCACCGTGAACTCTCAATGTACATGCAAGCCTCCGACGATGGTAGACGGCCTGCCAGGCCGAAAAGACTCTTTCAACTACATATTAAAGCGTATCTCTTTCTCTTTCGTGTTCTAAATGGTGCCTCGTAGTTCAGCCCATCTTTCGTGGCTCACCAGCTTATATCTATCCCGTCTGCTATGACAGGAATTTTGGAATGTTCCCGATGCGGCTAATCTTACCTAGCCACTAAAACAAATAGTACAATGCTTTGGATACACTTAATAACAACCCATCGCCCACAAGCCATATACCCCAAAACAGTACAGCTCTAACTGTAAAGTAATTCCGGATGTATACATTGTTGTTTGACTTTAGTGCAAGCAGCTCAAGAGCGAGCGGTATTTACAGAACTGACAACAAGCCCCGAACGTTTGTGTACTTTACAAACATAACGATCCATGCACCTAACGTCATGCAGCTATAACAAGACTGAAGTGATACGTAATCCATTTATTTTACATGTGTTTTTATTGTTTGTTTTTCTTTTTGATTGGTATTTTACGTCGTACTCAACAATACTTCACTTTTATGACGTCGGCCAGCATCATGGTGGGTAGAGCAAGGCGGAAACTCACGACCATCGGCAGAGTACTGGAAAACCTCCCCATGTACGGCCGGAGATGAAGCCAGCATGAGCTGGACTTGAACTCAAATCGACCGCAATGGTAAAGGGTTCTTTGCGTTGCGCTGGCGTGCAAACTTCCCCGGCCACCGAGGCCCCCGTTTACACATTTAGCTATGGTGCAGGCGTTTATTTATTTATTCATTTCACTTGTGTTTATCGACATAATAAAGAATTTTCACATAAGGTAGACAGTGCAAACGGACACAGGTACACTGAAAGCGCAATAATTCCGAAATTCTCTGTATATGGCTGGGATCTAACCTAAAACAAGTTTATCCTTGCGAGCGCAAAGCAAACATTGTATGCACTCAGATACAAGCCTCTCCCTTCTATATTTACACCTGCTCATAGACTGAAATACCATAGTGTACACGTAAATAATGTTTCACTCACTTCCTAAGCAGCCGGTCCAACCCTAACACTACCACGCCAATATTATTGGCCCAGTCACAAAGATGTCGTACGTGTACGATAATCGACACATACAGGACATTGGCGCGGTAACAGTTGGGGGTATAAAATATAGTACGATAAATGTACGAAAAAAAAAAGTCGTACGCCGTTTTGTGAAACTGGTCCCTTGTCAGTCAAATAAATGTGGTTTAAAATTATTGAAATTAATGACCACGGCTTGATCCGTAAATAGAGCTCCTTATATAGGTACAAATAAGACCCTGTATTATGAGAAGTTTTACGTCATTCAAAAGTAGGGTGAAAACGAGAAAGGATTAAATTTAAAAAGAAATGGAATCATTGTTAAGGTAACATTTGTATAGGCTGTTATATACCCTCGTTTATTTTTAGGTAAAAAATAATCTAATAACCTTCAATATATTATACATACAGTTAACATCGATTCTTAGACTAATAATTTTTACATTGACAATTGATGGAATTCAAATGAAACCTGAAAATTTACACGCATTAGTAAAATTAGAGAACACCAAGCTGTGGAACATGAAAACACTATGCTGTAGGCCTACAAGTGTTTAGCTTGGGTATAAGGCCTGATATTCTATCAGGCTCGTGAAAATATTCATCTTCAAGACAAAATATCAGGCCGTATGGCCCTCTGTAAATATATACGTGAAAATGTCTAATGTGTGCGGTTGCATTCCCAGCCTATTCGATCGAATGCACCGGCTTATCCAAGGCAGACTGACCAATCAGAAGCATAGAACTTTATCTGAATCGTGACAAGAACTAAAATCAGTAGATACCACAATCTTGCGATGCTGTAGTTATATACGCTGCATTCCTTTCCTCTGCAGCCCACTGCCCTCACTAGCCACACAGCTCGTATCGTCGATGCGAACGGGACCAAGTCTGTACCGTTCGAAGTGCCTGACAATTTGACGGCGTTCGCATTTGTCCAATGGTGTGGCGGCTTTTACTAAATCCACTGTAATATAGGGTAATATACTACATGTACACCTCATAATATACAACGCAGATATAATATATACACATATATAAATAGGCCCACTTCTACATGCATGGACGTATAAATAACCAGTTAATAATAATTCTGCATTGTTGAAGAATAAATAACTTATATCCAAAAGGTATAGCTTGTTGGTATCCTTTCCAGATAAGAAACTTTGTCCGTCAGCTTCTCATGCGAATCTAAAACCTGGCACATGTGGCCGAGTTCAGCTGGAGTTCAGACTTCCTGGAGCGAAGTATAAACATTAGCAGTAGGCCTATATGTCAACGATGACGGCGAACTATAGGCCAACATGTACATTATAGGATAGCTCACTCAGGATCGTGGCCCAGTTTCACAAGAAATGGATTTATTGAGAACAGGCGCAAGTGAACAGTAGATCGTTGCTTTTCCCTTTAATGTTTAGTAACCGCTTAATTTTATAAGCTTTCACTCTACCTCTGCATCCATCAACATACAAGAGAAGAGCTACAACACCTTTTCAAGTCCAATCGAAGACTTATAAACCAAGGGAGACTATTTTTCCTTAGACCCGCATATCGGTCGTCATTCCAGATCACGCGCCTTTCTACGTGATACTATAGTACCGAGACAAAGTTCGTGTATAGAGATTTCCCCCAGAATTTGGTGACAATTGTTGATACAGGAGCATCAGATATTTAAAAAGTATTTTTCGATTCTTTGAGCCTAAATCTGTATCAGTGATTTAAAATCAAGCAACTATCTGCCTCTGAAACAATCATAAACATTCAAATTAAAAATGATGTATTTACTCACATATTAGCTAATGAATATTAAGTTATTCAACATGGCGGCGCTCAGGAAAGACAGCATGAAAAGAGAGTTCGAAGAAGTAATCGCGTGTGCCCAGACAAGCGGTGGCGCTTCTGTAGAGTTAAGGGCAAAGCAGGTCACAGCTGTCCCTGCGGCATGTGAAAAAAGAGATGTCACTGCAGTCTAATCGACTGGGTATGGTAAAAGTCTTGTATATCAGCTTATGCCTTAAGTCATCCAGCGTCGAGAACACAGTGAAGAATTCCCGATAATTATTGTCGTATTCCCAATGATTTCTGTTACGCAAAATTAAGTGGTAAATATGTAAATATATTTAAATTGCCATGGTTCAGCTTTAGCACGGGATGAAGACCATAATACCCACTAAGCCTGAAATAGCGCACTGCTCAACAGTTCTTTCCTTCGCCATCGCGTGCAGTTGTTTACATAAGGCAAAAATAGCCATGTCAGATCAGGTGACGTGATGCACGAGCCTCGACGTCGCTACTGTAAAAAGTATGGCCCCCTAGTCTATCAGAGATGTAATCTCAACAGAGAGAGAAGCTACATTTCTATATTAGAATGATCAGTTGTACTTTAGAGTGGCTTCCCTTTGGTTTCTTTCACTGGCGTTTGACGAAACCCATGTCAAAGACTACAGCACAGAAACTTAGCCCAACCGCTAGGACAAAGCTCCAACTAAAACAGGCTTGTCCAAAGCAGTCAGTTTCTCCGATCTCTTGTATATTACTGTCGTAAATTGCTCCAAAGATTTTCTGTACAACAATACCTACTACCCCGCTACCCAGCATGATCCAGCCCCAGTTGCGGCCAAAGTACTTAATGCCAAAAAACTCGTTGGTCATTGTCGGTGTGAGACACCAGGTGGAGCCGTTTGAAAATCCAATTCGAAGGGAAGCGATGGATCAGTGCATCTGTCATGAAACCTACGAACACTTTCGACGTTGTCGCCGACACCGGTACAAGCACGGTAAACAAGGTGCTGTACTGCTCCAGGTTGAAAGATTTTAAGTAAGTTGTTATGTTATTTTGAAACATGAGCTGTAGTGAGGCGCAAAAAATGAACGCCCACAGCAGGAAGTGGAAATCAAAATTTTTTAGGAGCTTCAAGCCGGTTATGTTGACTTCCGGTTTGGATGTTTGCCTGCTTTCGTCACCTTTGATGCCGCCTTTGTCCAACTCGTCGTTGATCACTAACTGCTGGCTTTCCATGCCTTCGTATGGGTGCTTTGTCAAGAAGATGACACCGAAGGCATTAACAACCGCGAAACAAATGGCTGACATCGAGTAGAAACCCTTCAGATCTTGGTTGTCTTGGTCGCCGTGGATGTGACCGTTGACGAAGCATTCGTCATAGATTCGCGCAAATAAAGCAGGCCCGGCGCTAAAGAAAGCAGACAAGATCCCAACGACGGAGCCACGATAGCGCGGGTGGAAATTCTGCATGTTTGGCGACATGTAGGTGAAAAGGGCGCCAAAACCTGAAGAGCAAATAATTAGTATGAATTCATACGGGTAATTAATAAATTTATTAACGATTTTACGTCTCATTTATTTTTTTATTTTTTTTTTTTTGATTGGTGTTTTACGCCGTACTCAAGAATATTTCACTTATACGACGGCGGCCAGCATTATGGTGGGTGGAAAAAGGGGCAGAGCCAGGGGGAAACCCACGACCATCCGCAGGTTGCTGGCAGACCTTCTCACGTACGGCCGCGAGCATGAGCTGGACTTGAACTCACAGCGACCGCATTGGTGAGAGACTCCTGGGTCATTACGCTGCGCTAGCGCTTTAACCGACTGAGCCACGGAGGCCCCACGTCTCATTTAATAACGCTTCATTTTCATTTAAAAAAAGTCAGGGGCGTGTAGTCGGGGGCTTTGTGATCGGGGGCTTGTGGTCGGGGACTTGTGCTCGCGGACTTGTGGTCAGGGGCTTATAATCAATGGCTTGTAGTCGGGGGCTTTGTGATCAGGGGCCTTGTGATCGGGGGCTAGTGGTCAGAGGCTTGTGGTCAGGCACTTATAGTCGGGGGCTTGTGGTCAGGGTCTTGTGGTCGGGGGCCTCTAGTCAGGGGCTTATGGTCAGGGGCTTATGGTCAGGGGCATGTGGTCGGTGGTTTGTGGTCGGGGGTTTGTGGTCAGGGGCTTTGTGATCGGAGGTTTGTGGTCGGGGACTTGTGGTCGGGGACTTGTGGTCGGGGGTTTGTGGTCAGGGGCTTATAATCAGGGGCTTGTGGTCGGGGGCTTTGTGATCGGGGGCCTTGTGATCGGGGGCTAGTGGTCAGGGCTTGTGATCGGGGGGCTTGTGGTCGGGGGTTTGTGGTCGGGGGCTTGTGGTCAGGGACTTGTGGTCAGGGACTTATAGTCGGGGGCTTGTGGTCGGGGACTTGTGGTTACGGACTTGTGGTCAGGGGCTTGTGGTCGGGGGGCTTGTGGTCAGGGGCCTGTAGTCAGGGGCTTATGGTCGGGGGCTTTGTGCTCGCGGACTTGTGGTCAGGGACTTATAATCAGGGGCTTGTGGTCAGGGACTTGTCGTCAGGGACTTATAGTCGAGGGCTTGTGGTCGGGGACTTGTGGTTGCGGACTTGTCGTCAGGGGCTTGTGGTCGGGGGGCTTGTCGTCAGGGGCCTGTAGTCAGGGGCTTATGGTCAGGGGTTTGTGATCAGGGGGCTTGTGGTCGGGGGTTTGTGGTCGGGGGTTTCTGGTCAGGGGCTTTGTGATCGGAGGTTTATGGTCGGGGACTTGTGGTCGGGGACTTGTGGTCGTGGGCTTATGGTCAGGGGCTTGTGGTCAGGGACTTATACTCGGGGGCTTGTGCTCAGGGGCTTGTGATCGGGGGTTTGTGTCGGGGGCTTATGGTCAGGGGTTTGTGTCGGGGACTTGTGGTCGGGGTTTGTGGTCGGGGGTTTGTGGTAGGGGGGCTTGTGGTTGGGGGTTTGTGGTCAAGGGCTTGTGGTCGGGGCTTGTACCGGGGGCTTATGGTCAAGGGCTTGTGGTCGGTGGTTTGTGGTCGGGGGCTTGTGGTCGGGGGACTTGTGGTCGGGGGGCTTGTGGTCGGGGGTTTGTGGTCGGGGGCTTGTGGGCGGGGGTTTGTGGTCGGAGGTTTGTGGTTGGGGCTTATAGTCAGGGGCTTGTGGTCGAGTCTTAATAGCATGAACATGGGGCAAGTCATCGATAATTTTATTTAGTAGTCAAAATCTGTTTCTGCAGTTTCGTGATGTAATCTTAATTGTGGCAAATTGAAAGTGCACAATCTGTTTATTTAGTTTTGGTATTATCTTAAGTGTATCGTTCTGCAAAAAGCACAACTCCACTTTGAACATGCTTAAAATTTTTGTCTTGAAAGTCATCAAAAAATGTTAATTTTAATCTACCTGTAACAATTTTAACACGAGTCTACAGTAAGTCACCAGCAAGTCCATGGAATTTTTCTCCAACTAAAACTACTGACGTAAATAACCTATAATTTCATGGAATTTTCTATCGAGATAAATTTATCAAACGTAGATCACTCGTAAAGTCACTGTTATTTAGCAGCTAACAACTTCTCTTTATTGCAGTTGTACAACAGGACCATAAGTTGAACAAAAATTAAAATTAAATTATTAAATTATTATACATCACATTGCATATGTTCCATTACATTACATTTTTTTATAATCGTGAGTAAGGAATTGCTTCCATGATCAGTGAATTGACTGTTGTATTAATTACATTACCATTTGTCTTTGGTAAGTTATGAAATTCCTGACATTTTCAAAGTTAGTTTTAGTTCTATATATGATAACATTTTAATTGTCTTTCAAGGATACTGCACACTAGTATTTACCAAACACAAGGATACTGCACACTAGTATTTACCAAACACAATGAAATACACTGCCATCAATCCGCTTTTGCTGTTGTAGAAGGCTTGCACGAATGTGGTGCTCCATAGCAACATGGCACCCAGAACGGTGAAAAATAGTGCGGCAGCGGAAGTCCAGCGTGGTCCAAGCATCTCGTGAAGCATTCCTGCCGGAAATCCGATGGAAATGCCAAAATTTCCCATGGAGGCTAGCAACTCAACTGAAACACAAATGACACAGTGTATATATCTCATGAGGGTTGACAGTGTTGAGAACAAGTTTTTGATATATGCTATGCATATATACATTTTGGCAATAGCTACAGCACACGCTGTGTCTTGATTGGTTGTGCCGGCATTAGTATTATTTTGTCGTTGCACTGCCTACATGCACCACACACGTCACTTCCGTTTTAGAAATTATTCAGTCAGTTGTTTATATTAAAACTGACTTAAGTGGACACGGGTATTATGTTCATGAAAAAGATGGAAACTGAAATCCAGTCGAAATTCACTGGTCTTGTCTTTTCAACACATGTATCAAATCAAATCAAAAATCGTCAGCGGATGATGGCCTAGATTATGGCAGTGATATTTGAGATAAAGGTATCTGTGAATACACAAGTTTACACTGCCGCCTTATACAGTGAAGCGGGACCTCCGAGGCTCAGTTGGTTAGCGCGCTAGCGCAGCGTATTGACCCAGGAGCCTCTCACCAATGTGGTCGCTGTGAGTTCAAGTCCAGCTCATGCTGGCTTCCTCTCCGGCCGTAAGTGGGAAGGTCTTCCAGCAACCTGCCGATGGTTGTGGGCTTCCGCCGGGCTCTGTCCGGTTTCCTTTCACCATAATGCTGGCCGCCATCGTATGAGTGAAATATTCTTGAGTACGGCGTAAAACACCAATCAAATAAATAAATAAATATACGGCGATGCAGGTCACTCGCTGGAACCTAAACGACCTGGCAGCATACCTGAAAGAATTTGAATAAGTGAAGCAAATGCTCCCGAAATCCAAATTTCGCTTACTGAATGGTCAGATACCACGTGGCTTTATTTACGCCCCACACGCGATATCGTGAACTCTTGTATCGGAAACATACTGCTCGAATTCCGTGTAACGCGTATTAAAATCACTGTGTCTTTGTCTCTTGCCCCACACGCGTGGGCATCCCCCAGAGATTCGTTCACCCGAAACTGAGTGTTAGGGATGATTTGTAGGCACGTTTAAGATGTTTGATCATGATCTCAATATATTTGCACTATCGTTCTTAGTTAAATCTGAAGCCATACAATATTTAATAGATTATCTTCGTGCTACACTAATCCCTGCCTTCATTTGTGTGGACAAACCGAGAAGTACTATACAATCAACACAAATATAAAAGAAGTGCTTGA
The DNA here is from genome assembly GCF_032854445.1 of Liolophura sinensis. NCBI lineage: Eukaryota > Metazoa > Mollusca > Polyplacophora > Chitonida > Chitonidae > Liolophura > Liolophura sinensis. Next base: position 34,726,267 of record NC_088304.1, on the reverse strand, counting down.
ACAGGAATATTCGTAAAAAACTCATTGAAACTATCAAAAGTAAGAAAGTCAATTTCCACCTATAGGTTAAATGTGTTTAGAGCTTGTAATTAAAACAGGCAGAAATTTTTTGTAAAAATTTAGGAAAAAGGCAACACACACAGTTTAATTAAAACACATTTCCTGTGCCCATGGAAAGTTGGTCTAGTGCTGTAACATTGCATCTGTTAAAATAGCTCCTAGTGATATATTCATTACAGTAATATACATATACATAAACTGCTTGTATAAACGCCATAAATCTTTTAGCTTTTCTGAGATGTTTAGTGCCCATAATTTTTCAGCTATATGTACTGTACAACAGCTACATATTACAGACTCAATCTGTAGGCCTTAATTATTAGGAAATTTCAAAGAAAGCTCGTACCCGATTTCATGAATTCTAACGAACCGAGCATAACGTTAATTTGGATACATACAAACCGACTAATATGTACAACAATCACAATGAACACAGAGTAGTCGGTAATCACAGTTCACAGCACGCTGTGTTGAGTGCTGTGAATTGTGATTACCGACCACTCTGTTTTCATAATGCCATAGCTACTGGGCAAACATGGCGTACATGTATGATAATCGCTCATATAGATATCATACTACAAATGTTCGATAAAAATGTCGTATACCGCTGTGTTAAACTGGACCCAGGATTAGTGCCCTAAAAAGTGAAAATCTGGTGAAAATCAAAGCCACATTTCATAGTGAATACTTACTCTAATTGTTGCGTTAGCAAGTTGTTTAATACTGATAGAAAACATAAATACTTTGTGCCTTTATCTTTATTGTTGAGTATAGTTACGAGCTTTTGTAGATTCCGCACTTTTACAAGCAGTTTTATATTACATGTAAAATTGACACAATATTCTTGCCATGAGTATATGACGTAAAAACCCAATACATAAAATAATAAAAAAATGTAGATGATGTCTACCTGTGGTCTGTGTATAATTAAAGGAGGCCTTGACGGCATTGGAGTAGGCGTTAAACGCGAAGATAAAACTGGCAAAGTTCATTCCAAGACAACCGACCAGAAACACCATGCAACGAAGGAGATCAGACCGTGTGACATGATGTTCCCCCAACACCGATTGGCCTGCAATGAAAAGAAGGGTGTCTTAAATCATATTCATTTGGTTCAAGCAGTTATTTATGACAACAACAATATCAGCTGCCGAGAACCACATTTTCGGTGAAGAGAATCATATTTGCATCCAAGCTGATTACGCGGTTATAACGGACAGTTTATTTAGTAGGCCTGTGGTGGATGAGAATTTCAATAGGTTACCACTTATCCAGAAGTAATCATCTAGCGTCATTGAATTCACACTCGTGCAGGTTACGAGGTTTGTCAAGTTCCTCGGCCCCGTTCTACAAAGCGTGCCTAACTTTTTGAATGGCGCATCTGTTAACCACAGCATGTCACATCCGTATGTGTTAACATGAAAGTAACGCTTCAGCAAATTTGCTCATATCGTATTATCGTTTACGTTTTGAGTACGTTTTGTGTACACGGTAATTTCTCTGAACAAATGCCACAGACAAAAAAGTTGGAATTGGAATGAGGACATAGATATGATTTGAAATAAACCAGCAGCTAGCAGCTGGAATGTGCGAAATTAGTACGTCACTTGAACACCAGGTACGCATTACTAGAGCACTCGATACGGGCACGCATTAACTGGACACCTGGTAGGGGTACGCATTATTGAATATCTGTGATCCACTGACAAGCCGATGGATACATGTACACGCGTCATGCAACTGTCCAGTGCATAAATTTCTATATAACCTCCTACCTGTCAGTTGTGTTCAGTTACGCAAATAGATGAAATACGTTTATAATGACAGTCCTATACACCAAGTATCATTTTGTCCTTCAAAAGTTCTGTTGCTAAGGAGTCAAATGAGAAGGAATGAAGTGAAAAGTTACCTTTCGGCATAGAGTTTAATGTGATGTGCATCAAGAAACTGATTTCCAAGCATCGACAGAAGAATACGACACTTTTCTTATATTAAATATCTGCACAATGTTGTCAGTGGGAACTGTGGATTTCTATTGAGCTTCTGGCCAACAACTGCTGTTTGAAAAACGGCTTTGCAAGTTATAACATGCAAAGTGCAATGGGTAGTGATGTATTTTGTCTGATTTCTTAAGGGGCGATTAACCGCAAAAGCAGTGTTATACGTGTATTGATACTTTTATCTCAGTATAAAAAGGCATGCAGACGGTATGTTAAGATAGTGCATCTTAACAATTTGAGATGACTGATCTACAGGCTATATTATTCAGAGTAAATTGAATAGACATTTTATTTTTCAGCACTGAAGAGACTGACGAAATGCTTCATGCCATTGCCCCAAAGGCTCATATTACCGGTGGTGTACAAAAGTAGAGAGAACTAAGTATAAATCCAACGCCTATCCTCAGGTGATCGATAAATTCCCTGCCGTAAAGCTGCAGCCAAAGTGGCTGGAGCTGGATTGAAATGTGTGACCTCATTAACAGACTTGTCGACTCTTTCACGAAATAACCTATAAATACATCAGTTATTGAACGTTCATGATGAATTCAAAAAATATTGCCAATTCTTATTCTGAGGAATTTTTGTTTTAAAGTTCTTGCCGTTTGAGTAGCTGAAGATGACTCCTGATATTATATCAAATCGAATTTCTAGCCATGTTCCTCATGTTTAATTACTATCTAAACTGTTGTGTTTTATACGTGAATACCGATGTGGATTCCTTTTAAATGAAGCGTTGGCCTCAACGTCTACCCCTGGCCAATGAAATCTTTGTTTCATATTTTCAGGTTTCTTAGTTACGTAGTTGTACACCAAGGGCAGTGGACAACACCGAGAATTGCGGTTTTTCACAGATCTATTTCTTTGAGAAACAAATGTCAGTCTATAGGAGCTGGCATTGTTGTCAGAAAGACGTTGGCTGTTCGCACAAATCGTATTTCGATATAAATGTAGCTTGACATAGTGTTTGATTTCTTAGATTTAAAGGTATAAAAAACACTAAAATGCAGTATTTATCAGAAAATAGACAATTAAACACTTTCCAGGAAAGTAGTTTGATTCATTAGTCTAACGTGCTAAAATGCATTTAAAACATAGGATTATGTGATGGCCTTTTGAGACCTGCGGGGTATCAGTGACATCACAGCAATAGTTTTGGTTTGAAAGGTCCGGTTGTTGAATGCTTTCACAGCTTTAAATGAAGATGCATTCTGAATGATGAAATATAGCAATCTATGTGTGTCAATCTGAAGTGACATCATTGCTTTCAATATGGTTAGAGAAGACCGCAGCAGAATCCAAAGTTTTAAATGCATTTTACTGGGCGGAAAAATATTCTAAAAAAAAAAATTAAACTATTTTCCCGGACAGTATTTAATGGCCTTTCATCTGACATGTACTTCATGCTAGTGTGTTCTTTACCTTTGCATTGCAGCATTATAACGTACGGCATCTTGATAAAATATGGTATCTTAGATCTGGTTACACTTGATAGTGTTAAATTTCCTAAATCTGAATCCAGCATGAAAATACATGTTTCTTAGGTGGGAATGCACCTTGGCTACGTATTATTCCTTAGATACGAACACCAAGACAGTCTATGATTCCTTAGATCTGAATGCAGATTGACACCGCACGGTTAATGCTGACAGAGTAGGGTGTTAATGCAGGTAGTGTGTGTTGCTATTGCGGTCGATGTATGATGTTAATGCAGCCAGTGTAAGGTGTTAATGCAGGAGTGTAGGGTGTTAATGCTTTGTAGGTTTAATGCAGACCCTGTAGGTATTACTGCAGGTAGTGTAGGGTGTTAATACACGCTGTGCAGGGTGTTAATGCAGGCAGTGTAGGGGCGTTGATACAGTCAATGTAAGGTGGTAATGCTGGCGGTGTATGTGTTAATGCAGGAGGTGTAGGGTGTTAATGCAGGCAGAGTGGGGTGTTTTTGCAGGCAGCGTATGGTGTTCAAACAGACAGTACAGGGTGTTAATGCAGGGGGTGTTTGATGTCAATGCAGGCAGTGTATCATGTTAATGGAGGCAATGTATGGTGTTAATGGAAGTAGTGTAGGGTGTTTATGCAGGCAGTCCAGGATGTTAATGCAGGCAGTACATGATGTTAAAGTCGTGCATGCAAAACAAAGCCCACTTACATGTCTAACGGGACACAAGGGGTTTCCAGCATCCACGGTCAGTCTTGGTTTCTGTTGTAGAGAACTAAGTACTGGGTCTATCAGCACAAATAGTATACTGGTTCTTTATAATGCTTCTTACTGATGGCAGTATTAACCGATTGCTTGTGGCAGAATAACACATATACTAGGCTGCGAAACATTTTGATGGGAATCTGTTAATCATCCAGTTTAGAACAGATGTGCAACACGAGGTTTTGAGTAATGACTTTACCTTAAAGCTTTAGCATGCATGTACAGTAATGGTTATTATCTGAAACAGTTAAATTACAAATATAATCAATTTCAAAGGTAGTAAACTATTCCCCGGGGCTCGGCGACAGTTGTCACAGTGTTATTTACTTGATTTTCACCAATATCGCATGCTAATATTTATGTCAAACATGGAAATATTTTTAAATTCCCGGATCTGTGGTTTATCCCGGGCTCTTCACCCATAAAATCTTTTTCAGGGAAGAAAACGCCAAAAGAGTTTCGAGTGTGTCGAATATGGACACGTAAACTAAGGGGCATAACTCACGTCTTCACTAACCAAAACATGGACAAGCTTAGTTGAAGCTAAAGAAGAAGGCATTTGGTCGTGAGATTTCATATTTTTGAATTATTCACAAGTACGTCTACAACTACCCGTCTTTATTGTTAACAACTACCCGTCTTTATTGTTAACTACTACCCGTCTTTATTGTTAACAACTACCCGTTATTATTGTTAACAACTACCCGTCTTTATTGTTAACAACTACCTGTCTTTATTGTTAGCTTAATAGAAAAGCCAACCCCGTGGATTAATTCTGGGTCAGGTCATACACAATCAATGGACACAGGAGCTAGGGTTTCCTGGGTAAAACATGCAGCTTTGGTCATGCTTGAATAAATGTGTAATACCTAAAATTTATCTTAAATGTAGAACAGCACAACCAGGACTTCCCTATCTCTCACATGAAACACTCAGAGACGATTTAAAAAAACACACACACACATATAAAATCTGACTCAACTTAATACACTTGTATTTAACTTTCTCTTGGGGGCCTCCGTGGCTCAGTCGGTTATTGCGCTAGCACAGCGTAATGACCCAGGAGCCTCTCACCAATGCAGTCGCTGTGAGTTCAAGTCCAGCTCATGCTGGCTTCCCTCTCCGGCCGTATGTGGGAAGGTCTGCCAGCAACCTGCGGATCGTCGTGGGTTTCCCCCGGGCTGTGTTCGGTTTCCACCCACCATAATGCTGGCCGTCGTCGTATAAGTGAAATATTCTTGAGTACGGTGTAAAACACCAATCAAAAAAAAAAAATTTTCTCTTAAGTTCCTAAACTTTGTCAAACACGGTAGTTCAGTGAGTGAGCATCTGCGTTGTGAGGAGCTTGTCTCACTTCAATGTTCGCTTCATTGGATCTTTCATCCGACAGCTTCCGCATTCTCTTCCATAGAACTATCAACTATTGGTGACTGCCTCTCAAATTTTCCATTGTATAATTAGTAATATAAAATATTTACAGCATAGAGAGTAAAACCAGAGCAGCCATGACGGTGTGATAGGTGTCATGTATATGGTCAGACGATGGTCACCTAGGCGCATCGCGTATAGGCCTACGCATGTCCAGCTGACACATGCCACCAGGAGTTCGATTCCTATCATTTATTGCACTTTTTTCTGTGCTTAACATGAAGTCATGAGAAAATAATTCAAGCAGACAAAAAAATCTGGGTTTTTTTTGACGTTCTGTCAAGCTATATATTAGATAAATTTCTAACTATAATAAATATCCTTGGATGATGGACAATACAATTCGAAAAACAAAGTTGTTTCGTAAAACCCACTTCTTATTAACCCGACGGGAAGAAACATTAGTGCAGGTATTTCGGAAAAGTATATGACATAAGTCACACGGGTGACTGGTAACGAATATTTTGTGTAACGAGCCTATTTTATTGGATCCATCTAATAAAAAAAATTCAACCACATAGAATTAATCCATTTACACATGTATCTATGGCGCATGCGTTAGTGCTCCTATTATCTATTTATTTATTTCACTTGTGTTTATCCCCATAATAAAGAATTCTGCGCAATCATATGGCCGTAAGTTTTAAAGATAGAAGAGGACGAGTGCTCGGGGTAAAAACCACCATCCTTTGGTATTTACTTGACGAACTTTCCCACGTACGCCGTATGGTAAACACACGATATATTGGTCTTGACTGAGCGGCAGACAGCGCAAACGAACATATGAGTGGTGAAAGCCAGGAAATCGAACCTCTAACACGAGTGCAAGGCGACTGAAATTGATGAGTACGACTTGATCCTTAAATAAAACTCCTTATATTGGGATAAATAAGATCCTAAGGTTTACGTCATTTACAAGTAGAGTGAAAAATTAAAAAAATGAATTAATGTTAAGGTAACATTTGTATAGGCCGCTACATACCATAGTTTATTTTTAGGTAAAAGATAATCTAATAACCTTTAATATATTATACATACAATTAACATCAATTCTTAGACTAATAATTTGTTACATTGACAACTGATGTAATTCAAATGAAAACTGAAAACTTACAGGCATCAGCAAAATTAGATTTATTTATTTATTTGATTGGTGTTTTACGCCGTACTCAAGAATATTTCACTTATACGACGGCGGCCAACTTTATGGTGAGAGGAAACCGGGCAGAGCCCGGGGGAAACCCTCGACCATCCGCAGGTTTTTGGCAGACCTTCACACTTACGGCCGGAGAGTAAGCCAGCATGAGCTGGACTTGAACTCACAGCGACCGCATTGGTGAGAGGCTCCTGGGTCAATACGCTGCGCTAGCGCGCTAACCAACTGAGCCTCGGAGGCCCCCGTAAAATTAGAGAACACCAAACTGTGGGACATAAAAACACTAAGCTGCAGGCCTACAAGCGTTTAGCGTGGGTATTCGGCCTGATATTTTATCAGGCTCGTGAAAATATTAATTTTCGAGACGAAATATCAGGCCGTATGTCCCTCTGTAAATATATACGTCAAAATGTCTAATGTGTGCGGTTGCATTCCCAGCCTATTCGATCGAATGCACCGGCTGACCAATCAGAAGCATAGAACTTTATCTGAATCGTGATAAGCAATAAAATCAGTAGATACCACAACCTTGCAATGCTGTAGTTATATACGCTGCATTCCTTTCCTCTGCAGCGCACTGCCCTCACTAGCCACACAGTTCGTATCGTTGATGCAAACGGGATCAAGTCTGTACCGTTCGAAGTGCCCTACAATTTGACGGCGTTCGCATTTGTCCAATGGTGTGGCGGCTTTTACTAAATCCACTGTAATATAGGGTAATATACTACACGTACACCTCATAATATACAACGCAGATATAATATATACACATATATAAATAGGTCCACTTCTACATGCATGGACGTATAAATAACCAGTTAATAATAATTCTGCATTGTTGAAGAATAAATAACTTATATCCAAAAGGTATAGCTTGTTGGTATCCTTTCCAGATAAGAAACTTTGTCCGTCAGCTTCTCATGCGAATCTAAAACCTGGCACATGTGGCCGAGTTCAGCTGGAGTGTGGACTTCCTGGAACGAAGCATGAACATTAACAGTAGGCCTATATGTCAGCGATGACGGCGAACTATAGGCCAACATGTACATTGAAAGGTAGCTAAAGAAATGGATGCATTGGCAACAACCGGAAATGAACTGTTATCCGTGGCTTTTCTGTTTAATGGTTAGTACCCGCTCAATTTTATTAGGTTTCACCCTGTACGTCTGCGCCCATCAACACACGATTAGAGAGCTGCAGCACTGTCAGGTCCAATTGAAGACTTATTGATCAAGGAAGACTACTGTTCCTTAAACCCGCTTATCGGTTGTACTTCAGAGTGACTTCTTTTTGGTTTCTTCCACTGGCGTTCGACTAAACCCATGTCAAAGACTACAGCACAGAAACTTAGGCCTAGCGCTACGACAAAACTCCACGTAAAACAGGCTTGTCCAAAGCAGTCAGTTTCTCCGATCTCTTGTATATTACTGTCATAAATTGCTCCGAAGATTTTCTGTACAATAAGACCTCCTACCGCATTTCCCAACATGATCCAGCCCCAGTTGCGACCGAAGTACTTAATGCCAAAAAACTCGCTGGTCATTGTCGGTGTGAGACACCAGGTGGCGCCGTTTGGAAATCCAACTCCGAATGTAGCGATAACAAGAACAGTAAAGTTGTTGGCTTTGAATACGCAGACGGCCAAAATCACCGTCTGGAAAACAGTGAACGCCAACAGAAGGACGGCGCGAGGGAAGCGATGGATCAGTGCATCTGACATGAAACCTACGAACACTTTCGACGTTGTCGCCGACACCGGTACAAGCACGGTAAACAAGGTGCTGTACTGCTCCAGGTTGAAAGATTTTAAGTAAGTTGTTATGTTATTTTGAAACATGAGCTGTAGTGAGGCGCAAAAAATGAACGCCCACAGCAGGAAGTGGAAATCAAAATTTTTTAGGAGCTTCAAGCCGGTGATGTTGACTTCCGGTTTGGTTGCTTCTCTGCTCTCGTCGATGTTCCCTTTGACAAGCTCTTCGTTGATCACCAACTGCTGGCTTTCCATGCCTTCGTACGGGTACTTCGTCAAGAAGATGACACCGAGGGCATTAACAACCGCGAAACAAATGGCTGACATCAAGTAGAAACCCTTCAGATCTTGGTTCTCTTCGTCGCCGTGTATGTGACCGTTGACGAAGCATTCGCCATAGATGAGCGCAAACAAGGCAGGCCCGGCGCTGAAGAAAGCATCCAGGATCCCAACGACGGAGCCGCGATAGCGCGGGTGGAAATTCTGCATGTTTGTCATCAGAGACGACATGTAGGTGAAAATGGCGCCAAAACCTGAAGAGCAAATAATTAGTATGAATTCATACGGGTAATTAATTATTTTATGAATGATTTTATGTCGCACTTAATAATACTTAAGTTTCTTCTGAAAAAAACTCCTCCACAAAGCCCACAGCCCATTCTTATTGGTCAACAATTTGTGGTCGGAACTGAGGAATTTTTAAAAGCATGAGCATGGCACAAATCATTGACTAATTTTCTTTAGTAATGAAAGTCTGTTTCTGCAGTTCCGTGATGTGATTTTAATCATGGGTATACCGAAATCTGTTTCTGTAATTTTTGTTTTAGGCCCTTTGAAGTCTGATATTTTCTCGAGTGTATCGTCCGGAAGAACTTACGACACCATTTCGGAACAAATGCCTCAAAGCTTTATGTTTAAAGTTATTTACCAACTAACCACTTTTCCTTACTGTAATTGTACAGCAGGGCTCTAAGCTGAAGAAAAATTAATAACATTATACATTATTTTCTTACTTAAATTCGTGGGTAAATAATTAGTTCGATGATCAGTGAATTGACAGTTGCATTCATTACATTATCATTTATCTTAGGTACGTTATGGAATTCCTGACATGTTTAAGATTGTTTTAATGCTATATATAAGATTTTAATTGTTTTGCAGGAATGCTGTAAACTGGTGTTCACCAAACACAAGGAAATACACTGCCATCAATCCGCTTTTGTTGTTGTAGAAGGCTTGCATGAATGTGGTGCTCCATAGCAACATGGCACCCAGAACGGTGAACAATAGTGCGGCAGCGGAAGTCCAGCGTGATCCAAGCATCTCGTGAAGCATTCCTGCCGGAAATCCGATGGAAATGCCAAAATTACCCATGGAGGCCAGCAACTCAACTGAAACATAAATGACACAGTGTATATATCCCATGAGGGTCGACAGTGTTGAGAAAAAGGTTTTGATATAAGCCATGCATATATATTTTGGCAAATAGCCAGAACACATAATTTGTCTTGACAGGAAGAGTCGTCATTAGTATTATTTTGTCGTTGCACTGCCTATATGCACCGTATACGTCACTTCCGTTTTAGAAATTAGGCAATCAATGATTTATATTAAAACTGACTTAAGTGGACAAGGGTATTATGTTTATGAAAATGATGGAAAACCAACTGAAATTCAGTCGAAATTCATTGGTCTTGTCTTTTCAACACATGTATCAAATCAAATCAAAAATCGTCAGCGGATGATGGCCTAGATTATGGCAGTGATATTTGAGATAAAGATATCTGTGAATACACCAGTTTACACTATCGCCATATATAGTCACCGTCTAGTACCTAAACGACCTGGGAGCATACTGGAAAGAACTTGAATTGATTGGGCTAATGCTCCCATAACCAAGTCCCGAATATTCAATGGTTAGATGCCACAACGTGGCTTTATTTATGACCCAAACACGAAATCGTTAACTCGAATAGATACTACATTACTTCATGTAACGCGTATTATAACCACTGTGTGTTTTTCTTCTGCCCCACACGCGTGTCCATCCCCCAGAGTTTCGTCCACCGGTTTTTTTCTGTTTTTCATTATGATGTCAGTATATTTGCACTGTCGTCTTGAATTAAATCTGAATGTGCAGACAAACTGAGAAGTACTGTACAATTATCATAAAGATACAAGAAGTACAGGACTATTTCTGAAAACGCATTCCAACTATGAAACCAAAAAAGGCAACGTTGTATGTGTTGAGAAAAAATTTTAAAAATGAAGAGATAGACAACACACACAGTTTATTTCAGGCACATTTCCTGTGCCCAAGGAAAGTAGGCCTACGACCCAAACTGAGTTTGTTTTTTGAAGAAATCTATACTGCTGTAACATGACATCTGTTGAAATAGCACCTGAGGATAAATTCATTAAAGTAATCTTCTAAAGCTCTCGTTGTCTGGACTGCAGCTTTAAAGTGCTACTTCAGACTCAAGAGAAACAAGGAGGAAATGGTAAAATGATATGAAGCAAGTCTTTTGGAACTTAGATAACTACATGTTCCAAAGGATACACGATGAATAACATCTGTAACTGAAGAGTAATCAATAACAAAATCTTCGCAATTGCCGTAAATGTTACCTGATGACCAAGAGGTTACGCTGGTCTAACGTCACCGGCGTTAGAAAGTACATTTTAATTTGTGGCTGTTCGTCACCGAGGGGTGACGCCATGTTTCCTTGTCTGACAATCATTTCAGGCCGATGGGTAAAGTCGTGTGTTTTAGCGTGACGTCACGTCAGGCGAACGTGGAAAAGGCAGAAAATTAACTCAAAATGGCGGTTTAATACGCCATAATTTTTTGTCTAAATTAGGAAAAGAATTCAGATTATCATTAAGTCGTTATCATTTAGCCAATCTCTCAAGACAAATAAGCCTTTGAACTTGAAACAGCTCGGTACCTGTGGGACGAAAGGTAGTGCATAGCGTACTCCTGGCCAAAGTTGTATAAATGAAAAAAGGTCTTTATTTCAGAGTTAAATTTATTTAATTGTTTGATTGGTGTTTCACACCGTACTCCAGAATACTTCATTTATACGACTGTGGACAGCATTATGGTGGAGCAGTCCGTATCAGTATTAGGATAAGTATTCAATATCAATTCTTGTTTCAATTTGCTCAAAATTTTTACATTTTTAAGGCAATAATCCAGGAGCTATGACCACGTGAAAACAGAGTGGTCGGTAATCACAGTTCACAGCACTCAATACTGAGTGTATCCACCGTTAGCATCACAAAGAGCGTTTGATAATGAATACTTACCCTGACTGTTGGGTTAACACGTCATTTAATACTGTGAGAAAATAATATAGAACTACTTCGCGGGTTTAAATTTTTGTTGAGTATAGTTACGAGTTTTTGTAGATTCCGCATTTTGCAAACGCTTTTATATTACATGTACAATGTTTGCCGGATAACTGCAGTAGAACAGTAGTACCTGTGAACTCCTCCCTTCCATCTCCGTGGTTTCGGTATATGTTTTTTGCTATGAGTATATGATGTAAAAACACTGTTAATAAAATAATAAATAAATGAAGATGATGTCTACCTGTGGTCTGTGTATAATTAAAGGAGGCCTTGATGGCGTTGGCGTACGCGTTAAACGCAAAGATAGAACCGGCAACGCCCATTCCAAGACAACCGACAAGAAGCGCCGTGTAACGCAAGAGATCAGTTCGTGTGACACGGGTTAGACACCCACTAGAAGCCATCCCGGGGATTGGGGGAGGTGAATATTTCACTGACGTTCCCCCAAAACCGACTGAACCTCAGGCCTGCAATGAAAAGATTGGGGTCTCACATCGTGTTCATTTATATTCCATTTATTCATGACAACAACAACAATTTCATCAGGCACGAAACCACATTTTCACCAAAGAGAAAATGGTTGCATTCAAGCTGATTACGCGGTCATAACGAACAGTCTGTTTGGAAGGCCTGTCGTGTATGAATATTTCAAAAGGTTACTACTTATCCAGCAGTAATTATCTAGCGTCATTGATTTCACCCCCCTTTAGGTTACGAGGTTTGTCAGGTTCCCCTTCTTCAAAGCGTGCCTCTGTTACAACAGCGTATAAATTCAGTATGCTTTACCATGACAGTTACACTTGAACAAATTTACCCATACTTTGTAGAAGAGGCTTCTTCTAAAGATCTGATGGTTTACTTCGGCCGCTCCAGGCACTCCAGGAACTCCCGCCGTTCTGATTTCCTCCCACATTGAAGCTTGCCCCATCACATATGTAAAATCTCGGCGTTCTAATGCCAATCAATCGGTCAATCGAGTCCATTCGGTGCACACGACAATGCCAACCTCATACAGCTGCATGAACCACAATTTTGGCGAGGACACCATTATTCCAGTTACATCGTTTAAGTTGTGTAGAATACTTCAAGGGCTTTTTGATTATCAACCATCAGCAATTTCACACCTATTCCATACAGTTTACGTGAGCGGCGTAGAGCCAGGAAATTATAGCCCAGTTTCTGTTTTCCTTATATAGCCTTAATCCCAGTTTGTATGTTTTTTTTTAATATGGTCTCCTTTCCTTAGAGCCTAAATATACATTGGTATAAATACAAATGTCTGATAGATTAGACAGAACACTAACAGCACCATACACACCTTAGCCAGGTCTCAAAGTCGGGAGGCCCTGGGATCAGTCACGGGTCAGGTCATACCAAAGACTTTTAAAAATGGTACTTGCTGCTGAATCGTTTGGTGCTTAGCACTGAGAGGTTGGAGCAAGGAAACATGACTGGCTGGCCTGGTGTCAGTATAATGTGGCTGGGTGAGGTGTCATGTCTGGTGTCTTCGGTATGATAATTCAGTGGCAGCAGCCCTTTGGCGGCATGGACTCACCCTGCCACAAGAGCACACAGTACACGTACACACATCTAATGACTCCTCGTTGTCATGGTTGAAAAATTTTGAAGTACGACGTTAAATCCCAAACATACATACATACTTACCTAAGCAAGAATCCAGTGAAATACATTTTTTTCTGGGAGGGGGGGGGGGGTGTAGATATCGTCTCCTTACAATCTATCAAAACAGGGCATCCACACAAATGATAGGTCTGACGCGTGAATGAGATCTCAATACTGCTTAGTCAGGATTCAGCGAAACTTCGCCCTAATTTGCTTTTATTTTATTAAAGATATATTCTTTCGTTATATTAATCCGGTCGATTTATCTATTACCACAATGTGGCTGAAATATTGCCGATGTGGCGTTAAGCCATAATCATTCATTCTGTTTATCTATACATGGCATCTATACAGTGAGTCCCGCGTTTCATGTCTTCTTCATAACATAATTCAGGTTGATCACAGGCCGTAAAGATAACACATCTGTTTTGTTTTGACATGTGTGTAGACAAGTACATGTAGATAAGATGCGTACTTCTATGGACATATGTTAAACCTTTATGACCGAACCACATAGTCCAGTGGATATAGTTCTAGAAAACGTTGAGAGGATGTGTGATTTCCGTGAACACACAATTAGTCTGGGATTTAATCTTTTCCGGGAATATCGGCATCTAAAACCATCCAACTATTGGAACACATATATAATAATACAATATATAAAGCTATATAATATTGCCACATTAAAACAAGTTAACAGCTGTACGACAACTGACCTCACGCCATGAGCAGTGACATGCAGGGTGTCATGCAGGGAGTGGTGATTTCAAGAACATACTGGGCGAAATATTCAAATTTAGATGTTCCATATATACAGAACATATTTGCTGGCCATCTAGCTTGGAAGATGCCATACAACAGTATGCTGGGCTTCATTTTGGTTACTTCTTGGACTTTTCGGTGTGCTGGAATCTACCAATTTACCTGTCTAAGCCCGTGTCAGAGCCCGGGCGTCGTGTGACCTCGTGATCCTTGTGTTACTACCTAACTATAGAGTTGCATTAACACAGATAATCAATTTGGGTACATTTCAACACTACATACCTTATACAGACTCCAATAAGGTTATAAATCCCAGCTTTTTTTTTAAAGATCTCATTTGCTTCTGTTAAAGCCCAACTATCGTTGTGAGCTGTATTGTGGTGATATCATAGGGCGTCCGCGGGCTAAGCTACCAGGTGACTGACTATATACCGATCAGCGCTATTCCGGCACATTCCCGGCTCTGTACCGCGGGTCAAAGGTCGAGTAGAGCGTATAGCCTGGTAGACTCAGTCCAGAGTAACAGTATCTGTTTTATGTTCTCTGTATAAGAAGTAGGTTAGTAGTTTTCACCTGTGCTGATTATAGATGCGCGAGATAGCTGTGAAGAGTCATTTAATCACTTTTAACGGATTTCTACATCACCTTCATCCAGAGGTCATGCATGTAAACCTGACAGGCTTATCGCATAATAATTTGTTTGATCATTGCTTTAATGTTGCGCTCAAAAATATTTCACTTGTACGATATGGCGGTAAATTTTATGGTTGGACTAAAGCGGAGTGTCTGTGGAAAACCACAGACCTTTTGCAAGATACTGACGAACTTTCCCTCGTATGACATATACAGATATGCACACCATATCGGTGTAAGACAAATGGACTTTAGTTAATTTAATCGAATGTTAGACGCAGAAGTCGTCCGCTTATTGTCATGATGAAACCTTAATTTGAGAGTTTTTTGTTTTGAAAGAGTCCCAGTATTTAAAATCTATTTAGGCAAGACTTTTTAGCAACACACGTAAGACAGTTTTTCTGAAACTGTAAATTTGTAAGCTCTTACCAAGAAATGTGTGTGCACATCGTACTTAGTTTTCAGTGATATGACGACGTGGTGTCTTTTGGTGTGTATACATATAGGGTGTCTTTTTATGAAAGAGCGAGTCTATGCTGCCAGAAAACAAATTTCATACATTTACCAAAGACGTTTTCTTCGTATTACCGTTTATGTTTGCTTGCACCGATATAGTAAGTTGTTCCAACATAGTTTAAAGGTGTTTGGTAAAATTTGATCTGCCCAATTAAAAATCGTCACATATATTTGTTTTAGTCTATTTTTAGCTGTCTTAAGTTGTTGGGACGAAGGGCGTTATGGACGACGCGTTATTGTTGTTGTCGTTGACAGGTGTCAGTACCAGGAAGATAGTGGTACGATAATGGCCTTATCTGGCTTACACAGAAATGTGAGTGAGTGAGTCCTTGGAGATTAACGTCGTACGTAACAATTTTTCAGTCATATGACGAGAAAGAAATCCTTAGGGTAAATGTAATGCACCTCCTTGTTGCGGGGCGGATTTCCACCGATCTTTTATCTAGAGCTGCTTCACTGAGACGCCTTACCGAAGGCAAGTAAGCCTGCCCGCCCGAGCCATTATACTGATACGGGTCTACCAGTCGTTGCACGATCCCCTACTGAACATCCAGCAAGAAAGTTACAACTTCCTCTTTACAACTTCGTCTTAGGTTTGACTCGACCCAGGATTGTACACATAAAGATGTAAGGGGAGCAGCTTACAAGTGGTCTCAAGTGAGAACTACTCGAGCTCGACATAGAGATCCGATTTCAAAATCCTGGTGAGTGAAGCAGTTAGTTTTTAAATGGAATCTGCGAAATTAGTACGTCTCTTGAACATCCGGTGCGCATTACTTGAACAGCCGGTTAAGTCTATTTAGAGCCCCACCACACCCACCCAACCCACCCTCCACCCGTCGTGGCAAGCAGTGGAATGAAGTTAAGCAAATGAATAAAATACATAAATTAAGTCATCTTCTAAAGTAGGTCAAGTGAGGAAAAATGAAGGTTTACATTTCTGCATCAAGTTTAATGTGTTGTGCATCAAGACACTGATTTCCAAGCATCAGCAGAAGAATTTGACACTTTTCCTACATTAAATATCAGCAAAATTCCCGAAAATGGAACTTATTTATTTCTATTGACTTTTGGCCCCGCCCTCCTCCCAAAAAATCAATCAAGCACTGCAAAAACAAGAAATAAAATTCTGGATATAACACTGTGAGGGAATACATTTTGTGTGTTTTGTGGGGAAAGCAGATGTTTTTCCTTGAATTATTGATACCGTTAAGCCAATAATCTTGGACTGATAAAACGTCTCTACATCTTCTGTATTGTGAATCTAAACATTGAACCGTTTGCTTTTTGCAGTTAAACAAACTCCCCTTACATCCTCGCATAAAACTATAGACTCATCCAGCGACGAAAACCTGGGCGCATTAGACAACTGCTGTTTAAAAAACGGCTTTGCAAGTTATAACATGCAAAGTGCAATGGGTAGTGATGTATTTTGTCTGATTTATTAAGAGGCGATTAACCGCAAAAGCAGTGTTATACGTGTATTGATATTTTTATCTCAGTATAAAAAGGCATGCAGACGGTCTGTTAAGATATTGCATCTTAACAATTTGAGATGACTGATCTACAGGCTGTTCCGGAACTAACTGGATAGATAAAAGTCTAAATGACGTTGACAGTTTTTTAATATTCGAGTATTAAAATATAAATAGTGTTAAACATATTATTCAGAGTAAATTGAATAGACATTTTATTTTTCAGTACTGAAGAGATTGACGAAATGCTTCAGGCCATTGCTCCAAAGGCTCATATTGCCGGTGATGTACAATAGTAGAGAGAAGTAAGTATAAATCCACCGCCTATCCTCAGGTGCTAGATAAATTCCCTGACGTAAAGCTGCAGCCAAAGTGGCTGGAGCTGGATTGAAAATGTGTGACCTCATTAACAGACTTGTCGACTCTTTCACGAAATAACCTATAAATACATCAGTTATTGAACGTTCATGATGAATTCAAAAAATATTGCCAATTCTTATACTGAGGAATTTTTGTTTTAAAGTTCTTGCCGTTTGACTAGCTGAAGATGACTCCTGATATTATATCAAATCGAATTTCTAGCCATGTTCCTCATGTTTAATTACTATCTAAACTGTTGTGTTTTATACGTGAAATACCGATGTGGATTCCTTTTAAATGAAGCGTTGGCCTCAACGTCTACCCCTGGCCAATGAAATCTCTGTTTCATATTTTCAGGTTTCTTAGTTATGTAGTTGTACACCAAGGACAGTGGACAACACCGAGAATTGCGGTTTTTCACAGATCTATTTCTTTGAGAAACAAATGTCAGTCTATAGGAGCTGGCATTGTTGTCAGAAAGACGTTGGCTGTTCGCACAAATCGTATTTCACAGATATAAATGTAGCTTGACATAATGTTTGATTTCTTAGATTTAAAGGTAAAAAAAACACTAAAATGCAGTATTTATCAGAAAATAGACCATTAAACACTTTCCAGGAAAGTAGTTTGATTCATTAGTCTAACGTACTAAAATGCATTTAAAACATAGGATTATATGATGGCCTTTTGAGACCTACGGGGTATCAGTGACGTCACAACAATAGTTTTGGTTTGAAAGGTCCAGTTGTTGAATGCTTTCACAGCTCTAAATGAAGATGCATTCTGAATGATGAAATATAGCAATCTATGTGTGTCAATCTGAAGTGACATCATTGCTTTCAATATGGTTAGAGAAGGCCGCAGCAGAATCCAAAGTTTTAAATGCATTTTACTGGGCGGAAAAATATTCTAAAAAAAAAAATTAAACTATTTTCCCGGACAGTATTTAATGGCCTTTCATCTGACATGTACTTCATGCTAGTGTGTTCTTTACCTTTGCATTGCAGCATTATAACGTACAGCATCTTGATAAAATATGGTATCTTAGATCTGGTTACACTTGATACTGTTAAATTTCCTAAATCTGAATCTAGCATGAAAATACATGTTTCTTAGGTGTGAATGCACCTTGGCTACGTATTATTCCTTAGATACGAACACCAAGACAGTCCATGATTCCTTAGATCTGAATGCAGATTGACACCGCACGGTTAATGCTGACAGAATAGGGTGTTAATGCAGGCAGAGTGTGTTGCTATTGCGGTCGATGTATGATGTTAGTGCAGCTAGTGTAAGGTGTTATTGCAGGAGTGTAGGGTGTTAATGCAGGCTTTGTAGGTTTAATGCAGACCCTGTAGGTATTACTGCAGGTAGTGTAGGGTGTTAATACACGCTGTGCAGGGTGTTAATGCAGGCAGTGTAGGGCGTTGATACAGTCAATGTAAGGTGGTAATGCTGGCGGTGTATGTTTTAATGCAGGAGGTGTAGGGTGCTAATGCAGGCAGAGTGGGGTGTTTTTGCAGGCAGCGTATGGTGTTCAAACAGACAGTACAGGGTGTTAATGCAGGGGGTGTTTGATGTCAATGCAGGCAGTGTATCATGTTAATGGAGGCAATGTATGGTGTTAATGGAAGTAGTGTAGGGTGTTAATGCAGGCCGTCCAGGATGTTAATGCAGGCAGTACATGATGTTAAAGTCGTGCATGCAAAACAAAGCCCACTTACATGTCTAACGGGACACAAGGGGTTTCCAGCATCCACGGTCAGTCTTGGTTTCTGTTGTAGAGAACTAAGTACTGGGTCTATCAGCACAAATAGTATACTGGTTCTTTATAATG
The DNA here is from genome assembly GCF_032854445.1 of Liolophura sinensis. Classification (NCBI taxonomy): domain Eukaryota; kingdom Metazoa; phylum Mollusca; class Polyplacophora; order Chitonida; family Chitonidae; genus Liolophura; species Liolophura sinensis. The sequence goes on along the minus strand of NC_088304.1, from coordinate 34,707,110 downwards.
CTTCTTACTGATGGCAGTATTAACCGATTGCTTGTGGCAGAATAACACATATACTAGGCTGCGAAACATTTTGATGGGAATCTGTTAATCATCCAGTTTAGAACAGATGTGCAACACGAGGTTTTGAGTAATGACTTTACCTTAAAGCTTTAGCATGCATGTACAGTAATGGTTATTATCTGAAACAGTTAAATTACAAATATAATCAATTTCAAAGGTAGTAAACTATTCCCCGGGGCTCGGCGACAGTTGTCACAGTGTTATTTACTTGAATTTCATCAATATCGCATGCTAATATTTATGTCAAACATGGAAATATTTTTAAATTCCCGGATCTGTGGTTTATCCCGGGCTCTTCACCCATAAAATCTTTTTCAGGGAAAAAAACGCCAAAAGAGTTTCGAGTGTGTCGAATATGGACACGTAAACTAAGGGGCATAACTCACGTCTTCACTAACCAAAACATGGACAAGCTTAGTTGAAGCTAAAGAAGAAGGCATTTGGTCGTGTGATTTCATATTTTTGAATTATTCACAAGTACGTCTACAACTACCCGTCTTTATTGTTAACAACTACCCGTCTTTATTGTTAACTACTACCCGTCTTTATTGTTAACAACTACCCGCCATTATTGTTAACAACTACCCGTCTTTATTGTTAACAACTACCCGTCTTTATTGTTAACAACTACCTGTCTTTATTGTTAGCTTAATAGAAAAGCCAACCCCGTGGATTAATTCTGGGTCAGGTCATACACAATCAATGGACACAGGAGCTAGGGTTTCCTGGGTAAAACATGCAGCTTTGGTCATGCTTGAATAAATGTGTAATACCTAAAATTTATCTTAAATGTAGAACAGCACAACCAGGACTTCCCTATCTCTCACATTAACCACTCAGAGACGATTAAAAAAAAACACACACACACATAAAATCTGACTCAACTTAATACATTTGTATTTAATTTTCTCTTAAGTTCCTAAACTTTGTCAAACACGGTAGTTCAGTGAGTGAGCATCTGCGTTGTGAGGAGCTTGTCTCACTTCAATGTTCGCTTCATTGGATCTTTCATCCGACAGCTTCCGCATTCTCTTCCATAGAACTATGAACTATTGGTGACTGCCTCTCAAATTTTCCATTGTATAATTAGTAATATAAAATATTTACAGCATAGAGAGTAAAACCAGAGCAGCCATGACGGTGTGATAGGTGTCATGTATATGGTCAGACGATGGTCACCTAGGCGCATCGCGTATAGGCCTACGCATGTCCAGCTGACACATGCCACCAGGAGTTCGATTCCTATCATTTATTGCACTTTTTTCTGTGCTTAACATGAAGTCATGAGAAAATAATTCAAGCAGACAAAAAATCTGGGTTTTTTTTTTTGACGTTCTGTCAAGCTATATATTAGATAAATTTCTAACTATAATAAATATCCTTGGATGATGGACGATACAATTCGAAAAACAAAGTTGTTTCGTAAAACCCACTTTTTATTAACCCGACAGGAAGAAACATTAGTGCAGGTATTTCGGAAAAGTATATGACATAAGTCACACGGGTGAATGGTAACGAATATTTTGTGTAACGAGCCTATTTTATTGGATCCATCTAATAAAAAAAATTCAACCACATAGAATTAATCCATTTACACATGTATCTATGGCGCATGCGTTAATGCTCCCATTATCTATTTATTTATTTCACTTGTGTTTATCGCCATAATATGGCCGTAAGTTTTAAAGATAGAAGAGGACGAGTGCTCGGGGTAAAAACCACCTTCCTTTGGTATTTACTTGACGAACTTTCCCACGTACGCCGTATGGTAAACACACGATATATTGGTCTTGATTGAGCGGCAGACAGCTCAAACGAACACATGAGCGGTGAAAGCCAGGCAATTGAACCTTTAACAAGTGTGTCCACGCGAGTGCAAGGCGACTCAAATTGATGAGTACCACTTGATCCTTAAATAAAACTCCTTATATTGGGATAAATAAGATCCTGTATTATCACGCAAAAGGTTTACGTCATTTACAAGTAGAGTGAAAAATTAAAAAAAATAATTACTGTTAAGGTAACATTTGTATAGGCCGCTACATACCATAGTTTATTTTCAGGTAAAAGATAATCTAATAACCTTTAATATATTATACATACAATTAACATCAATTCTTAGACTAATAATTTTTTACATTGACAATTGATGTAATTCAAATGAAAACTGAAAATTTACAGGCATCAGTAAAATTAGATTTATTTATTTATTTGATTGGTGTTTTACGCCGTACTCAAGAATATTTCACTTATACGACGGCGGCCAACTTTATGGTGAGAGGAAACCGAGCACAGCCCGGGGGAAACCCACGACCATCCGCAGGTTTTTGGCAGACCTTCCCACTTACGGCCGGAGAGTAAGCCAGCATGAGCTGGACTTGAACTCACAGCGACCGCATTGGTGAGAGGCTCCTGGGTCACTACGCTGCGCTAGCGCGCTAACCAACTGAGCCACGGAGGCCCCCGTAAAATTAGAGAACACCAAACTGTGGAACATGAAAACACTAAGCTGCAGGCCTACTAGCGTTTAGCGTGGGTATAAGGCCTGATATTTTATCAGGCTCGTGAAAATATTCATCTTCGAGACGAAAAATCAGGCAGTATGACCCTCTGTAAATATATACGTGAAAATGTCTTATGTGTCAGGTTGCATTCCCAGCCTATTCGATCGAATGCACCGGCTGACCAATCAGAAGCATAGGACTTTCTCTGAATCGTGATAAGCACTAAAATCAGTAGATACCACAACCTTGCAATGCTGTAGTTATATACGCTGCTTTCCTTTCCTCTGCAGCCCACTGCCCTCACTAGCCACACAGCTCGTATCGTTGATGCAAACGGGATCAAGTCTGTACTGTTCGAAGTGCCCGACAATTTGACGGCGTTCGCATTTGTCCAATGCTGTGTCGGGTTTTACTAAATCCACTGTAATATAGGGTAATATACTACACGTACACCTCATAATATACAACGCAGATATAATATATACACATATATAAATAGGCCCACGTGTACATGCATGGACGTATAAATAACCAGTTAATAATAATTCTGCATTGTTGAAGAATAAATAACTTATATCCAAAAGGTATAGCTTGTTGGTATCCTTTCCAGATAAGAAACTTTGTCCGTCAGCTTCTCATGCCAATCTAAAACCTGGCACATGTGGCCGAATTCAGCTGGAGTTCGGACTTCCTGGAGCGAGGCATAAACATTAGCAGTTGGCCTATATGTCAGCGATGACGGCGAACTATAGGCCAACATGTACATTGAAAGGTAGCTAAAGAAATGGATGCATTGGCAACAACCGGAAATGAACTGTCATCCGTGGCTTTTCTGTTTAATGGTTAGTACCCGCTCAATTTTATTAGGTTTCACCCTGTACGTCTGCGCCCATCAACACACGATTAGAGAGCTGCAGCACTGTCAGGTCCAATTGAAGACTTATTGATCAAGGAAGACTACTGTTCCTTAAACCCGCTTATCGGTTGTACTTCAGAGTGACTTCTTTTTGGTTTCTTCCACTGGCGTTCGACTAAACCCATGTCAAAGACTACAGCACAGAAACTTAGTCCTAGCGCTACGACAAAACTCCACGTAAAACAGGCTTGTCCAAAGCAGTCAGTTTCTCCGATCTGGTGAATACTACTGTCATAAATTGCTCCGAAGATTTTCTGTACAATAAGACCTCCTACCGCATTTCCCAACATGATCCAGCCCCAGTTGCGACCGAAGTACTTAATGCCAAAAAACTCGCTGGTCATTGTCGGTGTGAGACACCAGGTGGCGCCGTTTGGAAATCCAACTCCGAATGTAGCGATAACAAGAACAGTAAAGTTGTTGGCTTTGAATACGCAGACGGCCAAAATCACCGTCTGGAAAACAGTGAACGCCAACAGAAGGACGGCGCGAGGGAAGCGATGGATCAGTGCATCTGACATGAAACCTACGAACACTTTCGACGTTGTCGCCGACACCGGTACAAGCACGGTAAACAAGGTGCTGTACTGCTCCAGGTTGAAAGATTTTAAGTAAGTTGTTATGTTATTTTGAAACATGAGCTGTAGTGAGGCGCAAAAAATGAGCGCCCACAGCAGGAAGTGGAAATCAAAATTTTTTAGGAGCTTCAAGCCGGTGATGTTGACTTCCGGTTTGGTTGCTTCTCTGCTCTCGTCGCCGTTGATGTTCCCTTTGACCAGCTCGTCGTTGATCACTAACTGCTGGCTTTCCATGCCATCGTACGGGTACTTCGTCAAGAAGATGACACCGAGGGCATTAACAACCGCGAAACAAATGGCTGACATCAAGTAGAAACCCTTCAGATCTTGGTTCTCTTCGTCGCCGTGTATGTGACCGTTGACGAAGCATTCGCCATAGATGAGCGCAAACAAGGCAGGCCCGGCGCTGAAGAAAGCATCCAGGATCCCAACGACGGAGCCGCGATAGCGCGGGTGGAAATTCTGCATGTTTGTCATCAGAGACGACATGTAGGTGAAAATGGCGCCAAAACCTGAAGAGCAAATAATTAGTATGAATTCATACGGGTAATTAATTATTTTATGAATGATTTTATGTCGCACTTAATAATAATTAAGTTTCTTCTGAAAAAACCGCTCCATAAAGCCCACAGCCCATTCTTATTGGTCAACAGTTTGTGGTCGGAACTGAGGAATTTTTAAAAGAATGAACATGGCACAAATCATTGACTAATTTTCTTTAGTAATGAAAGTCTGTTTGTGCAGTTCCGTGATGTGATTTTAATCATGGGTATACCGAAATCTGTTTCTGTAATTTTTGTTTTAGGCCCTTTGAAGTCTGATATTTTCTCGAGTGTATCGTCCGGAAGAACTTACGACACCATTTCGGAACAAATGCCTCAAAGCTTTATGTTTAAAGTCACCAAAAAAATCTACAGTAGATCACCTGTAATATCGTGGAATTTTCTCCCATTAAAACTACTGTAGTAAATAACGTATAAAGCCAAAGTTATTTACCAACTAACCACTTTTTCTTACTGTAGTTGTACAGCAGGGCTCTAAGCTGAAGAAAGATTAATAACATTATACATTATTTTCTTATTTAAATTCGTGGGTAAATAATTACTTCGATGATCAGTGAATTGACAGTTGCATTCATTACATTATCATTTATCTTAGGTACGTTATGGAATTCCTGACATGTTTAAGATTGTTTTAACGCTATATATAAGATTTTAATTGTTTTGCAGGAATGCTGTAAACTGGTGTTCACCAAACACAAGGAAATACACTGCCATCAATCCGCTTTTGTTGGTGTAGAAGGCTTGCACGAATGTGGTGCTCCATAGCAACATGGCACCCAGAACGGTGAACAATAGTGCGGCAGCGGAAGTCCAGCGTGATCCAAGCATCTCGTGAAGCATTCCTGCCGGAAATCCGATGGAAATGCCAAAATTACCCATGGAGGCCAGCAACTCAACTGAAACATAAATGACACAGTGTATATATCCCATGAGGGTCGACAGTGTTGAGAAAAAGGTTTTGATATAAGCCATGCATATATATTTTGGCAAATAGCCACAACACATAATTTGTCTTGACAGGGAGAGTCGTCATTAGTATTATTTTGTCCTTGCACTGCCTATATGCACCGTATACGTCACTTCCGTTTTAGAAAATTAGGCAATCAATGATTTATATTAAAACTGACTTAAGTGGACAAGGGTATTATGTTTATGAAAATGATGGAAAACCAACTGAAATCCAGTCGAAATTCATTGGTCTTGTCTTTTCAACACATGCATCAAATCAAATCAAAAATCGTCACCGGATGATGGCCTAGATTATGGCAGTGATATTTGAGATAAAGGTATCTGTGAATACACCAGTTCACACTATCGCCATATATAGGCTTTATTTATGACCCAAACACGAAATCGTTAACTCGAATAAATACTACATTACTTCATGTAACGCGTATTAAAACCACTGTGTCTTTTTCTTCTGCCCCACACGCGTGTCAATCCCCCAGAGTTTCGTCCACCGGAGATTGAGTTTTGGGAATGATTTGTAGGCACGTTTTTTCTGTTTTTCATCATGATGTCAGTATATTTGCACTGTAGTCTTGAATTAAATCTGAATGTGCAGACAAACTGAGAAGTATTGTACAATTATCATAAAGATACAAGAAGTACAGGACATAGTTTGAAAACACATTCAAACTATGAAACCAAAAAAGGCAACGTTGTATGTGTTGAGAAAAAATTTTAAAAATGAAGAGATAGACAACACACACAGTTTATTTCAGGCACATTTCCTGTGCCCAAGGAAAGTAGGTCTACAACCCAAACTGAGTTTATTTTTTGAAGAAATCTATACTGCTGTAACATGACATCTGTTGAAATAGCACCTGAGGATAATTTCATTAAAGTAATCTTCTAAAGCTCTCGTTGTCTGGACTGCAGCTTTAAAGTGCTACTTCAGACTCAAGAGAAACAAGGTGGTAATGGTAAAATGATATGAAGCAAATCTTTTGGAACTTAGATGACTACATGTTTCAAAGGATACACGATGAATAGCATCTGTAACTGAAGAGTAATCAATAACAAAATCTTCGCAATTGTCGTAAATGTTACCTGATGACCAAGAGGTTACGCTGGTCTAACATCACCGGCGTTAGAAAGTACATTTTAATTTGTGGCTGTTCGTCACCGAGGGGTGACGCCATGTTTCCTTGTCTGACAATCATTTCAGGCCGATGGGTAAAGCCGTGTGTTTTAGCGTGACGTCAAGTCAGGCGAACGTGGAAAAGGCAGAAAATTAACTCAAAATGGCGGTTTAATACGCCATAGTTTTTGTTTAAATTAGGAAAGGAATTCAGATTATAATTAAGTCGTTATCATTTAGCCAATCTCTTAAGACAAATAAGCCTTTGAACTTGAAACAGCTCGGTACCTGTGGGACGAAAGGTAGTGCATAGCGTACTCCTGGCCAAAGTTGTATAAATGAAAAAAGGCCTTTATTTCAGAGTTAAATTTATTTAATTGTGTGATTGGTGTTTCACACCGTACTCCAGAATACTTCACTTATACGACTGTGGACAGCATTATGGTGGAGCAGTCTGTATCAGTATTAGGGTAAGTATTCAATATCAATTCTTACTTCAATTTGCTCAAAATTTTTACATTTTTAAGGCAATAATCCAGGAGCTATGACCACGTGTAAAGAGAGTGGTCGGTAATCGCAGTTCACAGCACTCAATACTGAGTGTATCCACCGTTAGCATCACGAGCGTTTGATAATGAATACTTACCCTGACTGTTGGGTTAACACGTCATTTAATACTGTGAGAAAATAATATAGAACTACTTCGCGGGTTTAAATTTTTGTTGAGTATAGTTACGAGTTTTTGTAGATTCCGCATTTTGCAAACGCTTTTTTATTACATGTACAATGTTTGCCGGATAACTGCAGTAGAACAGTAGTACCTGTGAACTCCTCCCTTCCATCTCTCTGGTTTCGGTATATGTTTTTGCTATGAGTATATGATGTAAAAACACTGTTAACAAAATAATAAATAAATGAAGATGATGTCTACCTGTGGTCTGTGTATAATTAAAGGAGGCCTTGATGGCGTTGGCGTACGCGTTAAACGCAAAGATAGAACCGGCAACGCCCATTCCAAGACAACCGACAAGAAGCGCCGTGTAACGCAAGAGATCAGTCCGTGTGACACGGGTTAGACACCCACTAGAAGCCATCCCGGGGATTGGGGGAGGTGAATATTTCACTGACGTTCCCCCAAAACCGACTGAACCTCAGGCCTGCAATGAAAAGATTGGGGTCCTACATCGTGTTCATTTATATTCCATTTATTCATGACAACAACAACAATTTCATCAGGCACGAAACCACATTTTCCACCAAAGAGAAAATGGTTGCATTCAAGCTGATTACGCGGTCATAATGAACAGTCTGTTTGGAAGGCCTGTCGTGTATGAATATTTCAAAAGGTTACTACTTATCCAGCAGTAATTATCTAGCGTCATTGATTTCACCCCTCTTTAGGTTACGAGGTTTGTCAGGTTCCCCTTCTTCAAAGCGTGCCTCTGTTACAACAGTGTATAAATTCAGTATGCTTTACCATGACAGTTACACTTGAACAAATTTACTCATACTTTGTAGAAGAGGCTTCTTCTAAAGATCTGATGGTTTACTTCGGCCGCTCCAGGCACTCCAGGAACTCCCGCCGTTCTGATTTCCTCCCACATTGAAGCTTGCCCCATCACATACGTAAAAACTCGGCGTTCTAATAATCAATCGGTCAATCGAGCCCATTCGGTGCACACGACAATGCCAACCTCATACAGCTGCATGAACCACAATTTTGGCGAGGACACCATTATTCCAGTTACATCGTTTAAGTTGTGTAGAATACTTCAAGGGCTTTTTGATTATCAACCATCAGCAATTTCACACTTATTCCATACAGTTTACGTGAGCGGCGTAGAGCCAGGAAATTATAGCCCAGTTTCTGTTTTCCTTATATAGCCTTAATCCCAGTTTGTATGTTTTTTTTTTTTTTAATATGTCTCCTTTCCTTAGAGCCTAAATATACATTGGTATAAATACAAATGTCTGATAGATTAGACAGAACACTAACAGCACCATACACACCTTAGCCAGGTCTCAAAGTCGGGAGGCCCTGGGATCAGTCACGGGTCAGGTCATACCAAAGACTTTTAAAAATGGTACTTGCTGCTGAATTGTTTAGCACTGAGAGGTTGGAGCAAGGAAACATGACTGGCTGGCCAGGTGTCAGTATAATGTGGCTGGGTGAGGTGTCATGTCTGGTGTCTTCGGTATGATAATTCAGTGGCAGCAGCCCTTTGGCGGCATGGACTCACCCTGCCACAAGAGCACACAGTACATGTACGCACATCTAATGACTCCTCGTTGTCATGATTGAAAAATTTTGAAGTACGACGTTAAATCCCAAACATACATACATACTTACCTAAGCAAGAATCCAGTGAAATACATTTTTTTCTGGGAGGGGGGGGGGGGTGTAGATATCGTCTCCTTACAATCTATCAAAACAGGGCATCCACACAAATGATAGGTCTGACGCGTGAATGACATCCCAATACTGCTTAGTCAGTATACAGTGAAACTTCGCCCTAATTTGCTTTTATTTTATTAAAGATATATTCTTTCGTTATATTAATCCGGTCGATTTATCTATTACCACAATATGGCTGAAATATTGGCGATGTGGCGTTAAGCCATAATCATTCATTCTGTTTATCTATACATGGCATCTATACAGAGTCCCGCGTTTCATATCTTCTTCATCACATAATTCAGGTTGATCACAGGCCGTTGAAAGATAACACATCTGTTTTGTTTTGACATGTGTGTAGACAAGTACATGTAGATAAGATGCGTACTTCTATGGACATATGTTAAACCTTTATGATCGAACCACATAGTCCAGTGGGTATAGTTCTAGAAAACGTTGAGAGGATGTGTGATTTCCGTGAACACACAATTAGTCTGGGATTTAATCTTTTCCGGGAATATCAGAATCTAAAACCATCCAACTATTGGAACACATATATAATAATACAATATATAAAGCTATATAATATTGCCACATTAAATCAGGTTAACAGCTTACGACAACTGACCTCACGCCATGAGCAGTGACATGCAGGGTGTCATGCAGGGAGTGGTGATTTCAAGAACATACTGAGCGAAATATTCAAATTTAGATGTTCCATATATACAGAACATATTTGCTGACCATCTAGCTTGGAAGATGCCATACAACAGTACGCTGGACTTCATTTTGGTTACTTCTTGGACTTTTCGGTGTGCTGGAATCTACCAATTTACCTGTCTAAGCCCGTGTCAGAACCCGGGCGTCGTGTGACCTCGTGATCCTTGTGTTACTACCTAACTATAGAGATGCATTAACACAGATAATCAATTTGGTTACATTTCAACACTACATACCTTATACAGACTCCAATGAGATTATAAATCCCAGCTGTTTTTTAAAGATCTCATTTGATTCTGTTAAAGCCCAACTATCGTTGTGAGCTGTATTGTGGTGATATCATAGGGCGTCCGCGGGCTAAGCTACCAGGTGACTGACTACATACCGATCAGCGCTATTCCAGCACATTCCCGGCTCTGTACCGCGGGTCAAAGGTAGAGTAGAGCGTATAGCCTGGTAGACTCAGTCCAGAGTAACAGTATCTGTTTTATGTTCTCTGTATAAGAAATGGGTTAGTAGTTTTCACCTGTGCTGATTATAGATGCGGGAGATAGCCGTGAAGAGTCATTTAATCACTTTTAACGGATTTGTACATCACCTTCATCATGTATGTAAACCTGACAGGCTTATCGCATAATAATTTGTTTGATCATTGCTTTAATGTTGCGCTCATTAAACTTGTACGATATGGCGGTAAATTTTATGGTTGGACTAAAGCGGAGTGTCTGTGGAAAACCACAGACCTTTGGCAAGATACTGACGAACTTTCCCTCGTATGACATATACAGATATGCACACCATATCGGTGTAAGACAAATGGACTTTAGTTAATTTAATCGAATGTTAGACGCAGAAGTCGTCCGCTTATTGTCATGATGAAACCCTATTTTGAGAGTTTTTTGTTCTGAAAGAGTCCCAGTATTTAAAACCTGTTTAGGCAAGACTTTTTAGCAGCACACGTAAGACAGTTTTTCTGAAAACTGTAAATTTGTAAGCTCTTACCAAGAAATGTGTGTTCACATCGTACTTAGTTTTCAGTGATATGACGACGTGGTGTCTTTTGGTGTGTATACATATAGGGTGTCTTTTCGTGAAAGAGCGAGTCTATGCTGCCAGAAAACAAATTTCATACATTTACCACACACGTTTTCTTCGTATTACCGTTTATGTTTGCTTGCACCGATTTAGTAAGTTGTTCTAACATAGTTTAAAGGTGTTTGGTAAAATTTGATCTGCCCAATTAAAAATCGTCACATATATTTGTTTTAGTCTATTTTTAGCTGTCTTAAGTTGTTGGGACGAAGGGCGTTATGGGCGACGCGTTATTGTTGTTGTCGTTGACAGGTGTCAGTACCAGGAAGATAGTGAGTGAGTCCTTGGAGATTAACGTCGTACGTAGCAATTTTTCAGTCATATGACGAGAAAGAAATCCTTAGGGTAAATGTAATGCACCTCCTTGTTGCGGGACGGATTTCCACCGATCTTTTATCTAGAGCTGCTTCACTGAGACGCCTTACCGAAGGCAAGTAAGCCTGCTCGCCCGAGCCATTATACTGATACGGGTCTACCAGTCGTTGCACGATCCCCTACATACTGAACATCCAGCAAGAAAGTTACAACTTCCTCTTTACAACTTCGTCTTGGGTTTGACTCGACCCAGGATTGTACACATAAAGATGTAAGGGGAGCAGCTTACAAGTGGTCTCAAGTGAGAACGACTCGAGCTCGACATAGAGATCCGATCTCAAAATCCTGGTGAGTGAAGCAGTTAGTTTTTAAATGGAATCTGCGAAATTAGTACGTCTCTTGAACATCCGGTATGCATTACTTGAACAGCCGGTTAAGTCTATTTAGAGCCCCACCACACCCACCCAACCCACCCTCCACCCGTCGTGGCAAGCAGTGGAATGAAGTTAAGCAAATGAATAAAATACATAAATTAAGTCATCTTCTAAAGTAGGTCAAGTGAGGAAAAATGAAGGTTTACATTTCTGCATCAAGTTTAATGTGTTGTGCATCAAGACACTGATTTCCAAGCATCAGCAGAAGAATTTGACACTTTTCCTACATTAAATATCAGCAAAATTCCCGAAAATGGAACTTATTTATTTCTATTGACTTTTGGCCCCGCCTTCCTCCCAACAAATCAATCAAGCACTGCAAAAACAAGAAATAAAATTCTGGATATAACACTGTGAGGGAATACATTTTGTGTGTTTTGTGGGGAGAGCAGATGTTTTTCCTTGAATTATTGATACCGTTAAGCCAATAATCTTGGACTGATAAAACGTCTCTACATCTTCTGTATTGTGAATCTAAACATTGAACCGTTTGCTTTTTGCAGTTAAACAAACTCCCCTTACATCCTCGCATAAAACTATAGACTCATCCAGCGACGAAAACCTGGGCGCATTAGACAACTGCTGTTTAAAAAACGGCTTTGCAAGTTATAACATGCAAAGTGCAATGGGTAGTGATGTATTTTGTCTGATTTATTAAGAGGCGATTAACCGCAAAAGCAGTGTTATACGTGTATTGATGTTTTTATCTCGGTATAACAAAGCAGATGGTGCATTCTAACAATTTGAGATGACTAAAGTTCAGGCTGTAACTGGATAGATAACAGTCTAAATGACGTTGACAGTTTTTTAATATTAGGATATTAAAATATAAATAGTGTTAAAAATACTATTCAGAGTAAATTGGATAGACATTTTATTTTTCAGCACTGAAGAGACTGACGAAATGCTTCAGGCCATTGCCCCAATGGATCATAACGTCGTTGGTGTACAAATGTAGACACAACTGAGTATAAATCCACAGCCCTTCGCAAAGTACTAGATAGATTCCCTGACATAAAGCTGCAGCCAAAGTGACCAGAGCTGGATTGGAAAATGTGTGACCTCATTAATACACTTATCGACTCTTTCACGAAATAATCTATAAATACATCAGTCACTGGCCGTTCATGATGAATAAAAAAATATTGTCAGTTGTTGTATCAAGGAGAAGAGAAATTTTTGCCGTTTGTGTAACTGAAGATGACTTCTGCCATTATTTTCAAAACTTACAAACCTGTCTCGAATGTTCAGGTTTGTCAGTTACGTAGTTGTACAACAGGGGCAGTGGCCAACACCGAGAACCACAGTTTCCTCCATTGAAAATATTCGTATTGTTTTTTTATAGATTTATTTTAAAATGTTCACAAATATATATGATTTTTACTACACATAACCAGTTCTCTGAAAAAAAGAGAGGACTTGGCCTTGTTGTCAGAAAAAAGTCGGCAGTTCACACAAACCGCATTTCATAGACATAAATGTAGCTGACATCGTGTTTGATTTCCTACATTTAAATGCAGCTTGGTAACTAAAATCTGCTTAAACTTGAGGGTGTAACGTTTCTTAAGTGTGTGATGTTAATGCAGGCAGTGTATGCTGTTAATGCAGGCAGTGTATGATGTTTATTAAGGCAGTGTGTAATGTTAATGCAGGCAGTGTGTGATGTCTATGTTGGCAGTGTGTGATGTGGATGCTGGCAATGTGTAATGTTAATGCAGGCAGAGTGTGACGTCAATGCAAACAGGGTGTGATGTTAATGCAGACAGTATGGTGTTAGTGCAAGCAGTGTGTGACGTTATTGCAGGCAGTGAATGATGTTAATGCTGGCAGTGTGTGATGCTAATGCAGGCAGTGTGTGATGGTAATGCAGGCAGTTTATGATGTTAATGAAGGAATTGTGTGACACTAATGCAGGCAGTGTTTCATGTCAATGCAGGCAGTGTGTGATGCTAATGCAAGCAGTGTTGGATGTTCATGCAGGAAGTGTATGATGTTAATGCAGGCAGTGTATGATGCTAATGCAGGCAGTGTATGATGTTTATTCAGGCTAATGCAGGCAGTGTGTGATGTTGATGCGGGCAATGTGTGATGTTGTTGCTGGCAATATGTGATGTCAATGCAGGCAGAGTGTGACGTCAATGCAAACAGTATGTGATGTCAATGTAGACAGTATGATGTTAGTGCAAGCATCGTGTGATGTTAATACAGGCAGTGTGTAATGTTAATGCAGGCAGTGTATGATGATAATGCAGACAGTGTTTGATGTTAATGCAGGCAGTGTGTGATGCTAATGCAGGCAGTATGTGATGCTAATGCAGGCAGTTTATGATGTTAATGAAGAAAGTGTGTGGTATTTATGCAGGCAGTGTGTGATGCTAATGCAGGCAGTGTGTGATGCTAATGCAGGCAGTGTGTGATGATAATGCAGGCAGTGTGTGATGTTAATACAGGCAGTGTTTGATGTTCAAGCAGGTAGTGTATGATGTTAACACAGGCAGTGTGTGATGATAATGCAGGCAGTGTGTGATGTTAATGCAGGCAGTGTGTGATGTTAATACAGGCAGTGTGTGATGATAATGCAGGCAGTGTGTGATGTTAATACAGTCAGTGTTTGATGTTCAAGCAGGTAGTGTATGATGTTAAAGCAGGCAGTGTGTGATGTTAATACAGGCAGTGTTTGATGTTCCAACAGGCAGTGTATGATGATAATGCAGGCAGTATGTGATGCTAATGCAGGCAGTGTATGATGTTAAAGCAGGCAGTGTATGACGTTTATTCAGGCAGTATGTGATGGTAATGCAGGCAGTGTGTGATGTTAATGCTGGCAATGTGTGTTCTGTTGATAATGGCAATGTCTGATGTTAATGCAGGCAGAGTGTGACGTCAATGCAAACAGTGTGTGATGCTAATGCAGAGAGTATGATGTTAATGCAGGAAGTTTGTGATGTTAATGCAGGCAATGTGTGATGATAATGCAGGCAACGTGTGATGTTAATGCAGGTAGTGTGTGATGTTAATGCAGGCAGTGTGTGATATTAATGCAAGCAGTGTGTGATGTTAATGCAGGCAATGTGTTATGCTAATGCAGGCAGTGTGTGATGTTAATACAGGCAGTGTTTGATGCTCAAGCAGGCAGTGTGTGATGTTAATACAGGCAGTATGTGATGCTAATGCAGGCAGTGTTTGATGTTCAAGCAGGCAGTGTGTGATGTTAATACAGGCAGTATGTGATGCTAATGTAGTCAGTGTATGATGTTAATACAGGCAGTGTTTGATGTTAATGCTGACAGTGCGTGATGCTAATGCTGGCAGTGTGTGATGATAATGCAGGCAGTGTATGATGTTTATTCAGGTAGTGTGTGATGTTATTGCTGGCAGTGTGTGATGCTAATGCAGGCAGTGTGTGGTGTTAATGCAGGCAGTGTATGATGTTTATTCTGGCAGTGTGTGATGTTAATGCTGGCAGTGTGCGATGTCAGTGCAGGCAGTGTATGATGTTAATGTCGTGCATGTATATGCACAGAATGCGAAAACAAAGTCCACTTACATGTCTAACAGGGGACACAACTTGAGCGCCCTTCGCGGAAGTCTACAGCATTTACGCCTGACTAACCGTGGCGACTGTCGTCAGTCTTGGTTTCCGTCACAGAGACCTGTGGACTCGATCTTGTTAACATCAATAGTTCAATCATACTAGATCTTTTCATGGTTGTCTTAACCGACTTTTCGTGACAGAATAACACATATGCTAGCCACGGCAACTGACCCGTAGTTTGATTGGAAACTGTCAATCATCCAGACTAGGACAGATGTGTAGCGCAGAGTTTTGAGTAAGGACTTTACTTTATAGCTTTGGGACATTAACTCTCCTCTTAAGAGGACGGTAGAGTCAACCCAGGGGATTTCGATCTTTATCATGCATGTGCAGTAATGATTATTATCTAAAACAGTTAAATTACAAATTTAACAAATTTCAAAGGCAGGAAATTGTTCCTGGGGTCAATTAGCGGTCAGAGGAGATCACAATCTTAATTACTAGTCTTTCATCAATATTGCGTCAAAGGTGTAAATATTAGTGACTTGACTGGTTCCACAAAGTCTTCAAAGTCCGGTTCTGGAAAATGAAACCTATATACATTTGTTCTCCGAAAACACTAATCCGGTGTTCAAAATTTTAATTTATAAAGCCCGGAAATAAGCTCTAAAATGGTTTTTTTGTCTTAGGTCAGAAGTGGCTTTGTGGAAAAGGTGTCCGGTCTGGCGTTCTCCAGGTATCAAAACTGTTCCAGGTAAGAAAGAGTTCCAGGTGCGTCGAATACGGATACCTAGACTAAGGGGCATAGCTCACGCCTTCACCAACCAAAACATGGACAAGTCAAGGCAACGAGCACACTAGCATGAAGTACATGTCACATGAAAGACTATTAAATATTATCCGGTAAAATAGTTTGATTTATTTTTTAAGAAACCTTGGCTTCTACTGTGGCATTTTCTGACCATATTGTGACCGGCGATGTCACTTTTTGCCACTTGACACACATTGATTGCTATATTTCATCATTCAAAGAGATCTTAACTTAGAGCTATGAATGCATTCAACAAATATATATTGAAACAGACCATTTCAAGTCAAAAATCTTGCTGTGACGTCACTGATACAGACTATCATAGAATCCTATTTTTTAGGTGCATTTCAGTCGGTTAAAAAATTCTAACGAAATAAATCAAGCTATTTTCCAGGAGAGTGTTTAATGGCATTTCATTTGATAAAAACTTTATTTTAGTGTTTTCTCAGCCTTTGAAGGCATTTTGCTGTTTTGTTTTTATGTCTTACTTATTCACAGTTACGAATACCCCGTCTTCATACGTACCATTAGCTTTAAAAGACAACAAATGACCAAATTTTTATGACGCTGCATAACGTACATATCGCAGTTCAATCATAAACAAAAGCGCTCGTGGAGAAAATCGAAAGCATTTCCATGTTATTTTAACCAATTAGACGCGAGTTATTTCTATAATCAGAGAATGCAAGTGTTTCCACTGACACTGACACTATTTGTCTTTTATTTTTGTGAGTGACACACCATCCTGTTGCCTGTCTCAAGGCATTTCCCCTGGCCAAGTAAGAATCACAGATTAAAAGGTCATTTATATTTACCAACCACATCAGAACAAATTGGCTTTGGCCGTTTATGTTTCTTTCAACCCCTCTACCCAAATAACCAGAGTTATATTACGTTACCGGGTATGTCTTCTCTTGTCATTTACACTATATTGTTGGCATCCAGCTCAACTGTACGGCAAATGCCAAAACGCTTTCGTATGGTGAATGTTTTTATCTCTTCCACAGTATAAAAACATTTCACGTAACAGCATGCCTATAATACGGAACCATGGACGGGATATGTGCAAAAAAGTGAATACAACAAAGAATTAATAATTAGTTATAATAACCCAAAAAGCCTTTTTCAAGGCAGATTCTAAACAGGAATGGGGAAAACTCATCATTTTCACAGTAAAGATAAAAAATTGTCTTGTTAATGGTGTAAAAAAAGAAAATTTTTATTAGGGAGGTGGGAGGGGGCAGAGTTTTTGAAGGTTTATAGGTAAAAAACGTTGCCACACGAACAACTTTCGGCGATCTTCAAATGTAAGTTTTATGGGCAACTCCTCCAGAAACAAAATCCATGAAGTCGGCTTGACAACACAGTGGGATGTTAAAGAGTTTCTGGACCCAGTGGTTTAATCCTGGGTGAGATCCTTCAGAATCAGTGGGCAGAGGAGATAGGGTTTCCTGCGGATAACCTGCGGCTTCCTTCATGCTTGAATACATGTGTCATACTTAAAATTCATCTTAGATGTAGAACAACGAAACCAAAACATCCCTATCTCTCACGCGAACCAATCAGAGACGCCCATTTAACAATTAACCCCTATTAAAAATTAGCAAATTTGGTAGTTATGTAATATTACTCTCAGCCAAAAAGAAAAGGCCGAGTACTGGATAAGCTGGAGTCACAATGCTATGACTAGTTGAACCGTGTGATGTTTATCATTTGGCCAGACAGAGTATCTGATTTGTAATACTTGATGACACAACTCAAAGCATTTTAACTTTCATTTATGTCAACTTTTTGGTCTCGTCGAGATCATCGGGGTGACAGTGAGTGAAGAAAAACCCACTCATAAAATCTGTTTCAACATAATACATTGTATTTCCGTTTCTCTAAAGTTTCCCAAACTTTGTCAAACGTGGTAGTTTAGTGGTGGCAGCGATGTAAACTGAGTGAGCTGTCTCACTTCAATACAATGTATGCTCATTGGAAATTTCATCCGACAGCTATCGGATTCTCTTGAATAGAACAATGGACTACCGGAGACTGCCTCTCAAATTTTCGCTTGTTGAGTAGTAATATAAAATACTTACAGCATAGCGAGTAAAACCAGAGCAGCTACGGTGGTAACTGGCAGGCATTTGGTCAGACGATAGGCGGAGGCGGGACATTGTACACAGTACTGGTCAGTGTAGCTTATTTTTTGGTAGATCACTTCGATTTACGGTAAAAACGTGAAAAAGTGTACAAACTAATTTCTCATACTTACTTACATCGCTGTGGATGATAGCAATAAGGTCTCCTAAGCATAACGCGCACATGTACATGTCCGCCCATGTTGGTTTTGTACAAGGGTTCAGCTCTGCAAAGTATAGGCTATTTGACACACGCCAGCTGTACGCTTTGTTGATCTGCTTTCGAGGTGATATGTTCCACGACTCTATTCCTTGGTGATCTGGGTTGAATGTTTTTTGGGGATTTTTTTTTTGGAAAGTGGCCTTGCGATCACTGACCTGGAACAACTTTTATGACTGACATTTAGTACCTGAATGTATGGATGCATAACTGAAGAGAGACAGCGTTCTAATAACAAGTGTTATCATGAATTGAAATGGATAAGTTATAGAATTACGTAACGCTTGGCAACTATAGCGAAACTATACGTGAATCCTGGTTAAGAGCACAGGCGGTCCCCTCGCTATCATGTTATGCATAGCGGAAGTATAAGGCTGAAAGTTAGAATTGTTACACATTTTTACTTAATTGACTGGTGCATAGCTGCGTGCTCAAGGATTTTTCACAAGTTACATTTGTGGTGCAATGATTTTCCCCACTTTACAGCATCTAATGCAAAAAAAGAAGATATTTCAACGTGACTAGAGTAGGATACCAGTTTTCTTTTTTATAACCTATCATACTTGCCATATAACAGGAGAAGACGAGTAAAACAGAACTGAAAAAAGAAGTAACCTTATGAGTGTGTCAGCCGTTGCCACTCACTGCTTTAGTCTGTTTCGCTTGTTGAGGCGCACAGTTTTTGGCAATGGGGGCCGATTCCCCGCCTTACCATACCAGGCCCTTTTTCTTCATTTGGCACACGGCAGTTTATTTCTTCGTTGTGCAAGGTTCTTTTGGTTTTATTTTATACACAACTACAAAACTGAATAGCAAGAAAACGATTAAAGGCGGGCCCAATAGATTCATAGAACACCCTATCAATTTAAACACATGACAAACAAAAACACACATAATTTTCCACATCATTTTAAACACATGACAAACAAAACACACATAATTTTCTATAAAAATATTTCAAAAACACAACAATTACACACCATGCCCTGGATGTAGCCGTATTATCCTCTAGCTTACTAGGGGCATCCGTGGCTCAGTTGGTTAGGGAGCTAGCGCAGCGTAATGACCCAGGAATCTCTCACCAATGCGGTCGCTGTGAGTTCAAGTCCAGCTCATGTTGGCTTTCTCTCCGGCCGTCTGTGGGAAGGTCTGTCAGCTACCTGCGGATAGTCGTGGGTTTCCCCCGGGTTCTGCCTCGTTTCCACCCACCATAATGCTGGCCGCCGTCGTATAAGTGAAATATTCTTGAGTACGGCGTAAAACACCAATCAAAAAAAAAAATCTAGCTTACTATCTGGGATCCAGTTAATCATGACAAGCTAAAATTAACGACCACCAGAAAAACCATCTTTTAGGAAGCGGAGTGGAAAATGTAGCCTAAAATTGTTTGACCTGAATTTTTAGACGCAAACATTTCAGTAGTTAACTTTTTCGGTGTATGCATTCTTTGAAATTTCTTGCTGCCACTATGAACGATGCTCCGAAGTATTATCTGAAGCGATGTGCAGCCATTCCTTAACAACAGTCTCACACATTTATATGTTATATTAAATACAAATCTCCGAAAAATTATTTACCACACATGTCCTTAATTCTCATTTATTCTCGGCACTGAACAGAAAGTTTGTAGATGCCCGAACTCTCTCTGTTGGTGAGACTGGCCCGAGAGATAAAACGGCTGGTAGAGCATCCACTTCGGGAGCGGTAGATCCAGGATCAAGCCTGGGTCGAGTCACACCTAAGACCTTAAAAGAGGAAGTTGTAACTTATAGTGCAACGACTGGTTGACCCGTATCAGTATCGGGGCGGCTTACTTGCCTTCGGTAAGGCGTCTCAGTGAAACAGAACTAGATAAAATAGCGGTGGAAATCCGTCCTGCAACAAGGAGGCACATCACATACACCCTAAGGATTCCTTCGTTGTCATATGACTGAAAAATTGTTGAGTACGACGCTAAATCCCAAGCACTCACTCACTCTCTGTTCGTGAGACCGTCGTAACAGTAAGAGGTCTTTGACGCTCCTGTCGCCGCTCACGCACTATATAGTGTTGAGAACACTTGTCTTGTAACAATATCGCGTCGTGCATACCTGTCCCACTTGGGAAAGTTCGTCAGTGATTCCATTGTCTTCCATTTACATGTATTAAACTAACCGTCATTGTATCATTAGAACATTCATGAGTAAATAAATTGAAAGAAGTCACTTTACGTAAAGACATAGCTCATAGCCACCCTTCGTTCTAATATTGGTTTTATAATTAATTTCCCTACAGTTTTTGTTGTAATACCTTGTTTTACATACGTCAGCCAACTTATGCATCAACTGTCAGTTCCCTTCCAATACAATTAAACAACGGTTAGGCACACACTCTAAACGCTAGGCTATTGAACTAACAGAATGCTGTGCGTTTGGACTGATGGCAGAATGGAATATGCTGTTGCTACCAACAATTATGGTATATATCACAGATTCCAAAAGAGTATGTTTATTTGTGTGACGGGGAATGATGCCGTCCACATCACATTGCTGTGTTACAAGAAACATAAAGCAATCACTCCAAAAATATACATGTAATGCTGTGTTAAATTTAACATAGTTGTCTCTAAAATGTAAGTTAGCCCATCAACATTGTATACCGCCCTGTCTGATAAGGGGAGGCCAGGAAGTTAGCCAAGTGGTCACAGTTTTCTTCCGTCACAATCTAACCTGACAGAAAAGTGAGAAGCTGACTAGCTATATGGTGGAGTGAAAGGGTTCATAACGAGGAACGCAACCCACACTGGTAACTCTCTGAATTACCTTTACATCACAGCCAGTACTAGACAAGCTTCACCGTTGGGGTCTTTGCATGCGACGCATATAGGCTTGTTTAGGTACTAATGCCCTTGTGCGCACCTATGCTCATTAATAACACTGTTTCAGGTTAGAATTTATGTTGTGCAAACTTAAAAGTTCAACAGAATGGATATTTTTTCATACACAGTTTATAGTTTTTCTGACATCACTTCCTGCCTAATAACCGTGACCCCTGTGACCTTGGTGTTGCTCAATACTTCTGTACAAAGTTTGTTGCTGGGAACAATGATGTAAAGCAGAGCAAGCAACAGAGTGGTACATGCGCTGTAAATAGAATGCCCTAGGTCAAATGCCATAGGCTGTCTTTGTTCTCATAACTAGCGTGAAATGACTGATCCACAGAGAAAGTTAACCACGCCCACAACACACATGCATCATGTATATATTTGTTAGTCTCCGAACTGTTACATGTATATCGGCAGCATTTGTTGCTAAGCTGTCATACCCCAAAACGTATACACTAACACAACTGACTCACACGGGTAGTTTATTTTGCTCATGACTTAATTTGGAATCCATTTAAAAAATCATTGTTATGCATACTTTTTTCACAACCAAACCGATGTTTTTGCTTTAAACTGCTCTTTCACAATCAGTGTGGCTTTGCACTGTTAACCCAATCGCTGGTTCAACAAACGTGCCGGATATTTGCTAATAGAACAACTGGTGTCTCAATGGCTAAACGTTGGCTAAGCGACCTCCTGCAGAATTAGTGTCACGGGTTTTCAGACAGGAAGGCCCATTGAATCCCCACTCTTGTTTAGCAGTGTTTCACAGACAACGCTAGCTCCACCAATGTTGTCCGTCTGCACCGTTTACTTGGAGCGTCCATCTTGGTTGACGGCTGGTATACGAATGTCCGTTTCGACACATTCATCGAGCTTTCTAATAGCCTAAAGGTATAATTTTGGAGCCATGGCATTCAGTCGGTCAGTTGATCAGTTCTGTGTTCGGATGTCATTTTATTATACTTTCATAAATGTGGTGTCTGCCTGCTGGCCATTCGTTAGCATGGAACTCAGAGAACCATAAATGTGGTGTCTGCCTGCTGGCCATTCATTGGTATGGAACTCAAAGAACCATAAATGTGGTGTCTGCCTGCTGGCCATTCGTTAGCATGGAACTCAGAGAACCATAAATATGATGTCGGCTGTTGTTCATTCATTAGTCTTGAGGAAGGCAATAAAACACAATGAAATAAATAAATGAATTAAAACCGTAACTAAAGAGTAACAGCTGGATTCGACCTCTTTAACCACGTGTTGGTCACGTGAGGAGTACACTATAGCTACTTGAGCTAGGTATTTTCCATTTTAGAGCACCATTCTCGGTTATACTTTGATAGGAAGTGTACACTAGGGTGAACATCCACTCTGTTTCCTCGAATTTCCTTAACAAACAGCCAGGCGCAGACGATGTATCCGCCTCTGTGACGCGAGTCTGTTGTGAGGCAAGAGTCTGTTGTTTGCTGATAAGCCTAGTTTATGCCTCCCCCTCCCCTTCCCCCTTACCCCTCACACCTCACAATACCGCACCCTGAGCTTCATGTAAGTACCGTTTCCGCCGGACAGCTGAGCATCATGGATATGTGATAAAATAATACATTGTACATTTGCGGAATTTTCGTTTTATTCTGTTATGTTGGAGACCTATTGCGATTTGGTCTGTTCCCTCGTATTTCTATTTGGGCTTCTCTAACAAAAGACTTCAGGGCCCTCTAGCAACCGTCAGGATGATCTCCCTTAAGGTCGCTCTTCTGCTTTGTGTCCTGATGATGAACAGCGTCACTGGACAATCAGGTATGTTCTCTGAAGTTATTTTGCATCAGTTTAAGCCCATAATTTCTGCCTTGCTATTATTGCATTGGAAATGGACCGGCAAATAGAGTTTTTTAAATACTTATCAAGCAATGCCTGTCACAGCTCCGTATGCGGCATGCTAAACCTGGGAACTTCGTATCAAAAATGTTTATCAGATGTAGCTGTGGCATTTGTTCCAAAAAAAAAAAAAAAAAAAAGCCGCAATGTTTATGAATGTAAGACTGCATTTAAGAAGACGAGGGCTGGGTAAATAGGTGCCGAATCACGCGAGCACAGGAGCACATGACTTTTTCTTAAAGCCTCCGAGCGCTTATACTTTATGTGAACATTATTTTAATCTAACTGAAAATTTTGGCTTAATTTATGTAGTCAACTCTTCTAGGTTCAACCCAATGAAAGGTAGATAAATTTGTGTTAATTTATGTTAATCGAATGCACATTGAATCAATACCGGCCTTGGACAGGGGATTTTGTGAATTCTCCCGTTTTCTCTGTCCATAGCATTCTTTAAATTTTCATTTTAATTTAATTCATCATATAGATACAGACGCATATATTTTTGGAGGGGATAAAGTTTCGAAGAGTTTTTTCTGTCCCAAAATCAGGAAACACTGATAATGACTTGCAATTATACATGCAATTATATCAATAATTCTGATATGCAACAATAAGGTAGAGTAGAACACAGGAATTAAACAGTTAGTTAACAAGTAAATGTTCACTCGGTTTAGATTTAAATAATGATGTAGAATTGATAGACTTCAGACACGAGGACGATTTGTTCCACTCTCACGGACATTTGATTTTTGATGTATGAAGTGATGCTGTGGTACGATAAATTGGTTTGTGAACATTGAAGTCTGGGATTCTAGTTGGGTAATTGTGTACATCCGATTGTCATGTAAAAAATGCTTCCAAAAATACCAGTCGTTACGTGCATGTTTGCATGTTTGTATGTCAAAAAAAGTTCCTCAATACCTCATCAAAGGTCAGTGGTTTTCCATACGCAGACGTTCTGGTTCCTCACTCATATAACTGCTCACTGTCGTGCAAAGTGAACTTTTTTAAATTTGATGTTAAACAACAATCAAATAAATTTTAAAAATAATTAGTCAGATCTGCTGTGATATAGTGCTATGCTACCTACAACGAGACATACCTCTCGTTTTCTTAGAGTAGGCGCCATGTACATGTATAAACAAATCCAGGTTTTCTACCATTGCTGATCTACGGGGAAATTTGTAGAAAAGAAACAGTAAATGTGCCATAAGTTCATCTCTGAATATTTTCTAAATCACACACTAAGTCCATTAAAGGCAAAGAACACAGTAGTATGAAGTACATGGCAGATGAAAGACCATCATATATTGTCCGGGAGAAAAGTTTAATTTAATTTTTTAGAATTTTTCTTTTCGACGAAAAAAGGCACTTAAAATATAGGATTATATGGTGGCCTGTTGGGACCTAGTGGGTTTCAGTGAAGTCACTGCAATATTTTAGGCTTGAAATAGTTCGTTTTAAGGTACATTTGTTGAATGCATTCATAGATCTAAATGAAGATGCATTTTGAGTGATGAAATATAACAATCTATGTATGTCAAGTGGCAAAACGCTGAGGTGGCATCACTGGTTCCATCATGGTAAAAAAAACCCACAGTAGAATCCAAAGTTTTAAATGCATTTTACTAGGTCGAAAAATATTCTAAAAAAAATAAATCACACTATTTTCCCGGACATTGTTTAATGGTATTTTATCTGTCACGTACTCCATGTTAGTGTGTTCTTTGCTTTTAATCTCTAAATAACAAGTAGGGATCGATATATCAAAAATTTCTTTTCGTTCCCTTTTTTGATTTCATGAAATAGGAAACAATCAAAAAGCAATGCACTGGCTCGTGAAATCAAAGTATATATATATATATATATATATATATATATATATATATATATATATATATATATATATATATATATATGTGTATATATATATGTGTGTGTGTGTGTGTGTGTGTGTGTGTGTGTGTGTGTGTGTGTGTGTGTGTGTGTGTGAATGAGCTGATTAAGAAGAAGTTTTCTTACGTAATACGAACGAGCTCAATCTATCTTCACAAGTTAAAACGAATGTTTGGCAGTTAAGCAAGGCAATATGACTTACTTGTTTGTCCGCGGTAGTCTGCACAAAGGAGAACATTGATCTCAGATCGTCTGGCTGCTGGAGACAATAAACCCACTGAGTAATACGCTTTGCCCGATTACAATGTAAATTTAATTCGTAAAGCTTTTGGGAATTATCTGTGTAGGATCCACAGATTTCAGACCCATTAATGTGGTGATGTTTCTTTAAATGGCCATTAGAATAATCTGCATCGATGGAACACTTTACTGCGTCGGCGCAAACCATTCTATGGACTGGAGTCGCCATCCAAACCTACTTGTATGTAAGGAAATATGACCGATGTGCTGTTACCTGCGGTGACGCATGCGCACCAAACGATCAAGAACAAGAACGATAGCACTGCCGCAGCCCAAAACACAAAATCGTTTGACGGCATAAACTTTGCTTTGATAGGCAGTGGATTATATAGGGTTCCAGTAAGGAAACGCATATGCACATTTTTGCAAAAGTTAATCTGCTTTTGAACAATGTAGACTAATTGGGGAGTTTCGAGTTGGAATTATTTTGTCATCAGAGGTAAAACAGTCTTACAGTGTTATGCGACTTCTCAAAAATGTTAGGCAAATTAATGTTGACATTAATTTAATGATCACCTGTCCCACCCTTTTCCAGAGACACGTCTTTCCTTGAGGAACTTATCCAGTTCTCGAACGTTACGATTCTCAGTTTTTTCCATCATTTGTCTACTCTAAATTACTTTTTATGACACTTTTTTCAGACGCTAATGTTATAACGAATGTGATTAAAAATAGTTTTATAACATTTTTGACAGGTCACATGATACAACTGGACTTTCCCTACCTTCATTGATAAAAATGTTCGAACTTGAAACTCCCTCATTAATTTAATACGCGGCCATTTTCAGGGAAAGTTCCTTAGTTAGAGTTAGAAAGTTAGTAATCATAAGAGTAGGCAATATCGTGAATGAAGAATCAATGTTTCTATGAATAAATTCATTATAGGCGTAACTGGAACTAATCAGACAGCCAGGCTCATAACCAAGAGTCAGGGCCTGATCACCCCTACGGCGCAAAGCAGTGGTACAGTTCGAGAAGGCAACTGGACAGCTTCAAGCGAGCACGAGGGTACGACTGACCCTTCCTCCAACTACACGCTGATGCTAGTGTTCGAGGTGCGAAATTTGGTGGATAATCTCCAGAACTTGAACGTTACAGAAGAAGAGTTTGTGTAAGTTGGTGTAACGCCACAAGTTCAAAGCTCTTCCTTTTCTTACCATAGTAAAATGTTCTTCTGCAGAGTATTTGAAGGATTCATAAATCCTTTAGACTCTAGGATTCGGTCCATGCGTCCAAAATGTGCTGATGAGGGCATTAATGGTATTCTGATGTGGAATTTGTCAGAAAATGTGTATATCTGTATATTACTGTACCTTTGTCCATATTTTATACAGTAAAGCAACCAACTCATCCAAAAAACCACTTCAGAACACAAAGAGTATAAGGGCCATATCAAGACTAGACACGAATTGAATCCTTTGAATTATATGACATTGTCTTGTCATTGCCGGAGAGGAAGCCAGCATGAGCTGGACTTGAACTCACAGCGACCGTATTGGTGGGAGGCTTCTTGGTCATTGTGACGCGATGGAGTGCTACCCCACTGGGCCACGGAGGCCCCTACACAGTTCAATTAAGTAAGGTGCATAGAGTCGTATTGGTGCAGTTTTAGATACATTTTTAGTGCTGTGCATGTCAAATGAAGACTAAAATCCACTTTTTTCCGTAGAACGACCTATCAAAAGGTGTTGAACCTCACGTTTGAGATCGATTCGTACTTTGGAGATGATCTATCCAATGATACGGCCCTGATGTACTCAGAGATCAGTGCAGACTTCTTCAATATCACGAGAAAAGGTAGCCTTTATATTTAGTCATAACCGCAAGCCTGGTTTTACTTCAACTGTTAGGTTAATCTTGTCTCACCTTGAATACACCACGCTGGAATACCGTGCCTGATGTTTGAAGTTTACTGAACATCTCCCGTTCTCTAAACAACAAGGGAAGTTAACCCGGTTAAAAAAGTAAGCCTTGGCCCATGTTTCTAAATATGGCGACTTGAGTGATATAGTTATTTATATGATTGGTGTTTTACGCCGTACTCAAGAATATTTCACTGATACGACGGCGGCCAGCGTTGTGGTGGGAGAAACCGGAGAGAGCCCGGGGAAACCCACGACCATCCGCAGGTTGCTGACAGACGTTCCAAGGTACGGCCGGGCTTAAGTGAGTTGTGATGGTCGAAGGGGTACCCCGCTTAAATCTGAGTATTCGATTGCTCAGTCAAATTCAGACACACCTCAGTCGACATTTGGAAGTCTCAACTTTATGTACATGTAGATGACGTCTAAAATAACAGCACAATTTTCGCCGTCGGCACTACAATTTTCGCCGTCGGCACTACAATTTTCCCCATCGGCACTATGTCTCTTTAGATGTGGTAGTTACACCTCAGAACTGTTAGTTCAGAATCACCGATATCTTTTCTCATTTCGCAGAATGTCCCGACTATCAGAAAGTAAAGGAAAATATTGAGAAGTGCCCTAATACGACCCAAAGCATAGAAATTGCGTATGAACAAGGGGATCTTACATTTTGTAGGTAAGTCTTTAGTTATCGCAAAATATGCAGCTGTATGCGCATTACGCAAAACAGTTTCTATGATGTATCTACTTGACCACTACGCCACATGATCTCAAAGCCTCCACCATGTTTGACATGTGAAAGGTATGATGATTTGTGAGAATTGTCTATTATCGCCTATGTTTAAAAGTCTAGATAAAAAGACTTTACAGGGCATCCGCTACGATTAAAATGCCAGATAAAGGGAAAGATATCAGCTATGTTTACAAGGTGCGAGTCGTTTTGACAAGATACTAGTCATTTTCAAAGGCAACAACCCTGTTTACCAGAGACATGACACTTTCACAAATGTCAACCATGCTTACAACATAAATAGACTAAAACATACAGAAAGTAAGACCGGAATGGGAACTGGGAATGGTCACAACTACCTTGTGTAATGAGGTCTCTTGTCAGTTTACCTGAGTTAAGGTTTTATTCTAACCTCCAAGGTGACTTGTAAATTACAATGATGGTCTTGTTGTATTGTGTGTTTTGCGTGGAAAATGGAACAGTCGTTTGTATGATTCACTTTGTTTCAAAGCTGTTTTACCTATTACATGTAGTTTGACAACTTTTGAGATGACGTTGATTTTGTATTGCACATCCTTTGAATTTTACTTTTTAGTGTAATTTTTATTTTATTTCATATTTATTATTGAAATTCCTCAGATTCTTGTATAAATTCGTTTTCATATAGTCGCCAATGTATTACCCCAAAATGTGATCTCCTCAACAAAAACAAATAGTTTAAATAGATTTTTAACGAATTAAAGCGTCGGTTGAGACATGCTGGTTTCAATGCAAATAAATGCAGGTTTTAAATGATTTCAAATAAATTTTAAGTGAATAAATAATTGTGACACCGTCTGTCATCGTTAGGTGAAAGGAGAAGAAAGCATACGAATGATGTCAAAATCAGGTGAAAGCACGTGAAAACCTTATTTGCAAATAATACATGTATGTTCTTGACATTTTTTCGATTTTTTGGAAGGAGTATTGAAAGTATTTTTGTATGACCATTTTTGGGATCACTACTTGGAATATATCGTCTATGCATTATAATGTTTTAAGTGATGATGTGATGTTTTATATCCAAACACATGCATTTATTCTAAATTATGATAATATTTACCAATATATTAAAAAAAAGGAATATGATCAAAATCCAGGTTAAACACATTGTTATGTGAAAAGACCAAATTCTAGAGCAAGTATATTTATTAAACATCATTTACAACATAATCACACAAAGACAATATATACCAAGAGGTGGTCTCAAATACTCACCATACAAAAATCATTTTCAATTGTCTTTTTCTCTTAAAACAAAAATAGAAAAATTGTTTCCATTTACTCACTTTTTGCACTTTTTCATTTGACGCTAACTAGATCTAAAGAACCCACTACTCTAAACTTGTCCTCCGTTCTTCCAATCAAATACCTGCTTTCTAATATGGGAAGGTGTACATGTAGTCGGTTGTTTTGCTGATTTGTGTCTTACGACGTATGCTCAGAGTTGTTGGCTTAAACAAAAGATCGATCTTCGGAATCGTTCGCAGTTGGTGTTGCATAGGATTAAGCTGGCGATGAGACAGCGTAGAGCAATGACTTATGTGAGATTGGGCTTGTAATTGTACGTTTTAATCAAAATAATATCTTTGATATGGGGAATAATTTCTTTTTTCCGTCTTTAGTTTGTTAAAAGTGGAGCCTGTGTAGCTATATTCAGGTATCCTCATATCGTATTATAAAATTATGTATTTATTTTATTTTTATCAATTTGTTTGGTGTTTTACGCCATACCCAAGAATATTTCTCTTACACGACGGCAGCCAACTTTATGGTGGGAGGAAACCGGGCGAAACACACGATCATCCCTTCTCCTTCCCACGTACGGCCGGAGAGAAAGCCAGCATGTGCTGAAATTTCAGCATGCTGAGAAAAAGCTAGCAGGTGCTGAGAGAAAGCCAGCATGTGCTGAAACCTCCGCAAATATAAATAAGAGCTTTAGGGTTTTTTTTCCAAAGGGCTTTAATACCATATTGTAATGTGATACTGTGAAATGATTATGTTAAATACTATTTTGTGCTAAGTTAAAATCGCCTGTATCATAAACCTGTGAATAAATGTATATACATATTATCACTGTTAGGAATGGCTGAAATATTGCCGCTGTGGCGTTCAGCCATAATCATTCATAATTACTATTAATAATAATGCGTGAGCTATGTTCATTGTTTCCACTTTGATCACAGGTCATGGCAACGCAGGCATGGGTGTTTGACTAAAGCAACCGATGCTTTGAAATGCAGTTCCCGTTTATCAGCCACACTAACAAACAGAAACTCCCAGATGGCCAACATCTCAGCACTTTGCTCCAGAAGTAAGTCTACTCAGGCTGTTACCGTCTTAGTCAATCTTTTACAGTGTAACCGTAAGACACCACCTCAGTATATTAAAAAGACCATGACTGTGTAATGATTACGCTCAAAAATTTAATCCGTTAATTTTAACACAAAGTCTAAGTGATGTTTAAATGCATTTTACTATTGCAATAGATTATTCCATTGACTATAACACAGATATTCCATTAATTCAACATAAAGATTGCATTAGTCTCACAGGATATTACGTTGAATATGACGCAATATTATGTTATAATAACAGAGTACATTCAAACATCACACAGACAATAGACTTTCTGTTAAAATTAACACATTAAGTTTTGGTGTGTAGGTCACACGTATCTTGACATAGTCCTTGTCAATTTAGTTCGGTTAGGGTTTTATTCTTACCTTTCTTATGAATAACATTTCGCGATTATGTCAGTGTTTTGTATCAATATAATAAAAGGCACAGACATATTTGTACGACCTATATATAGTCGGACTGTGAATGAATACATGAGTGTAACAGTCCAAAATATTTCAGGCAACGATCATATTACCGCACTATATCACGGCAACGATCATATTACCGCAATATTTCCGGCAACGATCATATTATGCGCAATCTGTTTAATGTCAAACACATTCGTTTTAAGCGCATAAAGCCTGTGATTTATGGATCATCAGAGACTTGCTTGTGCATTATACTTGACGTTTATGCTGTTTTCAGGATGTTCAGACCTCATGGGATTATCACGCCGCTGTATTGAACTGGAATCAGATATAAGGGACCACCAGAAGAACGTAACCTACATGAGACACAAGTGCGAGTAAGTTGTGTTTTGATCTGTTAAACAATAAGTAAGTAACCAATACGCAGCCTTTTCTCTGTAACATGTGAGCAAATTGAAATAAATCTGTGGTGCACGATTTGTAAACTTTTCGAAAGGAACAGAGTTGAGGTACAAACTTGCCAGAAGTTTGGTGGCTTTAAGACATATTTGCAATGTGATAAGTTGTCTGTGTGTCGACTATATGCTAGGTTTTTTTTTTTTTTTGATTGGTGTTTTACGAATAAAAAGAATATTTCACTTATACGACGGCGGCCAGAATTATGGTGGGAGGAAACCGGGCAGAGCCATTGGGAAACCCACGACCATCCGCAGGTTGCTGAGACCTTCCCATGTACGGCCGGAGAGGAAGCCAGCATGAGCTGGACTTGAACTAAGAGCGACCGCATTGGTGAGAGACTCCTGGGTCATTACGCTGCGCTAGCGCGCTAACCAACTGAGCCATGGAGGCCCCGACTATATGCTAGGTACTGGATTTGATTTATATAATAGTTTTTAACTTTCTATCTATCCGTTCTGTTCTCAAGATTTGGTTTTATTTCATGACTATAGGCTATATTCTCCTATTATCGGTTCTGCTTTGTTCCCTATATGTTAGCTCTTTTCCCTAGGCTTTACCTTGGTTGTCTGTATGTTGGCTCTGTTCCCTGGGTGTTGGTTACATACCTTAGGGTGTTGCCTCTCTTCGCTGGTTTGGTTCTAATCACTAGCTGTTGGCTCTGATCCCTAGCTGTGGGCTGTGTTCCATAGATGTTGGCTCTATTCCTCAGGTGTTGTCTCTAGTCCCACATTGTTCGCTCTATTTACTATGTTTTAGCTGTGTACCCTAGATGTTGGCGCTATTCCTTAGGTGTTGGCTCTAGTCCCACAGAGTTGGCTCTACTTCCTATGTTTTGGCTGTGTTCCCTATGTGTTGGCCCTATTTCCTATGTTTTGGCTGTGTTCCCGATGTGTTGGCTCTATTTCTCATGTTTTGACTGTGTTCCCTATGTGTTGGCTCTATTTCCTATGTTTTGGCTGTGTTCCCTATGTGCTGGCCGTATTCCCTATGTTTTGGGTGTGTTCCCTATATGTTGGCTCTATTTCCCATGTTTTGGCTGTGTTCCGTATGTGTTGGCTCTATTTCCTATGTTTTGGCTGTGTTCCCTATGTGTTGGCTCTACTTCCTATGCTTTGGCTGGGTTCCCTATGTGTAGGCTCTACTTCCTATGTTTTGGCTGTGTTCTCTATGTGTTGGCTTCATTTCCTATGCTTTGGCTGTGTTCTCTATGTGTTGGCTCTATTTCCTATGTTTTGGCTGTGTTCTCTATGTATTGGCTTCATTTCCTATACTTTGACTGTGTTCCCTATGTGTTGGCTCTACTTCCTATGTTTTGGCTGTGTTCCCTATGTGTTGGCTTCATTTCCTATGCTTTGGCTGTGTTCCCTATGTGTTGGATCTACTTCCTATGTTTTGGCTGTGTTCCCTATGTGTTGGCTTCATTTCCTATGCTTTGGCTGGGTTCCCTATGTGTTGGATCTACTTCCTATGTTTTGGCTGTGTTCTCTATGTGTTGGCTCTACTTCCTATGTTTTGGCTGTGTTCCCTTTGTGTTGGCTTCATTTCCTATGCTTTGGCTGTGTTCCCTATGTGTTGGCTCTACTAGATGTTGGCTCTGATCCCTAGCTGTGGGCTGTGTTCCATAGATGTTGGCTCTATTCCTCAGGTGTTGTCTCTAGTCCCACAGAGCTGGCTCTACTTCCTATGCTTTGGCTGTGTTCCCTATGTGTTGGCTCTACTTCCTATGTTTTGGCTGTGTTCCCTATGTGTTGGCTCTACTTCCTATGTTTTGGCTGTGTTCCCTATGTGCTGGCTCTATTTCCTATGTTTTGGCTGTGTTCCCTATGCGTTGGCTCTATTGCCCAGATGTTGGTGGTATTTCCTAGATGTTGGATGTATTAACTAGATGTTGACTCTATTTCCCAGATGTTGGTGGTATTTCCTAGATGTTGGATGTATTAACTAGATGTTGGCTTTATTTCCCAGATGTTGGTGGTATTCCCTAGATGTTGATCCATTATCAGAAATTTAAATTGCAAAGACTTTGTGAATGTAGCCCAGTCAAAATCGGGCATATAATTTTGGCATATTGGCATAGTAAAAATAATGTGATAGTTGCTCTGCTAATGTTCTTTTGTCTTCTATATTTAGTATACCTTTAGCCCATTGTATAGTGATAGCGTTATTAGATATATCTTTCTGACACTGCGCGTCTGTATGCGTTTTTTTTTTGTTTTTAAAACGGGGTTTTTAAGTATTTTTCAAATTTTCGCTCTGGTACAGTTTTAACACCACCACCCCATCCTGAACTTTGTCCGATTTCCTTGACCGCCTTGGTATAAATTCACCAAAAGCAATACATGAAAATGTACATGTATACGTCACTGACGTCAAAGGGAAGTGTTTACCTACATATGACTGTTTTTCAGCTCAGCGTTAGCCTCCGGTTGTCTAAACATAAGCGTTACAGAGCCGTGCTCGTTGCTGTGGTCATACATTCAGTCCAAGCATCCAGGCTTCGTACGAGAAATCCTGGATGTTTGCATACCTAAGGCGGCTAAAGAGGAGTCAGTCACAGGTCAACTCCTCACACATACCCGGTCAGTGGCCATTATCACTAACATTACCTACTGGTCAGAGAATGTGACATGGGTAAAGGCCAACCAAAGCATCGCAGTGGAGCCGACACGAGGTCTAAGTTCAGAAACGACTACTTCGTCAGTCGAGATTCCCACGCCTACAAATGAGTTGACACGAAGTACAACAAACACTGCCCCATCCACTACTACAACAAATCTTGAAACACCTGGTCCCAAAGTTCCTTGGCAGCGACCTTACAACTGGATCCCCTGTGCAGAGGACGAGAAAGCAACAGGTAAGGGAGTCCGAGGGTGACAACAAATTGTTTATTAAGTGACACGTGGGAGGTGATGAGAGGTAAGACCAAGGATTGATGAGATGTGCGAGGACATAGCTAAGGACCCATGAGATGTGTAATGACAGGTAAATTGAGTAAACCACAAAGACATAAGTCACCACACAATCACAAAGACATGGGTCACCGCACAACCACAAAGACATATGTCACCACACAACCACAAAGACATATGTCACCACACAGCCACAAAGACTTATGTCACCACACAACCACAAAGACATAGGTCACCACACAACCACAAAGACACAGGTCACCACACAACCACAAAGACATATGTCACCACACAACCACAAAGACATAGGTCACAACACAACCACAAAGACACAGGTCACCACACAGCCACAAAGACACAGTTCACCACACAACCACAAAGACATATGTCACCACACAACCACAAAGACATATGTCACCACACAACCACAAAGACACAGGTCACCACACAGCCACAAAGACTTATGTCACCACACAACCACAAAGACATAGGTCACCACACAACCACAAAGACACAGGTCACCACACAACCACAAAGACATAGGTCACCACACAACCACAAAGACATAGGTCACCACACAACCACAAAGACATAGGTCACCACACAACCACAAAGACATAGGTCACCACACAACCACAAAGACACAGGTCACCACACAACCACAAAGACATAGGTCACCACACAACCACAAAGACACAGGTCACCACACAACCACAAAGACATAGGTCACCACACAACCAAAAAGACATATGTCACCACACAGCCAGAAAGACATAGGTCACCACACAACCACAAAGACATATGTCACCACACAACCAAAAACACTTAGATCACCACACAACCACAAAGACATAGGTCACCACACAACCACAAAGACACAGGTCACCACACAACCAAAAACACTTAGATCACCACACAACCACAAAGACATAGGTCACCACACAACCACAAAGACACAGGTCACCACACAACCACAAAGACACAGTTCACCACACAACCATAAAGACATATGTCACTCCACAGCAATAAAATCATAGGTCACAAACACAACCACAAAGACATAGGTCACCACACAACCACAAAGACACAGTTCACCACACAACCACAAAGACACAGG
This sequence comes from Liolophura sinensis, assembly GCF_032854445.1. Taxonomy (NCBI): domain Eukaryota; kingdom Metazoa; phylum Mollusca; class Polyplacophora; order Chitonida; family Chitonidae; genus Liolophura; species Liolophura sinensis. Next base: position 34,671,937 of record NC_088304.1, on the reverse strand, counting down.
TCACCACACAACCACAAAGACACAGTTCAGCACACAACCACAAAGACATATGTCACCACACAACCACAAAGACATGGGTCACCACACAACCACGAAGACATATGTCACCACACAACCACAAAGACATATGTCACCACACAACCACGAAGACATAGGTCACCACACAACCACAAAGACATGGGTCACCACACAACCACGAAGACATAGGTCACCACACAACCACAAAGACATAGGTCACCACACAACCACAAAGACACAGGTCACCACACAACCACAAGGACACAGTTCAGCACACAACCACTTATTGCCACGAATGCACATGCCACGAAGAATGATGTCAACAATGAACCGATAACCGAAGTGCGCTTGTTTTTGTTGCAGGTTTGGGCGTGGCCTGCGGTGGATGGTCAGTCTGGTGTTTGCTGATGGAATGGGTTTTTCTTCATGTTGTTATGACCACGTTAATATAAGAGAGGTGAAACCCTTGGCAGACTTGGCGCGCTGGGTGTTGTTACGGACCAACAAACACCAAAAGGCTATATTTTAAGGAAGTGAGTTTAAGGTCAGCTTTCCACGCTATTTGTTACTCGTGTTAAATAGCGGTGTTTATGTTTGTTGGTCATGTCAATAGTGATATTTATGTTGTTGCTCACAGTAAATAGTGGTGTTTATGTTGTTGCTCATAGTAAATAGTGGTGTTTATGTTGTTGCTCATAGTAAAAAGTGGTGTTTATGTTACTCATAGTAAATAGTGGTGTTTATATTGTCGCTCACAGTAAATGGCGTTGTTTATGTTGTTGCTCACAGTAGATAGTGGTGTTTATGCTTGCTGCTCACAGTAAATAATGGTGTTTATATTTGTTGTCACGTAAATAGTGGTGTTTATGTTGTTGCTCTCGAAAAATAGTGATTTTTATGATTGTTGCTCGCAGTAAATAGTGGTGTTTATGTTACTCATAGTAAATAGTGGTGTTTATGTTACTCATAGTAAATAGTGGTGTTTATGTTACTCATAGTAAATAGTGGTGTTTATGTTACTCATAGTAAATAGTGGTGTTTATGTTCTTTCTTACAGTAAATGGCGTTTTTTATGTTGTTGCTCACAGTAAATAGTGGTGTTTATGCTTGCTGCTCACAGTAAATAATGGTGTTTATATTTGTTGTCACGTAAATAGTGGTGTTTATGTTGTTGCTCTCGAAAAATAGTGATTTTTATGATTGTTGCTCGCAGTAAATTGTAATGTTTATATCAGATGTTTGAACACAATGTGGGTCTTCTGGAATTTTGAATGACAATGATGGCAGACATTTTTCAGTTCAAACAAAAAACTGTTCCGAAAGTAGAGCATTAGATGACGAAATATTATGATAGAGGATTTCATTATACGATTAGTTTCAGAAGAGAGCTCGATAAGGTCTCATGTTTTATTCCAGCTTCAGCTGTGTGGCGTGCTGCCTCGGGTCAGATTGTTTGCCAAGTTACTGGAGAACGGCGATTTCTTTTTGCTCACAAACTTTGCCACTGCCGCACAAGTCAGATTTTCTTCAATATGGTAAAAACCTCCAGTTAAATAAATACACCAGTCAAATGACTGAACATCCTCCGTTTGGGGAATCTGACAAGATTGAAGCTTTGTGTTTTATTGTAAATATAAGCGTCAAGTCCGACATTCCTATACCATTCGTAGTCCGTAAAGGACGTTCCAAGTCGATAATCGCAAGATCCATTTCCACAACAACGTTTAACACTAACTCCCGAAGACAAAGGTATGTAAGAAATTATACAAATAAGAAATAAAGCCGGTAACACACAAGAGAGAAGCGGTCTTCAGTTTTCAATGATGCCGGGCAGACAATGAATATTCCAGGCATGAATTCCATACCAAAGTTCAAATTCGTAGTCCGTGAATGAGTTCCATGTCAAATAATAGCTAAACAAGTATCTCAGTCGCGCTTTATTTGCAACTGTTCATAAAGGCATCATGCTGATGTAATTAACATGGCTACCTTTACGGCCCCTAGCCCCAGGTTTAGCGGTATTAGATACAGTTTGAAAATGACGAGCGTTACAGACCCCCAACTGATCAGATTATGATTCACTACGTTATGTACTATGTCTTCATGTTCACGGAGTAAGAAATTCCATTGGTTTCCCGAAACGAAGATATAAAGTTAATGTTTTACCACGGCGAGGCACCGTTGCACAGCCGTGTGTATTGTGGATTGAATACAGCATTGTGCTGTAGATTGAATAGTCTTGTGTGAATGTTTGAATCTTATAAGCATTGTTCTGTAGATTGAATAGTCTTGTGTGAATGTGTGAATTCAATAGGCATTGTGCTGTAGATTGAATAGTCTTGTGTGAATGTGTGAATCTTATCAGCATTGTTCTGTGGATTGAATAGTCTTGTGTGAATGTGTGAATCCTATAAGCATTGTGCTGTAGATTGAATAATCTTGTGTGAATTCAATAAGCATTGTGCTGTAGATTGAATAGTCTTGTTTGAATGTGTGAATTCAATAATCATTGTGTTGTAGATCGAATAGTCTTGTGGGAATGTGTGAATCCAATAAGCATTTTGCTGTGGACTAAGTATATAGCCGTACCGAATGGGTTGAATACAGCATTGTGCTGTAGATTGAATAGTCTTGTGTGAATGTGTGAATCCTATAAGCATTGTTCTGTAGATTGAATAGTCTTGTGTGAATGTGTGAATTCAATAGGCATTGTGCTGTAGATTGAATAGTCTTGTGTGAATGTGTGAATTCAATAATCATTGTGTTGTAGATCGAATAGTCTTGTCTGAATGTGTGAATCCAATAAGCATTTTGCTGTGGACTGAGTATATAGCCGTACCGAATTGGACTGAATACAGCATTGTGCTGTGGAGTAAGAAGCCGCGTCGTGAGAACTGGACGCAGTTTTGTGATGTGGCTTAGCTATAGTCGTGTAATTTTGTATTGAACTCAGTTCAATGCCTTCGATTAACTATTGTCTTGTGTTTAATATTGTGGTGGGTGTAATATAGTCTCGTATTGTGGATTGCATAGTCTTAAATTTTCGCGTGAATTGAATAGTTGCGTGATTTGAATTGATTATAATCCGATGATTGTGATTACATGATTCCCTGTCTTGTGGAGTAAATATTGTTTTGTATTGTTGCATGAAATTTGATCCGGAGCTGTGAACCACATACCATCTTCGCTGTACAATGTATTATCTTGTTTAGGAGTTTATACAAATCTGTTGTGCTGAACTGGATATAGTGATAAAAAGTGGCATTTGTATCTGTCATTTCATAAAGATACATAAAATCGTTTGGGTGCACTCGGATTTGCTGTATGTACATAAAAGACTATGCTTGAAACAAGAAATATTGCATTTTCATAAGGATTTTAAGCTTCTTAATATGTTTTCCACTATTTAATTACGTGTAAGCATCTGTCCGAGCTATGGATTTTGGGACATCGCCTAGCGCGGGGGATAATAAAATTTGTCGTAAACTGTTATTACGGCACACGCTGAATACATTTTTTTTATTTGGTGGGAATTTATCAATTGATTAAAAATGAAATTAAAAAACAGTTAGCATATAACTTTTTATGATAAATAAATGGATTTGCTGAAAGAGGTAAATGATATGGAGCATGACATATTTAGCAATATTTGTGTGCAAAACCTGGAGCATGACATATTTAGCAATATTTGTGTGCAAAACCAGGAAGTGTATATGGATATGATTATTTCAACTGATCATTGCAGTAGTAGTTACACACTGGGTCTGAAATGTGGAGAAATACGTGGATTCGAACATAGCTGTGGATGGTGGTGCGCTATGAGTCTAAGAAAGTATAGATTACAGTGGTCAGCTGTTGATCAAAATACTTCTCCACAGTGTTTGTGATGTCCGTCGATTTGTGTTCAGATTTGTTTGTATTGATTACACTGGTATTTGTGTGAAATAAAATATATAGATTATATATGAAAAATTATGCTGTGTTGTATAATGACGGACTACTGATACATTTTGTGTCGACACTATATGCATGTATACTTTGGATTTAACGTCATACTTAACAATTTTTCAATGAGTCCATGCCGCCAAAGCACTGGCGCCACTTAAGTATCATGCCGAATACACCAAACACCCCACCCGATCACAAAAGAATTTATACTGACAGTGGTCTCACCAGTCCTTCTTTCTTGCTTTAACCTCTCAGTGCTGAGCGCCCAGCGAGGCAGCAACAAGTACCAATTTTTAAGTCTTTGGTATCACCCGACCCAGGTGTGATCCAGGGTCATAGAGGCGGGCGCTCTAACGATCAGGGCACCACATGAAGAATTCCACTGATTCAATCGACAGTGTAGTGATTAATATGTTAATGAGCTTCAGGATTTACTCTTCTGCCGAATAATGCACATGTGGCTAAATCTGTAAGATCCGTTTTTTTACATAATGTGAACGACTTAGGTGGAATATTTAGTTTACTTATTTATGTATTAGACTGGTGTTTCACGTCGTTCTCAAAAATACTTCGGCGGACTGTGTTATGGTGGGTAGAAACCCGGCAGAGCACTGCATGCAGAAACCCACGATCATGTTTACCGTCTCGAGTCTCAGAGTGTGTTTGAGTGGTCTGCTGCTTAAAAAGTTTATCGTTCAATCGCTGGAAAAGAAGAGATGTGTCACAATAACCGGGCTTGGGCAGGGGATTTGTGGACTTTCCCCATCTTCTCAATAAGCAGTGGGGTGAGTGAATGAGTGAGTACTTGGGGGTGTACCTCTTTGTTGCAGGACGGATTTCCACCTCTCTTTCATCTAGTGCTGCTTCACTAAGGTGACTTACCAAAGACTAGTAAGCCGCCCCGCCAGAGCCATTATACTGATACGGGCTAACCTGTCGTTGCTATATCCCTTAGTGCTGAACATCAAGCGAGGAAGTTACAACTCCCTCTGTTTAGGTCTTAGATGTGACCTGACCCAGGAGTGGCCCCGAAGCGATAGTGAGCAATGGATGACTCTCCAGGCGCTTGCCTTCTCTTATAATGCGAACCGTGCGAGTGAAACATTCTTCAATATGGCGTTAATCGACGGTCAACTCGATGGGCACTCATAGAGATCTGAAATAATTCGGACCTAATTTGTGTTGTCTAGTTTTCAATCCTGTCTTTGTCAAAGCGATTTCTGGACAAACTCTGGACAAAGTACTGCTTTCGGCCGAAGTCACCGTTATCCGGGTTATTATACAACCAAACTAAATGAGTGTTGAAAAGGACGTGTTATTTGTCACAAACAGACAGAAAAAAAACGTTATGTTTATTGACTTATGCATTGCACTGAATTCGGAAGAATTAATCGGGTTCAAACCTGATTCAAACGTCAACTGTTTGTTGTTATACAAACTAATTTTAATTGGTCGTTAGCTCTTATCAGAAGCAACCTGTTCCAACCCCTAGCTGTAGCGGAAGTTCTGCTCATATGTCCTGCATCTATTCTTCTCTATACCGGACGTTAACAACTTTCCTAAGACAACTTAACACAGCAATAACACAATTGTGCGATTCTCGAACCCAGTGAGACTTAACATTTAGGGTATACAGAACAGATGTGAGTGTGTATACATGTGTGAACAAAGGCCTGTACCGGAAAGATACAGTTTGACTCCTCGAGTTTTAAATCCGTTTATTTATCACTAATGTTATTCTACCCAGGTGCCCTCTGTACGTCTTGGTGCCGTTATGCATTGTGTGTTCTTCAGCAAATATAGGGCCTTTAAACGTATAGGGGAGTCTTCCATAGACATCGTAAAGAGAAACCTAGGGATAGCTTTATAAGGGATACAGCTTTACATAACTGTAATAAAGCGATACAGCTTTACACAATTGTATGTAGAAATCAATCAACTGATGTCATTGGTAGTTGATGTATGTCAGGTTAGCATTTACATCTATTGCCCACATATACACTTTTGATATGTGTTGAAGAATATAATTCAAGCAAAACACTAAAGCCATACAATAAAATGCATAGGCCCCTACTCTAGCATTTTTTAGCATCTTTAATAAATGAGTTTCGAATTCACATTCTTTTGTTGCTAAAGCCTACTACACTCCTACAGTGTCATGTGACTTGTCAAAAATGTTAGACAAGCTTTACTGACAAATAATTCACCGATCACCTTTCTCACTATGCTCCGGAGGTGCAAACGGAACCTCTTTCTTTCAGGGACATTTTAATTTCACAAATGTTCAGCACCTCAACTTTCTACATCGTAACTTTCTGTAAAACTTTTTTCAGACGACCATGTTAACAGATCACATGACACAGTGGGACATTTTTCTTACCTTCTGCGATAAAAGAGTTCGAACTCGAAACGTCCTTATTAAAGGTTCTTTGCTTAACATCGAAAAATGTATCTTTCTCGCAGCCTTTAAAAATAAATGTTTGATCTTCCCTAGAAGCCCAGTTGTCTTTTTTTTCCCCAAAAGCCCCTAGGGATATCGCCAGAAGCCCCTTAGGATTTGCCCAAAATCTCCGCTGGGTTTCTGCAAAAGCCTGTGGGGTTTCCAACAATTTAAACCTGACAACAGTCTACCATTTTAACAATTTTGACCATGACATGGAACTTCAATGAAACTATTGCAAATAAAAATACATCAATCATATTACAATGGTCACTTGGTCAAGTAAGGCCCATCGCTGGCTTAGATTATTACAGTGCTCGTTGGTAGTTACCATCAGGTCCTTGGCCAATGAGGTCGTCTGCTTTGGGCCTTTAGATCAGAAGGCTGGTCAAATACATTAACCTACCCAAGGTCGATGGTTTACTCCGGGCACTGGATTTTTCCGACGATATACCAGTTCTAACTCCTCAATAAACACCTTTCAAATAAATACGTAAAATTCCTTTATGTTAAGAGTGTTTGATAAAGGCTTAAAACAGTGCTTAGGTAAACAAATGATTCCATTTGTTAAGGTGAAAGTGAAAAGATTTATGTCCTCATTAAACAGTGGCTACAGACAAAGTGTTACAATTGTTTGTGGCACACTGTACATAGATTTCAGACCTACTGGTCAGCTAGTTAGTAAGATCAGCAGTGGCTCAGGCCTCGTTGCCAACAAATAGCCCTCATACACTCAGACAGTTAAATGTGTCCAATACTCATTGGAAGAATTTGTGTGTCACTTTTACATGTGTAATACATGCAGACCATCCCAAGTTAGGACACGGCAACGACTTGATTTAAGAATTCTTCCGTCTAAAGCTAGCTTGCTCCGGAGAACAAGAACAGAGCGTTTCAGGTAGTTGCCCTGTTCACTTAAGTGTCTTCCGGTTTTACTTGAGTTTTTATTTTAAGAGTGACAATGTGTATGACCCAGGCAACAGCCTGTATAACCCAAGCAATAAACCTGTGTGACCCAAGCAACAACCTGTGTGACCCAAGCAACAACCTGTTTGGCCCAGGTAACAACCCGTGTGATGCAGGCAACAACTCGTGTGACCTAAGCAACAACCTGTGTGACCCTGTATACCCAGGCAACAACCTGTATGGCCCAGACAACAACCTGTGTGACTAAGACAACAACCTATGTGATTCGGACAACAACCTGTGTGACTCACACAACAACCTGAGTGACCCAGGCAACAGAATATGTCAAAAGCTTATATGAGCAAGTCAACACGCATGTATAACGTTTAAGAAGCCACTGTTATTGTGTTTTTCTTTTTTTTTCCGTTGTTACTTTCATATTATGATGCTGGTGCTCAATCAAACATGAAATTGAAATTTAATAATACACTAATACATACATTATTATTCTACCGCTTCCACGTTTGCCTGTCTTATAACGTTGTGACGATAGTGCCGCATGTGTTTTTCGCATAATTACGGTCATACTGACAGCTCGTTGGGGCTTCGGCCACGCAAAAATGAAACGAATCCACATCAGCCCGTTTTCATTCAATAATTTATAAATGTTAAATAAGTAAATACTACATGGCTGTATTGGAAAGATTACCTGAGGTGATATATAATGCATATGGAATGTAATGATTTGAGGTGACGCTACAAATTCTTGTTGGAGGCACACTACATGCACTCTAAGGATTCCTTCGTCGTCATATGACTGAAAAATTGTTAAGTACGACGTTAAACCCTAAGCACTCACTCACTCACTAAAATTCTTGTTCTGTGGAAATGTATTGGCAGAAATGTAGATTTGTCCTGTTTTTCTCTAAACTACAAACACTGGCTGCTATTGGCAACTACAGTTATAGTTAACTTACAGCAAATAGGTTGGAGTTTGTACATGGGTCACTATTTATTTTAGACACTTAATCTGTTAAATTTAACAGAAAGTTTGTTATCTGTGTGATGCTAGAATGTAATCTGTTATTACTGAAGATTATTCTGTTAAATATTCCACACATATTCTATGAATTCAACATAGCGGTTCTATTAAACTAACAGGATATTACGTTGAATATGACACAATATTGTGTTGTAGATTTTTTTATAGTGTACATATGCAAGGAGCTGTACTCCTATTCACGTTTGAGAATGTAGTAATCATTCCGAGAATTAACAAATTCTCTGCCATTTTTGTAAACATGTGGAGAATTTATGTGTGGAAACAGACATTGGTATGTCAGCCGTCAACCGAAACGGACGTTCCGGATCAATAGTCATAATGCCAATTCCCAAAGGACCGTTTAACACCAACCGCTAAAGAACATCTATAATCAAATTTCATCAAACAAAACAGGCGGATCACGATTAAGATATTTTGTTCAAAGCATAATAGCATATTTGATCTTTTATCAGTTATTTTTTATTTTCATTTTTTATCAGTTATTTTACAAAATTGTAGACAATATAGATTTATGCACCGCTCAGGTATTTGTAAGACTCAGGTATTTGTAAGACTCGGTATTTGTAAGACTCAGGTATTTGTAAGACTCAGGTATTTGTAAGACTTGTGGCATGATGGAATCAGAATAATCGGCTACACCCTTAAAGGGATACAGAATCGTTTCTGATTGGCTGGTGTCAGAGATAGGCAACTTCAGGCAACTTTTAACCTAGGGTCACTTTTGGGTATTGTAGGCACAATCAAACGTGATCAAGACTTAAAGGTTGACTTTAACCCAAGAAATCCTATTTCCGATTCTGTACCACTTTAAGCAGTCAAACATACATACCCTTATTTTACGGCTGTAAATAAAAGATAAAAGCTAAGGCTGTTAAATCCAACTTCCATGCTAAGAGACAACCATGTTAAGCAAATAATCAGTCAAAGTGCTGTAAATCAGGGGTCGGGGTGCTGTAAATCAAGGGTAGGGGTGCAGTAAATAAGGAATGAAATTTGTCTGGTGGTTTACAGTATCGGTAAAAGCAAAATACACAAAATACACAAAACAATTCCAGATCATTGAAAGATGTTATCAAAATGGAGGTAATCGTGTGATTGTACTTTTTTCATAACAATGCTATAGGTTCTACAATCAATGTCTTCCTGTGCGACGAAAGACAAATTATAAGATGAATCCCAATCGACTGGATCAGAACTTGTTTCCTGAGTTATATGTCTACAAAAAAACTTAAAAGATACTGTATACATAAAACATGCATGCATCTACCTTCTTCATTAAAACGTATCACTAATATAAAAAGGAGCCTTTTGATATGAATGTTATTGCATAACCGTAGTAGGCACCTTACAAAAAAGGAATCTTAGTCGCCCACTAAAAAGGAATAGAGTACTGTATGTGATAGCTGATACCCGTAAATTGTGAATGCCATAATATTGTTCTTTACTTCTTTCATTTATTGGAATTAACGATTGTCACTTTCTAATTATCCACGATGTCACAGAGTTCGAAACTGATCAAAAACCTGATCACGAGTCGTTTTAGGAGATTTCAGATTTAGATTAAGGAGACTTTGAGGATCATTACATAAACAATTCACTCCATATACACGCACAATAGGGCCTGTTGACAGCAGGACAGTTGCATTGTTTCCTGCTGTCAAAGAACAGGGTTCCTCCATGAGGAATTTGTCTTCCAGCACAGTTGTCAGCATCCATTGAGCGTCTCTATACGACAATGCATAGAGTTTACCTTCTTGGGAATCAACCGTCAGAACTACATCTTGAACAGAACACACGGAAGTCAAGGCACCGAAATTAGTGGGTCCGTAACTTTTACAGTCATACCCTTTGATTACTCGAACTTTGTCGTTGTCCCAGGATAGAATTTTAAGGGCTTTGCCATCGGGTACGAAGAGAAATTCTAGCGAGGTGGCGAGATTTCGAGGCTCGTGAAACACTGGAAGGCCAGCGTCACCGAAGCGGAATGTCTTTAGAACCATTCCCTGGAGTGAGATGAGGTCTACAGCTGGAGGCCATTCACAACTTGCTAGTGCAACGAGGCTAAGACGTTTAGGAACATGCGATATGCCTGTGTACTGAGCCCGTGTGGGGATACTATTTACTAGTCTTAGTCTTGGGCTTAAGGAGAGAAAGTATATTTTACAACCATACCCTGTTACAGCCAAACTGGCTTTCCTCTTCATATCTTTGCATGGCGACAGGCCTGAAGGCACAGTAGGCAATAGGACTCGACCGCTCACAGTTCCTGTAGGTCGGCAAACGAATACGTATTTCTCAGATGATTTCAAGCTTGCGATATCTCCGGTTTTCAACACACAAGACATGTCGATGGTACCTTCCATCGCGAGCGTAAACTCTGACTTTCTCTTCAGTTCAAGGACGTTAGCTTCACTTACCTTCGCTTGACATGTAATCGTCAATTTTTCGTACAAATCGTCTTTCGTATTTGGCACTGAATCAACTTTTTCGCGGTATTTTGAATACTCCACCGCTCGATATGGTATTCCGCTTTGGTCATCGCTCGCCACAGCACCAAAAGCTTTTATTGCATTTATTTCCGTACGATCTGTGGATTTATTCAACAAAGATATTTTTCCTAAAATATTTTCTTCAGAACCTAGAAGGCTCCGTACAGAATCGCTAGTATCAAACACAAGTTTTTCCTGCGAAAGTTCTTCGTCGTCTACATGACTATTGGAGAAGACATCTGGTTGTTGCTCTTGTTGTATGTCAAATACACTGACTAACGATGCTAATTCCAAAGGCCCGCCTTTTTTGCTGATCATTTCCAAATGATTCATCGATTCCTCTATCAGAGAATCCTTCATTTTAACACTTTCTTCCTTTTCGCTCAAATCTTTGTCACTTGCAGACACCACTCTACCTAGTTCGTCCTTTAAGTATGCAAAACCTGTATCTAACTTTGCTTGCAGGGTATGTTTTGTGTCCTCTATGTGTTTCTGTATGGCGAAGGCATCCACACTTAAAGCTTGTCGTTGGTGAATGTACCTCCGAAGTTTGACAGCAAGGTGATGGCGAGTCTGATTTAAGCAGGCAAGAATTTCCTGTACTCGAGGTCTTAGAAAGCGATACTCGGCTCCTTCTATTGGACAAACACTCCTGGCACTGACTGTGAGTGGTGTAATGACAAATACGACAAAGCACTTTATTATGTCCAGTGCAGTATAGCTCGATAGCTGCAGAAGGGTGTTCCAAGCACGGTACTCTTCCACATCTGGCGTCCGTCGATAGTTCCAGATTAGTACCTGCCGCAGTTCCATCCGATACCGATTTGGAGCGTGGCAATAACTTGTCATCAGCATGTTGAGTACAGCGTTCATTGGCCATGTCACTATTGCTCCGAGATCTGTCTGGGTAATGGTGATCGACGAGATCTTTTAAACTGTTGACGTAGAAATTGTCGGGCAGAGAGTTCACAAAGTCACTCACACTGCCTTGCAGTGGAATTCCCCCAACTGCTTTTCTACAGGTGGGGCAATGCACTACCCTGTGTGACACTAGGCCCATGGTGGAACCCGTTGGCATTGAGGAAATGCTTGGTTGGCGACTGCTTGTGCAACAGAAGTTGTACAGGCATTCCCGACAAAAGAAGTGGCCACACGGAAGCGTCTTCGGCTTTTGATAGGTTTCCCAACAAATGTGGCAGGTGAGAAAGTCATTGGAAATCTCAGACACGATGTTGTGTCGTCTTGCCATAGCTGTGATTGTTTTCAGTATGGACAGAAGAGTAAATGGCGTTCAGGGCGATTAGGCGAAATACTGATTTCCAAGAGACTAATTAAACCGCTCGTGGGTAAACAATAAAGGTTGTTTACAAATCCTTGAAGCGTCAGAGCTTCAAATATTAAGAGTAGACCGCATTGAGGTATAAGTGTACGCGCTGTGGGTTTAGCCCAACATTGTTATCTGCCAGGGGTAGGGATATATGTGTAGCTGCATCTCCCCGGGAACATCCGGTGTTCACAGAGCGAGTTTGCACTTCATCGTGTACAGCTCATTTCCTTATAAACTGCTGTACGTTACATCCTGTAACCCATTAAACGCTCTTTCAGCATACAATGGAGGTTACAGACAAAAATGGGTTCTTATTTACCTATTTGATTTCTGTTTTACGCCGTACTCAAGAATATATCACTTATACGAGCGAAGCCAGCATTATGGTGGGAAGAAACCCGGCAAAGCCCCGGAGAAACCCAAGACCATCCGCAGGTAGATGACAGACCTTCCCACTTACGGCCCAAATGGGTGCTGGCGACTATACTACTTACGAACAATTAAGTAGAAATCTAATGTGTTCTTTGCAGGTAAACCCCGTTTTTTGACACGATTACTCATTTACAGCATAATAAGTTGCCCATCCATTTTAAAGCATTCAAATTATGTAGAACACTTTATCTAAATCCTTATCTAAAACATATCCGCATGATCATTTCCACTGTGTTTGTTAGAATTTACATATTGCAGCAATATATTTGGATCAGACGGTATGGTATGTATTTATATACTTCTGTCAGCTTCCGCTCATTTAGACGTAAACCTCTTTAAATATGGAATAATATAATGAAATTAAGACGTACAGAATAGTGAGAAAATTCTGAGCATCAACGACAGTGTGATGGCTGGCAAATTGTCACACGTAACCGGTGAAACACTGTCTCTTGTCAGTTTACCTCAGGCACGGTTTTAATCTAATTCTTCATGCAAATTGTTAAAAGTAGCAAAGAACCCCTTACACCGTGATGGGAAATCGTATCGATTGCCAACCTGTTCACAGTGACAGATCGTCTCCGAAATGACGCGAGGGCTGTTGAAATTGTTAGGTAGCCGGTGTAGCTGATGGAATAGGCTAAGCAGAAATATTCGTTAACCCTCAGCCGAACTGAAGAGTGAAGGAGCACTGATTGAATAATATTGCCACACAGACACTTCAGGTTGTTGATGCACTATAAAATTCGGTACTGTTAGTTTGCGCCTAGTTAAAACATGTCGGAATATTGTATGTTTTGGATAGAACTGAAAACTTTTATGCCAGCGTTACTTCCTATCCGCTGGAGGTTACCGAGGTAACAAAATGCTATGACTTAACTTCCCACAATCTCAGCTAAAAAAAAAAATGGTTGTTGCGCTTGGTTAATTTTTTTATATGTTGTAGACAAAAGTGCAAGCTGCATGTGGAAGCATGGCAATTAATTTCCCCCAAAAAACAAACAGAAATGCTGGAAAGTCCTGTAAAACTGAGAGATTTTGGCGGCGTTTTGTCCGTCATTTCCCTATTTGTATTCTTCTATATAGGTAAATTATCAGGATTTTCAGACGCTAGATTGTGGGCTTCTATGATAACCACTGTCCGTAAACTGACCAATCAAGTCAACTTTACTGCTATATCAGTTGTACTTTTTGGACAATGTTCAGTTTCGGGAATATTACAGAGGCCGCTCGCACAAAGCGATCCTAGGGTAAGTTGATTGTAACTACCGCGGCGACACATGTTAAAGACACATGTTGTCATGGTAGTTACAATCAACTTCGGCTACAATTGCTTTGTGCAAGGAACCGCACCTGAAAGCGGGCTATATACGTTCGCTTGTTCATACTGGTACAATACATGACAATGTTGATCTGAAACAGTTCGTGTCTTTCCGAGTTCTATTAAAACTCACTACTGCTTCTTTAGCGTAGGCCTTTAAATAATTGTTTAGCATTTAAACACAAATATATTTCAGTCAGCCTCTGATCACATTTGTTCAGATCCCTTGAACGACGATCTCATGGTTCTGTTTGTTGCAAATAGAGTCCCCTAGTATCCCTGGGATGGAAGTGTTCCACTTCCAAACGTGTTACTGTTTATCGCCATACACAGGGATTTGCCAGTCACACGATGGCGGTGCCGGATAGGTCATGGTCTTCAAAAAACTTCATGTAAGAATACAGGGCCGGTTTCTTGAATGATTGAGTGAGTGCTTGGGGTTTACCGTCGTACTTAACAATTTTACAGTCATTTGACGACGAAGGAATCCTTTGTGTGCATGTAATGTGCCTCCTTGTTGCAGGACGGATTTCCACCGCTCTTTTATCTAGTGCTGCTTCACTGAGACGCCTTACCGAAGGCAAGTATGCCGCCCCGCCCGAGCCATTATACTGATAAGGCTCAACCAGTCGTTGGACTATCCCCTGTATGCTGAACGCCAAGCGAGGAAGTTACAACTTTCTCTTTTAAAGTCTTAGGTGTGAATCGACCCAGGATTGACCCTGGATCTACCGCTCCCGAAGCGGACGCTCTACCAACAGTGCTATATGGGCCGGTCCCGATTCATGAAGGTCACTCAGCTAAGCAAGCCCTTAACTATAATGACGACGCTTGTAATAGATGTATGAAGTGCTCTCAGCTAAGGTTTACTTAACACTAACTATGCTTCATGAAAATGACCTTTCAAGGGAACGCCACTGATCGCTTATTCTGGGTAAACCAGTTCGTCCCTTAGTGGTACCTAATCAGTAACATAAACATCTACTTTGACTGATAGATTGACTAGTTGTTGTTTACTGCCATACTCAAGGGGTCATTCCCTATACGTTGGAGGTCTCTCCAATTTGTTATTTATTTATTTATTTATTTTTATTTGTTTATTTATTTATTTATTTATTTGGTGTTTTACACCGTACGACGGCGGCCAACATTATGGTAAGAGGAAACTGGGCGGAACTGGGGAAAAACCCACGACCATCTGCTGGTTGTAGGCAGATCTTCCATTTTCATGAGACCAAACAATTTTGCTTAATCCCAATGGCAGTGTTGTACATGTACCGGCTTAATCACAATGGCAATGTTGTACATGTACCAGCTTAATCACAATGGCAATGTTGTACATGTACCAGCTTAATCCCAATGGCAATGTTGTACATGTACCAGCTTAATCCCAATGGCAATGTTGTACATCTACGCATTAAACCTCCTGTGCATCAGTCCGTTTCTTAAACGCAATTCTCCACGTAATTCATTTAATGTGATGACAACGCAGAATTTTCAGTAACTCTAAACGTTTAATTATGTTAAAGTCCCTCTGCAAGAGGCTTGCAAGTTGCTGATATTTAGGTATTTAAATGTAGAGCTTGAATAATATAAAACACTTTAGCATAGAGAGTAAAACTAGAGCAACGACACTAGTGTGATAATTGGTAAAATGATCACTCGTAACGAGCGAAGTACGGCCTCCTCTCAGTTTTCTGTTATGGTTTTATTCTAACAGCTCAAGTAAATGTTAAATACAAGTAGCAGCAAGTTACACGACCCACAGTTCCAAACTTTAGAAAGAATTAGATTTTAAAAAGTGCGATTATGTTAACTGCAATTTATTAGACGTCATTGGCCTAGAATGACTCAAAATGTTGTGTTGTCATCACGTTTAATGCATAGTGGAAAGGGACAAGACCGTGGAGATGCTTAGTTCACCAGCAGAATTTTAGTTTATGTAGGAATATATAGTAGAGCAGCGACAATAGTATGATAGTCTCACCAAGTCTCACCAAGTCTCACCAACAGTGAGAGCGGCTTGCAACCCGCATCGAGCAATAGCAGGATGAGACTCTGCCTCAGGTTTTTCCTGGCTCTGTCTCACTGCAAAAATTAAGCCAATTTTTATTCGAATTGACAAATTAGGTAATGTGCTCGAATCAATCTTCTGCCTTGTTTTGTTTCATTTTGGGGGGAAGGAGGCGGAGGGAGGCTGGAGATTTATGTCAAAAGGTTTGTCAGGTACCTGCCGAAGGTTTGTGGTTTACTTGATTACATTGCTAATTCATCTACCCATATACCCAGCCGCTTTCATCCAAGTTGAAAATTCTTGAGCATGGCGCTAATTAAATGATACGTAAATTAAAACAGGTGATTATCGTGAACGTGATGGTTCACGTCATGGGTTAAATCACTTTGTGAGCTTGATATCGTTTTCAGACAAGTGACTATCGAAATGCACCTTTAATCTATTTAATGATATTTGCAAGCAAGTTTGTATATTTGTTTCTCCGGTATTTTGCATGTTGTTGCTTTTCTTAATATAAATTGCCCAAAGATCTGAGGATTCTCTATGCTTCTCTAGGAGACCTTGATGTGGACTTCTTCTAGGCACAGAAGTGGTTTTGGCTTGACCCGTAGAGCTTCAAGTCTCACAAGATCTTGACTCCAGGAAAAAGGATGCGGTCGTGGTTTTAGTGTAAAACTCTTCAATCCACTTTCACCAGGATTTCCTCTTGTTTACAGCACGAATAGCCGACACAGTGCACCTCAGTGTAAGTCTCTCGCACACAGTTAACTTTAACAAGTTTGGCCTCGATACTCTCAACTCGCTATCCGATTAACTCCTACCATAATGCCGGCCGACGTCGTGTAAGTTACATATTCTTATATGTAATTTAGTATTGTGTATAGCACTAATCAAATGTAATAAGTAATGTAATAACATGTAATAAGAACAAATTCACAAGGAATGTGACAAAACTAGCAAATAGGGATAATTTGACTTTAAATAGTAGCTAATTACGCTTACCTGTTTATATTGAGATGCCAGAAGTAATACTAATGCCATCTTATTGAGCAGGTTGTAGGCTTAGTAATTTTTTTGATAAATCTTGGACAGGGCTAGTGTTTTGTATATATGCATGTTTGGGAGTTTATTTCGTACATTAAAATTAGGTGTGTGACACGGTGCTCCAGCCACTGAAGTGTCGTGTCGAAGACACTAGGTATGCAGTCACATTATACTGACAATGGACCAGCCAGTTCTTCTTTCTTGCTTTACCCTCTCAGTGCTGTGAACCAACTCAGTAAAATTTTCAAAGCCTTTAGTATGACCCGATCCGGGTTTCATCGTGGGTCTCCCGATTTCCGAGGCGGACGCTCTAACCATTAGGCTGCCGAAACGGTTTGGTTTTAGCGTTGGAACAAGGGCGGTAACTAGGGACCAGATTTGGGCGTAGGCCAAAACCTAGCATACCTCCCCGCCGCACGTTATGGTTGAGACGGGTAATCCTGACTGCTATAAAATTAAGAAATAATGTTCGCGTCAGGGTAGTCTAACGGTAATTTTACATCAAATCCATGTGGAAGAGTTTATATTTTGTAAAAATTTACAAAAAATATAAAATTTGTAAACTCTTCCACATAGATTTGATGTAAAACTACCGTTAGACTACCCTGACGCGAACATTATTTCTATTCTATTACCTTGGTAGCAGCAAAATGTTTTCGTAATTATAACAAAAACGCCATTGCGTTACAGATTAACTGCAAAAAACGCCCCCACTTTCCCTGACAGGTTGTTTTCGTCCAACCGAACGTTCTATAGGGGCGTGATCTAATTCTGGACGAAACCATGATGTGTTCTACAGGGGTTGTTAAAATGCGATGTTAAATATTACGGACGTGCTTCACGATTAGGATAGAATAATAAAAAGAATACGTTTGTTTCTCGAAAACAATTCCGACTATAAAATATAGCACTATAAAATAAAACATCTGCAGGGTTGCTTTCATATTTCAGTTAAGACGCTGTTATCAGGGTAGGCTTCAGTAAGACAGGCACAGTGTCAAACAGGGACCACACTGACAGTGAGCCGGGGAGGTCGCGCGTTGCTGGCATCGAGAGTTCAGGCAGATCAAAAGTTTTCCCAAACTTTGTCCAACGAGCTAAAGGAGCTGGAAACCTCTGGCATCAGCAAAACGACAACAAAAGTGGGGAGCTCAACTGTTTAAAACGTAATTAAAGTTTGAGTTAAGTACGAAAAAAAATAATTGAAACACACAAAATTAGGTTAACAATAGTTTGATACTGAATTTTATTTGGTTTACTTGTGTAAATACTTTGCGGTCGTGTTGCATTCTGTATCAAATTCATAAACACTGGGTAACGAATGTTGAAATAATGGAACACTTCAGTTCACATTTTCAATCCAATATTAATTTCTCAACAAATGTTGATAAATAACAAAACAATAAAAAACATCACAGATATGTGTTTATGCTTATTATAAGTAAGCAAATAAATATATTATAATTTATATGTTGAAGGTATCATGAGGATGAATATGATTTGCGTTTACTGTATTGTGAAATACAATGGATGGCTAACACAATTTAAATTTGTAATGACGCCATCTGTAGCCTACAAAGTTCCCCGTGCACATGTTTCACCCAGTTTGGAGACATAACTCCGTACACTGGATTCATTGCGGTGACCTGTCACAGACATAACGTCCATCACAGAAACCCCGGCATCGGCAAGAACTGTGGCTGTCGTAGCCCGGACGCAGTGATTCGTGTACCGGC
Source organism: Liolophura sinensis (assembly GCF_032854445.1). NCBI lineage: Eukaryota > Metazoa > Mollusca > Polyplacophora > Chitonida > Chitonidae > Liolophura > Liolophura sinensis. Next base: position 34,653,199 of record NC_088304.1, on the reverse strand, counting down.
GGTTAAGTTTTGCATCGCGAGAAATATCAGACATCATGGATCCGATGGTTTTGTGACCCATCTGGCCTGATTGCCCTACCATGATTTGTGTTCAACTGGACGATTAGGAGAGGTCGCTGAAAGAAAGACTCGCAGAAGAATTATCAGGTCCGTATGTAAAAAAAAAAAATTTTCGTGAAACCATTGATTATCTCTTATTATGTAGCATTCAAAACGTCCCTATGGCCTTTAAATTTATCTGTAACCTGATCCTTTTCTTCTTTGAAATAAACGTTCGCTCCGACTGAAAAAATAGCCATTTTGTTCTTTGTTTATATTTGTCGTCTGCTTATTCAATGTAAACAACAACCTCTATCCACCCATAGAACTACAATAGACCCGTCCAGAAGTCAAACGCTTTCTCTCTCGTGATGGGGGTATCTCACGACCTAGATAATGTGCACTTGGCATAGAGCCAAGCATTGCGTTGTATGTAATAAAATGGAATCGAAGGGCAATTGAATGCCCAATATTTCAGGAGAGAATATTTCAGGAACAGTTTATTCGGCGTGCGCGACGTGACAGAGAGTTCGTTAATCAGTTCGGCAGCTGGTTATTAGTTCTGTAAAATGGAGAAATACAGTATATCAAAACGGCGATACGGAGTTAAATCAAATGCACATTGTACGCATCAGTACTATATAATAAGTAGTTAGATCAAACAATAGTCAATTATACCAAGAAAATTATGTATGTATGTAAATAAACAACGAAATTTCTCCATTATATTACATTAAATACCAATCACACAAAAAAATACTGTCATTATATCGCATATCTTGTGAAGGTATGTAACATGAAGATCGTCCACTAAAACAAGCATTCAAATTTTCTAGCATACTAACGAAAGTAATAAAATACGTGTAGCTTAATCAAATTCGATTAACCAGAAAAATGTCAATTCAGGGGGAACAACTCTTACCTTATATAATCAAAGCACGTTACTTAACATTATGATACAACAGCGCTATGTACCATTCAAATCACTGTACCACCCCAGTCATTCAATCAATATGCTTAGCCAAGTCAATGAATTACAAGAAAATAAATTCATTACCACATTCTGCAAACTTCTCAGTCAAAACTCAATGAAAATATCTCCTGTTTATGATACAAAACATATCTAGACAAACACTTAACTCTAGAAAGCAGAATGCACTCACTACCCTATCTAAAACAACAACGAACGCTGCCGTGGAAATACAATAAACTGGTAGATTTACTGAATGAAAAATATGCCTATTATGCATATGCTTACTCTGCAGTAGTGCGTGCAGTCTGCAACATTTATCAGTGTGCAGCAGGAGGTCGCGAGGAAGCAAAAGGAAGTATCTCAAACACGTAACATAGGATTGTCAAAATAAATGTGAATACACGCTGTTGGTTTCCTGTTTAACTCTCTGGGACTGTTTTACCCAGATGTCACAAATTACGCTTGGTGTAATTATAGTGACGATATATACGTAAGAGATAGGTTACCATGGTAAATGCGTTAGATCTAGTGTTACGACAGCGCTGTAAAAGTGTCATTACATGTTAAAGTGACATTACACCGAATTCGTGACGATAAGGCGAACCTATTGGCAGTATTGACTGTGGTGTCATTGATAAGGTAATGTTGTGTACTACCAATGATCAACCCATGATCCATGATCAACCCTAGAAAGTTTTACTGACATCACACGCATTTGGCGATGTTTCGATGGTGAAATAAACAGAAAATACTAAACACTGTTTAATGTTTATTCGGTGCAAGCCTCCTGAATAATGAGAATATTCAACAGAACGGAAGAATATTACACAGAAGAGAAGACTATTCATTAAAACAGAAGAATATTCAACAAAACAGAAGAAGATTCAAAAGAAAAATATTCAACAGAACACAGAATATTCATCAGAACAGAAGAATATCCAACAGAACAAAAAAAAATATCCAACAGAAGAATATTCAGCAGAACAGAAGACTATTCATGGTAAATCCGGTTAGCTCTAGTGTCAGAAATCTGTTAACTCTAGTGTCCAGAACACAGTTCAAGCCGTCATCCGGTACAATTACCCGTATATGCAGTTACAGTTAGCATCAAAACAACGTGGAAAATATATGTAATATCATAAAGTGTTGTCCACAGCACTTTATGTTTAAACATGCTTCATGTCAGTATTATACACAATATCCTGCCATAGAGCAAAAAAGGGTATAGAAACAATACATATAAACCCATACAAAATCGGTTTGTGGTCGTGAAGCGCTTTTGGGCATTTAGAATATTGATTTCAGAGAAAACGGTTCCATAACTGATGCATGTCTTCGTCTGAACGCAACAAACTCACGAGAACAGTTCTGAACACGATGAAAACATTGGACGCGGGCTCCCAGTCTCCTCTGACGAACACTTCTCTGGCATTGCGCCAGGTGACGCCCTTTATCTGACTGGCCAGGATTCCATACACATAAACATCATCCATCTTGTAGAACGGTGTGATTTTAGCTCTCTCGAACAATTCCATCGCCATTCGCACCGTATAAAATGTAGCAAATCCGTAGCAAAATGGCATTGGGTATTCGCTAAGCCCGCTAAAGTATTCATGCGATACCGCCCATCTGTGACCAGGTAACCTGCCAATGGGCCCGTGCGGCTCTACCAGGCAGATTATCTCCCTTTGGTTTTGGGCCAATATAGGGAACACGTGAACCATGGCCTCAGGGATGTTGATAAACACGTCATCGTCGGCTTTGATGACAAATTTGGCCTGGCGGCAGTTTTCCGTGATCCACCTCAAACCCAGGACTGCTTTTAATGTTAAGTTTTGGTAGACGTCTGTAAATGTTCCTTGGACGATGTCACCAAACCTGTTGTTCTCTTCATAAATGCCTTTTTGGAGACTGTGGTCTGCTGGTCTCCCAAGAAGGAACACAGTCCGACTTTTGGTGTGTTTGAAAAGGGTCTGATTGGCCCAAGTCCGACGAAGGCTCAATCTCCTGTCAACATTTCTGGGTGCAGAATGAACTACAATCACATAAGTTAAGGCAAGAATTCCTGAGCAAATCTTCTGGTTGGGAATCAAATAAGGAGACCTGGTGGTTATTGGTGGTTTCGAGTTCCTCGGGAAAATAGCTCCTGTTTGACGGATGTTGCCTTCCGTGAAAACCTCCCACGACTGAGATCGCTGACTTACCTTAAACACTAAGGGACCGTTCATTTCTTGGAATTTCAAGAGGCTTTGGTTTTCGCCTACTTTGTGTTTGAGTTTTACTATGGAAAGTAAAATAATGATCGCCAAGATAGACAATCCAATGAAACCCCTTAGTCTATGTCGCCTAAAAATACGAAACAGTACCAGTCTTATCTTTCCTGTCAGGAAATTGTGTCGTCTGAGAACACGGAACAGCACCTTTGACTTCATTTCGACCAAGAAGTACGCATAAGATACGCCACAGCATGTCCAGTGAAATGTGAAATTCATGTGGTCCAAGGACAAAACTGAAAGAAAAAACGAAATGGCTAGAATTACTCAAACGCTGTTGTCATTACACTAAGGAAGCAGTAACACGAAATGCGAAAGAACCGTAACACCATTCGTGACCCAAGCATAAAACTTCACTATGTGTTTAAAAATGAAATCAGCTTGTTCTAGCTTAATTTCAAGAAAAGGTACACACCCTTTCAGAATTATTAGATCTGCATCTTTCAAGTACATTCTTCCTCTTCGGCCGTATATGGGAAGGTCTGAAAAAATCTTACGGATGGTCGTGGCTTTCCCCCGGGCTCTGCCCTGTTTCCTCCCACCATAATGCTGAAATATTCTTAACTACGGCGTAAAACACCAATAAAATAAATACATAAATAAATCAAAGTACATTCATAATGTTCATTAGGTTTCATGAAGATGTAGTAAAAACTGTGAGACTAAGTCTGGCCCAAACACAACACATTGCTCTGAGGCAACGGGTATAAAACTTGGTAAAGTTTAACACCTGAAAGCTTTTTAAAACAAATGCATACATAATCTCAGAATTAAGATGTCTAGACCTTCAGAGCATCATCGTCAAACTGAGCACAAGCCAAAAAAGCTTTACTTTTCGACTTTATGTAGTGAGTGAGTGAGTGAGTGGTTGGGGTTTAACGTCGTATTTAACCATTTGTCAGTCATATGACGACGAGGGAATACTTAGAGTGTATGTAATGTACCTCATTGTTACAGGACGGATTTCCACCGCTCTTCTATCTAGTGCTGCTTCATTAAGACGCCTTTCCGAAGGCAAGTATGCCGCCCCGCGCGAGCCATTGTACTGATAGGGTCAACCATTTGTTGCACTATCCCCTTCATGCTGAACGCCAAGCGAAGAAGTTACAACTTCCTGGGACTTGATCCTAGGACTCGAGGGATTGACCCTCGATCTACCGCTCCTCAAGCAAGCGCCCTAACATTCTAACTGCTATCAGGGCCGGTAGGGAGTTCATTTAGCTGAATAGATGACTTTAACCCAAAAAGTTTTCTCAGACATTGACGCCACGGTCCTCCACTCACACACTACCTCGTCATACTTCGTAATGGTGAGCAAAAAATGCAGCCCACTATCAAGAGCATGAAGCAGACCAGCACAACCAACACGCCCCATACATCTGTTCATCATAGCTTAATGCAGTCTGTGATTCACTCCCTCAAGTCCGGTTTCCTCTACCCAGAAACACGATGCAGGCAAGAACGAAAAATTGGAGGTAAACACCAAGCAATAAATAAAAAAAACACGAGAAACGAATTAAACACAACGGAAACCACTTTGACATGTGAAAAAACGCCAAAATAAAACAAGAGATCAACAGAATCTTGAAGGTACACCACCTGTCAATCGGGAGATCTATCCACCAAATCGGCGCAATACCTAAGCCTAATGTTGAAGGTTGCCTTCGCCGTTATGACACGTTAACCTTCAATACAAGATCAATAACCTGTGCACATTTACATATCGACTTGTCGGTCTCGTAGAGGTATAGAAATACACAGAAAGTATCGCCTGGAGTACACCAAGGAGCTATAACAAAAAAAATCGTTAACTTACACAGAAGGCAATTTTTTTGTCAGTTCAGTTAACAGTGTAACGCGATGGATCAAATGAGTACTTACGACAGTGAAGAAAGGTATAAAGCACACTGCCGCTGCATTGTAACAGGCCGTGTGAACTGAGCTTTATTTCAAGTGGGTTTGTCCTACAATAAAGCCGGCGTTTCACATAAATGACAATACAAGACACCACAAGCAGAGATTCCGTGCACAGCAGGGTTGAAGTTACAGGCGAGTATTTCGAGAAATTGGGTTCCAAGATTTGCCTCCGAACTGAAGTGTGACGGACTGATGGTTGGATAATGCCACAGAGACATTTTAGGTTCTTGATACCCTGTAAATTTTTGCACCGCTATTTTGCAACTAGTTATAATATTTCAGAATTTGGTTTGTTTTAGGCAGAACAGAAAATTGTTTGCCCGGTGTTATTACCACCCCTAGGAGGTTACTAAGATAGCAAAATATTATGACTTCACTAGGCTGATACTTTGATACGTTGTAGAGAAAATGCAAGCTGCATGTGAATGTATGGCATAGTACCACTCGAAATTTATAAATATTTATTTTTGAGGTTGGTGGTGGGGGGGAGTCTCAAGTGGGGATATCACAACGGTCATACTCAAAGCGCATGGGCAGCGCCCTTCGCTCGATTTACGGCTTATTATTTATGTAGTGAATTTGCCCTTTCATGTGGCAGCAATAGTAAGAAAGTAAAATACCACCACATGCAGATTTCACTTTTATGTACAACATATCAAAAAAATAACCTAGAATGACCACTATTGTTTTCTTGTTGCTGGAAGTGAAGTCTTAGCATTTTGTCACCTTGGGTAGTAATGGGCAAATTCATTCCTGAAGTACGACGTTAAACTCCAACCATTCATTTATTCATTCTGGGGCAGATCCCTGGGGCAAATTCGTGTCCCAGCAATTTTCAGTTTGGAGGACTTCAACTGCACGTATTGTGCATGTGTGACCAAAGTTTTTTGTATTCATCTGGTACTTACGCCAAGCACTATATGGCTCAGGGCGAAAATAAATCTTTCTGGGCTGTATCTGGGAGCCCACTCAGGAATATAAAAGAGGGTTAAATTTATTTTCTGCGAAAACGTTTGTTTATCGTTGTTGTGCACATGCAGGCCTATTTTAAACACACTATCGACCTAATTTTTGTTTTTTAGTCATTTTGCATGAAACAGAATACCAGTAGGTAATTGTGTAATGCATTTGTTTGAGAATAATTGGATAAAAACAACTTAAGTCGCTCTATATACATCGTAAAAGTTTTGGTGATCTTACAATTACCAAAAACCTGTATAAATGAAAATTGAAAAATCAAGTAGAATAGGTTCTAGGAGATTGACTGACAAGAGGGCGGGATGTCAGATTGGTGAGCCATCGTATATAACGATCACAATAATGACGTGAATTCATACCTATTTTCTACAGGCTACATTGGCCTCAATTTCTCAATTTTTAACCCTCAAAATATATATACCCTAACATTTACGTGGTACCGAACCATAACATCACATACAGCTTTCACTTTCTTCTACAATGTATCAAAAAATCCTTACCTGATCACTGTTTTGATTTGTTATTGCCAGAAGTGAAGTCACAGCTTTTTGTTACCTTGGTAACCTCCGCGGATGTGAGTATAGTTACACTGTATAAAAAGCAAAAGAACAAAATTATACCCAAAAGAAACAAATTACAAGGTATTAACTGAGAGTGGAGACATCTATAGTGCATCAACAACCCAGTTCAGATAGAAATTTTATTAGGATAATCTAGAAAGCCGTTATTTTGTGAGACGTATGTGTAGGCTAGATTCTTTATAATGTTCTCCTCAGGCTAAGTGGACAGGCGTCCATGTGGAAGCCGTCGTTGATCTGACGGTACAGCACCTGGGTGAAATATATCAACAAAGACTGGCTGTGATCTTGGTCTTGTATACACAGCGACCTGTACACATACATGTAGTTCAAGGCAGGTTGGAGTTGAGAGGTTAGTCTGATAGTCAAGCCATAATGCATGTAACGTTTAAGCGTGGCATCTAGAAACCAAGTGACATCATGCTAACAATGATTGTAGTATAGTCAATACTAGAAAGGCCAAAGGTCATAGGGTTACCGGTATCCTGTTTAAGAGAGGCATGTAAACATAATGTCGAGTACGTTGCGAGACTTACAAAGGGCCAGGTTCACATTAGAAATTTAGATGGCCTAGTGTATCCACATGATGGGGTACAAATGCATTTCATGGTGCCAGGTCATATCTCATATATAACAAGGCATGCTAGTCTATGCCAGCTGACCTTCACCTCCAACCAAAACATAACATTCCTAAATTACTCTTTCGATCATTTAACACACACGTGACTAATCAAGAGTGTAGACTAATGTATGCAATAATAATCAGATCTACAGATCTATAAATCTCTCTCTCTATATATATATCAACAATAACAACAAATGCTTACTGACTGGCCATAGAGAACGTGTGCACATGACTCAAAAAAATCTCCAAAGGTGTGATAAGTTCCAGTGATATATAATTTCTGAGGATTGTGTTATGTTAGGCCATTCACTGGGGCAATTCACTGATGCATAACTCAACACAAGAACAGTTACAAGCAGTTGCTGTTGTACTAAGTTTGTTTTCATTTGGAGTGTGTACTGCTGGTGCAGCCATCTTATTTAGCCACCTGATAGAGGCTGGGGTGCTAGGATGGGATTAACCAGCAGGGGTCATCAAGGGCATTAGATGCCAAAGAGAAGTTAATCCATACCAGATGTGCTGCCACCTAGCTTAGATACACTGAGGCAATACACATGCCTGTAGGTACTGGAGGCTGGCATGGTCAGCTCAAACAAAGGAATTAGGCTTGACCATGTCTTAACCAATGTAAGATGAACTATCTGCTTTGGGGGATGGCCTATCTAGTTAAACACAGACAGAAGCTAGACGTTGATACATATAATCCTTCTTTTCCCGATTACGTTAATAACAGTGGTCACTTTTTAGAACTAGTAAACTTTAATGGGGTAATAGCTTCAATGTGGAAGTTTACCCCAAACTAACACAGCTAACCAAATATTTTCACTGTAAACAGGTTGATGGGAGAAACTCAGCTGTTTCTTAGTGTAAATTCCTGAGATCTATTTAGCCAATCGTTTTAGAATGTGTGTATCTCTCACTAAATCCTGGATGTATCTCCCACTAAATCCTGGGTGGCTAACCACGCAAACTCCTGAATGGTTAACAGAAGTAATAACTTAAATTACTTAAAAAGGTGTGCATAATACATCCTTAGCCCGAGACCTCGATCTAAGGGTGGCTTATGTATACTGAGTTGTCTGCGCCCGATTTCGGTATAATGTTTACAAAGAGCTACTCCCACCCCACCCCACCCCAACCCCCCACCCCGTTCAGTTCCGATGCATGCGCTTTAGATTCGTCCTGAATACACATAAAGCACGCCATTTCTGAAAGCTCGCATTTACATCCCCATTCTCCTGTGGCAGGTCGTCACCCACTGGGATGTTTTTAAAATCTGGGTCAGCGACGCGCACATGCGCAGCAGCATTATCTATGTCTTCAATCACTTCATAATGGATTTTATCAATTATAATTTATACACGCCCAACTTTTTTCTTTTACGTGCCGCATCACTTTTCTTCTTTTCCGCATGTAGAGGCTCTTCGCTGGCGTCGACAACGTACTGGTTGTCTTTCTTTTTAATTCAAGTTGACACTCTGACGACTTGCCAACTGTTGCTTTCAACAGCAAATTTTAACAGTCAGGGCACATGGATTGTCCTCCATGTTGTTTCTGGCGTACATGCAACATCCTTCGGCCAAAAACTATCGCGGCCTTCACGCACCGTAATTCCTTTGGTACCCAATTTTGAATGGAATGGATGTCGAAGGTAACCCCCCTTTTTCACTGCGAATTTGATCTGAAAGTTTGCATAAACTGTAGGCTCCGTCATTTTGCGCAATAGCCTTCTGTCAAATTCGCGTCTCCTCAGTCACATGGCTTTTTGTGCCTGTCAGAACTGACACTCAGCTGATCAAAAGACAGTAACTTGATGAAAGGTCAACCACGGATGCGCAAGCGCAGGGAGCAGGTTACAGAATGTGGGAAAATTTGGCAGAGAAACAGAGGATGACTCGGTGAACATAATTCATTGGGGTTTTGTCGTGTTAATGCATGTATTGGTACATTTTGCAAGGATTTTTGTTGCGCGTAGTTTCTCAGCGCTAGGCCGTTTTACCACACCACTATTTTATTTATTTATTTATTTATTTGATTGGTGTTTTACGCCGTACTCAAGAATATTTCACTTATACGACGACGGCCAGCATTATGGTGAGTGGAAACCGGGCACAGCCCGGGGGAAACCCACGACACTACCACTATTTTAACCTGGACGACTCCTGGGCTGTGATATATGCCTAACCCCCATCAAAAGATCACAGCCGAGATACTTGGCTAAATATGTCGTATATGGCAAAGTCAGTGAAGTACATATGTAACAAAAATTACATAAATCAGTTTAGGGAAATGTTCTGAGACCACAAGTGTTAGATTCCTACCTGGGTGAAATGTATCAACAAAGACTGGCTGTGATCTTGGTAAAACACGTCCTGACCGCTCGGCCCACAACAAGCGTAAGGCGTGGTGACTGTCTGGCTTACTGGTGAAAACCCAGAGCAGATCTGGCCTGGATTCGGCAATCTGACCTGGGGGTTTACACCTGTCACACGCAGTCTGTTACCACGTGCAACGTAACACACACAAGCAGAGGGCTAAACATGTAATTTAACACGAAATGTCGGTATATGCGCGAGCGCCCCCAAGCGGAACTCCAGAGAACGTGCTTCTCTCATAGGCCCTGTACGACGGCGGCCAGCATTATGGTGAGAGGAAACCGGGCAGAGCCCGTGGAGAAATCAACGACCATCTGCAGGTTGCTGGCAGATCTATTTTCAAATGAAGGCTGACAGGTAAATGCTGCAAGTCATACGAGAGCTGTTGTATAACAAATATACAGAACTACAGGAAAGTATGGTCTGAAAGCCTTTGTCAAATTAAAACGTCGGCTTTCTTCGATGGTAGGTTGAAAATGGAACATTACCAATGACTGGGTATTATATCGTCACACTTGGAACACACTATAAGACTTAACTCTACATAGTGCTAATGACTATGCTTTCAATAGTAATGGTCAGCCGATCCATTTCCACCTCAATGACTGGGAACTCGTTCAAAAAGACACGAGACCCGTACAGAACAGCGTTGTCATAGTGTGTTTAGGATGGCACATAACAAAGGAGAAGAATGAGACCAATTGAAGTTACCCAATGCCATTAGTGAGCCTAGATTCCCACGTGTTGCAGTAAAAACCGACGCCCTATCAGTGCTTCGTCTAGCACAAAAGATCTAGCCTTCTGGCAGACTTTAAAGCTGCACCAGTGTTTAAAGCCTGATATCAGAATAACAACTCATTTGTGATACCGTAGGGGCCTATAAGTGGGATATTCTGTAAGACGGGTCGGGAGTTAGAGGTCACGTGACCACCCTATCGCGTTAATAACAAAGTGGCCACCCAGTGTTAAAGCACTGAGGAAATGGTCACTTTTTGCCACTTCGCTAGCGACAAGTAAGGCCTAGTTGTACAAAATAACGTCACGAAAGCTCTGCAGAAATACTCAGACTATCTGGAAAGCTGAAAATTATACAAATCCAACGGATACAAAATCGCTGAGAGCGATTCAAAAATAGATATTTTCCTATGCAATAACGGTAACTGCAAATCTGAACAGGCAAATTCCCATAATGATTGCACCGTAGGACTGAGTATACCCAGCTATAACATCTGTGACGAATATAAAGATATATACATCCCAGCTAACGTTTAAGCTTTCAATACTAAAAGCAACGGGAACACGTTTATAATAACATACGTATTTTAATATGACTGGAACATCCGGTTTAATCAGCATTCAAGTTGGAGACAGTGGGACAAAGGACCTGCTGGGGCAGACACCTGGGTGTAGCTTTAGCAGATTGTCACCACGCCCAGTGAATGGGATTTTTTTTTTCTTTGGTGGTAGGGCGTGAAAATGACACGTCAAACCGGGGCACCTCCCAGGAGGCCTAGCATCGGCAGTGATCTCAGCACCCTGTAACATTAACATGGGTTCCTTATCAACACCCCATGCTGAACAATGTGACGATGTTCATTTTAATAGATTGATATCCTTTTGTCATGTACGTACTAACGAGATCTTCGATGTGGGGTTTCTAAGCCACCTTTCCACCTAATATAACCCCTAGGCTCTAGCTTAAAAACATTTGATATTTTACACGAGATACATTAAGATCAAAAACCCACATGGTAATGTCCATGAGCTATTGATGTACACATTTATTAACAATGTTAACATTACTATGGATGGAGGAACCACGTGAGCTGGTTATCTGGAAACAAGTATGAAAATTATTTCGGGGTTATTGAGGACGTTCCGTCATTCGTATATGTTGAATAGGGTAAGGGAGATAACTCTCCATTGGGGTACTGCGCTTAACCTGGGATTAGACCCAGGTTTAACATACTAATTGTGAAAAATAATCTGACAAACATCTTTTCACTCATCTGAAAATTTCACCCGTATTTTCAATATCTCATTAAGTTTAATGAGTAACCTAGTGCACACGACCATACCATACGCCTTTTCTGTACCTCACTATACACTTATTGTTTGCATTCGAGTAACGAATTTAAATCTGTACAAAACAAGAACAGGGAATCACAGAATGACAACCGAGTGAAGATGACCGCAGAGCGCATTCTATTACAAGGATTGTAAACATTTAAAATATGAACACATTTAGCATGGTGACAAAATATGCAAGTAGCACCTTGCCTAACACAGAAAGTACGGTAGTTTGGCATAACAAAACTTAGAGTATCGAGTGGTCACCAATCATTATTTGACTTCTTTTATTTTATTTGATTGGTGTTTTACGCCGTTCTCAAGAAGATTTCACTTACACGGCAGCGGTCAGCATTACGGTGGGAGTGAACCGGGCGGTGGCCGGGGGAAACCCACGACCATCCGCAGGTTACAGCAAGACCTTCCCACGTACGTCCGGAGATGAAGCCTGCAAGAGGTCGCCAACCATGAGCAGTTCTTTATTAAAGCAGGCCTAAATAATCTACGAAATTGTTTAATACGGAAACATACGTACAATATCCAGGTAATAACAGTCGGTTCATCAATAGGGTCTTTAGGTGTCAATAAATATTAGTATTTAGGGAAATAAATTAGGAATGTCAAACTTTATAAACTATGTCAGCTTCAACTTCAAAGTGAATAATCATGGCCATATAAATTTAAAATACACTCAGATATTTTCATCAATCTGTTAATGACATCAAAGAAAATACTGTGAACTACCTATACATTTGATTTATTATTTTTTAATTAAAGTTAAATAGGAATTTCAGCTTAGATGTACACTTTATATGATTGCAGTTATCAATTACAAGCCAAACTCAACATTTAATTTACATGGGGATTACTTTCTAGATCTATTACAGACGGAAGATATGAAATTTTAACGATCTACATTTAAAATACATGCAGATCAAAATACGAGAATAAAAATAGATGATGTAGTAGTGATTAAGTAAATAATCGATTAAAATAATAAAGAGTAAAGCTAAACATAAACATAGATTATCTCCCCTTAAACTGGTGATCACGCAGTAGGGCAGTCTTCGCCATGAGTTGGCGTCGACCAACTCCCGTCCGGTCAAGATAAGTGTGACAACGGAATTGTTAATGATATAAATTTAGCCTGTATCGATATCTGAGAATCTCCTCTTTCCGAATCTGTTGAGTTTGGTTCGATTTATGGGATAGTTTTCTGGCAATCAGCATATATATCCGCCTTAATTGGTACCCTCTTATTCTTTCTGCTATCTATCGGGGTTTTTCATCCGGTCATTAGGCCCTATTATAATTGATGAATATTTTATCATAATGCAGTCTATATGTGGTAAGCAATCAAAATCTTCATAACAACACAGAGAAGGTATACAATTTATTACGACAATTTCATCATCTTCGTGTAAAGTCAGCTGTGCCCAAGATGACACTTTGATGCCATTAGTCAGAATAGCCGTTACCTCAATAGCCAGCTGGCCGTGTGCCCTGTGTCTGAGCAATGATCACCGAAAACCTTGCACAGTGACACTTGACACCTGACCCTTAGACCTAATCCGCATTTTATTGTTCCCACCATCATTAATTGACAGTTTTATGACTCAGAGCAGTTACAATGTGTGCGCATTGGGACACGAACACACTGTGAGTGACACTGACTGTGTACAGACTACTGTCTACTCTGTCTATTCTGTACAGATTATTGTTTATTGTGTCTATTGTTTACAGACTATTTTCGTGAAACAGCACTAAATACAAAGGTGGTGGAAATCCGTCCTGCAACAAGCAAGCACGTTACATGCACTCTAAGGATGCCTTCGTCGTCATATGACTGATAAATTAAGTACTACGTTAAACCCCAAGCACTCACTCACTCACTCACTCACACACTCACTCTATTCTGTCTGTTGTCTATAGGTTGTCTCCTGTGACTCTGTCCATTGTGTACAGACGATTGTCTATTCTGTCTATTGTGTACAGGCTATTGTCTATTTTGTCTGTTGTGTGCAGAATATTGTCTACTGTTATTCTGTCCATTGTGTACAGACGATTGTCTATTCTGTCTACTGTGCAAAGACTACTGTTTGCTGTTATTCTGTCTATTGTGTACAGACTATTTTCTATTTTGTCTATTGTGTAGAAAGTGTTGTGTACTGTTATTCTTGCTATTCTGTACAGGGTATTGTCTGTTCTGCCCATTGTGTACACTCTATTGTCTATTCTGTGTATTGTGTACAGGCTATTGTCTATTCTGTCTATTCTGTGCAGACTATTGTCTACTGTTATTCTGTCCATTGTGTACAGACTATTGTCTATTCTGTCCATTGTGTCCAGACTATTGTCTATTCTGTCTATTGTGTAGACTATTTCCTACTGTTTATCCTGTCTATTGTGTAGAGGCTGTTGTTTATTCTGTCTATTGTGTACAGGCTGTTGTTTATTCTGTCTATTGTGCACAGACTGTTGTCTACAGTTCTATTCTATCTACGGTGTGCAGGCTATTGTCTATTCTGTCCATTGTGTACAGGGTATTGTCCATTCTGTCTAATGTGTCTAGACTATTCTGTCTATTGTGTACAAACTATTGTCTATTGTCTCTCTTATCTGTTCTTTTTTCTACCATTGATTGATTATTGAAGCAATTACAAAGTGCCTTCATAATAATGGAAGGACTACATCATATACCCAGGGGATGTATAGACCAACTGCAAGGGTAGTATTGATTACCCAGTAAGAGTGGTTAGTTAACGTGCTAGCCTATACTGATCACTCGGAAGCCGCCTCTTACCACCCCTCGCTGTGAGTTCAAATCCTCTCTGGGTATGATAGAAAATGCAGATAGTCGTGGGTTTCAAACTCAGTGGGTTTTTTCTGTCTATGACAGAAACATTTATACGTTATGGAAGCGAATTACCCAGGGATAAACAAACCTTTTAATTATGTTTGATTGGAGCTTTACCCCATAAGAATATTTCACGTATACAACGGTGGCCAGCGGTATAGTGGGAGGACACCGGGCAGATACTACACTCCAAATACGTTTGGAGGTTTTAAAGTGTGTCAGTACATGCAATCAAACACTGTGTGGCTTGTTGTTGAGGCTATATATAGACGTCCCATGAAATATTTTTGTACAGGCACTGTGGACCCTGAACCACCGCCTGATTGTGCTGTACTAGTGAACCCGCTTGTAGCCCCAGGCGATCCTGTATAGCCAATGCAGGACAGCTAGATAACCCAGATGTGCGCGCGTGGTACAGAACTCGATATTATATCTAGCTCATCCGATTATTTTCTCATATCATCAATGTGTCTAATAAACAGCGAAAGACCGAATATAGATTCGTGTGGCACGCCACTACTTAACCGAGTGGGAGTGGTTAAGAGTTTACTAAATACTGTCGATTGCAAACATTCGTTTATAAGAACAAACTCCTATTTCATGTTGGTTCAAAATATGGTTATTAAACTTTTTACCGCGGTTAAAATTAACATAAAGATTGAGAAGCAGAGGGAAACATTGGGAGACTTCACGTAATCTTTCTAGCCTCTAGGCGGGAACGATAGCTACTAGCCTACTAACAATCCACACAAATACACTTATTCGTTTACATAAAGCTTTACACTTTTTTTGTATCAGTTTAACGTATTTCACATGTCTTAGGCATGATATTTCAGTCGCGGCATCACTTTGGGGGCATGGTATCGTCCTGCATGCCACAAGAAGACGCAGTATATGTACCCACACCTAATGACTGAAAAATTGTTCAGTACGACGTTAAACCCCTAGCATACATGCATACATGCATACATACCTATGGCCGGAAAGGAAGCCAGCACGAGCTGAACTTAAACTCACATCAGCCGCATTGGTGGGAGGCTCTTGGGTCTTTGGGCCGCGGTAGAAGGCTAATCACCTCGGTCACGGAGGCCCCAAGCTGGCAAATGGTCACACGTAACCTGTGAAATACGGCCTCATACAACTAATGTGCAAGGATATGCACGTGAAACGCGTGCACTGTCGTCGTAAAGCTGGTATATCCCAGGACATGCACGTGCAAACGAGTGCACTGTCATCGTAAAGCTAGTATATCCAAGGACATGCACATGCAAACGAGTGCACTGTCGTCGTAAAGCTGGTATATCCCTGGACATGCTCGTGCAAACGAGTGCACTGTTGTCGTAAAGCTGCTATATCCCAGTCTACATTTCAGCTTTTTGAAAGATCTGTCCGTGTTACGCTCGACTGATACTCTTTGCATATGTGTCTTAGGAGATAAACTTTAAAGAAAATACTTTAATTTCCCAGACATGACTGAATCTAACAATTGTCAGTTCAATTTTCGCTATCTGTTCCTAGATTTCTTTATTAGATTATAGGTTTGAGATTTTTAATGTTATTGTTAAATGCGATGAAAACCCATTATTCTGAGTGATTGTAGACCAGTGCGGACGAATAAATTGAAACTGCATAAACAGTTAAAATAAAACCTGAGTTAAACTCACAATAGTGTACCTATTATTAGCACCTCTTTTTGCAATCAGTTCCCATATACAAACTGCATAGAAAAGGCAGACGGTATTGTCTTGAGTGATGGTCTTACATGACAATTTCCTGTCTATATGCTGTAAGTCTTCACTGTGTTGTGTGCATTGCGAAATGTGTTCATGACCATAGGATTATGCATACTTGTGGCAGCTGTTGACGTACTGTATGTTCACAAAGATGTTTTGTTTAAGGAGAAGCCCTCTGGTTATAAATGGGAGTAGAAGCAGTCAACCGTTTCTAACGACGTTGGCAGTATGTGTATACGTATGCAACGAACACGTGCACCAGTGCGAGTCATGTGTAAACCTATACATAAGAGCAACCTGTGGTAAAGGAGGAAGTGAAGGATTGTGTACCTCTATCTAAGGTCATCCCCTAATCAAGCAAAGGATAACAGTACAAACTCTGCTGACTATAGCTTCGGAATCAGAATGCGGTTAAACAGCCTAAGAGATAGACAAAAGTTGGACAGCATCTTCCACGTCCTAAACAGCGACACGAGTCTCTACGAAGGCTGGTCAACGAGAAATTCAGCATGGGATCACGCCAGACTGGCCTCGCTTTAATGGTGATTGTCCACTGGATGGATGTTTCTCGGCTTGTTACAGGCGCATGTCCGTCATCAGTTGACGAGGGTCTCCAGCAGATACAGGCGTGTTTTCCACGGTTTATTCAAGTCACGGACTTTACTAAAACATCCGCAAGCGCTATTGAAGCTTACTGCGCTACTGGCGCTGATCAAGAGGTGAAATGCATTGACAGATTTAACGATAATTGCAGAAGGACGACCTCGGAGATCAGCAGACACTTCGACGAATTCGTGAACCCTAATGGGATGCGCGAAGCTATAGGTGTAGTGTGTAGGACTGAAAACATAGATACGCTTATATCAAACATGACGTGTATCGGTAAACAGCAACAAGGAGTAAATCGATGCGCTGAAGATCAACTCAGGCGTTTTAAATCCCAAGAGTTTACTACAAACGAAGAAGCTTACGATAAGGGACAAAAATGGTTAGTACAGCAAGAGCGTACGATGGTTTGTGCATATCAGGTTGAACTGAAGAAATGTCAAAGTCGGTACAGGCAGTATTGTGGGGACGGCATTGGTGACATTTTTGACGCCCTTCACACCGTCACTCTACCACCGATGTGCGGAACAGTAGCCATAAAGCAGAACGTAGGCAGCCTTCTCACCGCTGTGCTTCTGAGCGTCATCTTTATATTCCGTACCTGATGCTACCCGGGACTCAGTATATAATCGTGCCATAAGGCAGAACATACCCAGCCTTCTCACCGCTGTGCTTCTGAGCGTCATCTTTATATTCCGTACCTGATGCTACCCGGGACTCAGTATATAATCATGCCATAAGGCAGAGCATACCCACCCTTCTCACCGCTGTGCTTCTGAGAGTCATCTTTTTACGCCGTACCCGATGTTAACGGGCACAGTTTCCTAAGTAAGGATATGTATGATTAAGAACAATAACTCTTTAGAATAAAAACCTAACTAAAACTGACAAGAGGACGAATGTCACCGGTTACATGTGGCCACTTGCCAACTATCACACTGTCGTCGCCGACCTGATTTTACTCTCTATGCTGTACGTCTATCACACTGTCGTCGCGTCTCTGGTCTTACTCTCTATGATGTACGTCTATCACACTGTCGTGGCTGCTCTGGTTTTACTCTCTGTGCTGTTGTATTTTATACCTTATATTCAGGAACATGTTTTGTTTCCTGCTTTTAATGACTCAACTGTCTGGTTGTCTGGCTACTCCAAACAATGTACGTACAGCTGTAGTTAGTGGATTCTTACACCCAGGGGGGGTCATGAGATTCTTCTCCAAGTGTCGTTGAAAGAAAACTGGCACATAGTTAGAGACTTTGTCGCTGAGTTTGTCCAAGCGTTTTGTAGGAAATTTCACGTTTCGGCCCCCAGAAGAACATTCGCCACAGGACTTGGCATCGGTTTGTGATAAGTTTTAGAAATGTAAGCGAGTCAGTTTTAACTTGTGGAACATCAACTGGAATTAAAAGATTCCAGACATGAAATTTAAATGTATATATTTTAATTAACGTTTGAACAGTTGTTTGAAGTTAACTGGATAATAAATTTGATGCTTGCGTAGCAATTCAAAGGTTTTTAATTCCAATCATTACTGAGTAATTATTTTAGGAAAATGCATCTAGTTGCGAGTAATATATTAAAGTAAGTGAGTGAGTGGTTGGGGTTTAACGTCGTAGCCCCGCCCGAGCCATTATATTATACGGGTCAACCAGTCGTTGCACTATCCCTTTCATGCTGAACGCCAAGCGCCAAAGTCTTAGGTGTGACTCGACCCAGGATTGACTATATTAAGGACGATGACATCATTGAACCTTTGAATGGTATACGTCGCGGGCAGTAATTTTGAAAAAGGAGGAACAATTTAGAATAGTACAGCTGCCAGGCGTATTTAACCACCTTATATACTGAATATCGCTTGTATGTTCCACACCCATCACAGGAACACGATTTCTATTCTGTAACTTCCATTCGGATTTTAATACTGTATGGCAAAGACCATTAAATAAAAAATAACTCTAGTCGTGTTAACTGATGCGTCATTCGTAGACCAGCCGTCAACCAAAATGGACGTTCCGGTCATAACCAGCAAGACGAATGCGCCGCCCCTCCTACAGTCCATCATTTAAAAAAGAAGAAGTTAGGAACGATTCATGCATTCAAAAAGCACTCATATCAATGAAGATGGAAAGACGCAAGCAATGTTTAGACGAATAAATTAAATCAATACCTAAATGGTGTAGTAAGTTAGTTTATAAGTGGTCTGTAATGGAAAGTGTATCTCAGATGCGCTTATCAAACAAATCCAGGGTGCATACACTCTCAAAAACCTGGGATACGGGGGTTTCAATACTGAGAAATCAAATTCGCATAATGCCCCACAACAAATCCATAGTGAGATTAAATAGAACATAGTAGCCTAACCAATTCTAACTGGTCTTTTTTGTCAGCGTCTGCTTGATCCGCTTTTGAACGGCTTTGACAAGTTAAACGCGTATCGTAGATATAAACTATATGACACTCATGACATCCTTAACCATAGAAAAAGGGTTCTTGCTGACTCTTGCTGTGTTGCTCTAGCCAATCAAAACCTTACAGAGAACTGAGTTATCTGTGAGTTAAGTGGCGCGCTCCTAGAACTACACGGTACTTCCGGAACCAAATGCAACATTACCTGGGCTGGACAGACAGTTTAGTCAAGGATAGTTCTGTGCTCACTTATACTATCTAGATAATAAACATGTAGGTTTGACATTAATTCGCCGGGTAAACATTTAGTAATCTTTAGGACCAGAACTATGCCACAATGGACGTTCTTGCATACATATCTACTATTAGCAGGATAAGAGGAAAGGCTATACCAGTGTGACCGGTCCGTCCTGCTTAGAGCAGGATTCTACCACTGGACAAGGCTTTCCGAGGCCTGATCCCTTTGCACAACTGTTTTATTGTGACAGTGTACAGGTATGACAAACATAGGATTCTGATAAATTCTTGACCAGTAATGTTAAATAAATTGCGACCAGCATCCGGGCAATTTATTTTTAGTTAATTCTGCTTTAACCATGGAGCGTGGGGTGGGTGATTAATCTAGAATAAAACCCTGACAGGTTGGTAGATAAAAAGCTGTATTTCATAGGTCACGTGTGACCATTTACGAGTATCACACTGTCGACACTGCTGGTTTTACTTTCTTTGCTATAGTCTTATATATTATACATGCGTGATCTTAACTTTCCGCGACTGAAAGGCAGGAAGGTTGTCTAGGGCCGGTCATAGTCGCAGTTTTTTCCCGGCTCAATCCATTTTCTTCAAACTTAAATATCTTGAGACGGGAGTAAAACCATAAAAATATAGGCTACATGTTTTGACTACTCGTTTATTTATTTGTCTGATTTATATTTCAAGCCCTACTCAAGGGTACGCTGAGCAAGAAAGAAACTTCACATATTCCAAACATAACCATGTAAAACAAAGTTACTCATGGATAAATCTGGTTTTATGGACGTAATGAGCGTACGCAGAATTGTATGCACCCTCCACAGTCCACAGTAGCATGATGGTGTCACTTTTTTTATTCTAGCAGGTCTAGCCATCCGTACTGGAATGTGTTCAGTTCCGGGTATGCTCCACTCTTACATTCAGAGCAGCAAGCAAACGAGAGCTCATTGACTGTAAACACAGCATTATGAGCAACCTGCGCCAACATGTCAGTACCAACAGGGTACCCAGCTCTTGAACAATCAGGTGCTGACGTCTCAAGGCACGAAGGTTTCTTTCAAGAGTATCCCATACGTGTTCGATGGCCATTTTGATGTTCTCTCCATGATGTCAATTCCCGCTAAGCACAACTGTATTCCACTGTCTCTGGTAACAGCGTAGGTGAAACTGCGCTTAGCGAATACCTTCATTGCGATGTAACTGAATTGCACAAACAAAAGGACGTCATGCACGAAGATGGACAGCGCGCAATCGGTTTCATATTGTCTGTGCTGTTACGCGAAACCTAAACAGTGCGTTACTGGTTGAGGTTGTGATCGTAAAACTAACAAGCAAAGGACGTAGCCGATTTTGATCGACTTGGGGCTATCAGGTGTCGTACCCGTTTTATGCACACGTGTCCTCAGGTTGTGAACCAGTGCTTCAGATGGTCAGTTCACAACCTGAGGACACGTGTGCATAAAACGGGTACGACACCTGATAGCCCCAACAGCACGATCACGTTCAAAACTTGTAAGGCGTTGCATGAAAATTGCTTATCTCTCAAGGATTGTTCGCCTGTTTTTTCCTAATGACCATCAAATTGTGCACACGTCGTGGTGCTCAGCCACATGAAATTGTGTTGACCTAGCACAAGTGCAGGGTGGCGTTTTCACAGATCAGCGGGCTGCTTGAACCCCGCGTGTTTCACCACAATTGCAATGGTCCGAATGTGGTATTCTTCCATATTAACTACAATGAACTACCAATTTTCAGTATAATTCATTCCTCCAAATATGAAGTTTATTTTTTGTTCACTATATTTTACCATGCTGTAATCGTTCATATTTGATGGTATAAATATTGCCGAACATGTCATATGGCTACATGTCGATATCTTATCAGGCTGTGCCAATTCTGACCATACCACCCATGCACAGGTTTACGGATATTACCACACTCATACGATAACTTATCACAGTATACTAGCACAGGGACGACTGGCACCAGACATATCTATCTGTACTAAGCCATCAATAAGGCACACACGCTGTGAGAGGTTACACATAGCTTTCATAATGTCGATTCCAGCATACTGGCAGAGGTGGAAGAAAGAAAGCTATTATGACATTAAATCAAAAACTTCTCAACTGTTAGAAGTTGAACATTTTAAAAAGGTGCTAAGAAAATTATAACCCTATCTTAGCAGTAAACTGAAAATTTGCGATGCGTTTCACAGCTTAAACATTATTTAAAAATTCTTGAAACTTTAGTTAACGATTGTGAAATGTGACGAGAAGACAGCATTTTGAAGAATTATAAACTAGTTGTTCTTAATCACTGTATATTTTTAAGCCATTGTGTTAGAGCGTGTGAAAGTTGATAGTTCATTAACTTTCTGTATCCTAGATACCGCCCCATATCACTTGGCAAACTGATCCCATGGTACCCCCCCACCCCCCACCCCCCGCATGTCGCAAAGGCACATCAACCTGTTGTCGTAAAGACGTATGTTGATACATGTGTATTGTTTTGGTAAGGAGTGTTGTTTTGGTAAGGAGTGCTGTTCCTCTCGATTTGTTTTGACAAAGATGCCATGACTGCCATATCCATGAGATAGATACATGTAAAAGTGACTTCAATTGTGCCTTGGCATCTAAAACTTGTTTTGATATAGAAAAGACAAAGATTCAGCACATCATCCCGCCAAGTGGGGATTTTTAATTGGTGTCAGGGAGGTTCCTGTATGACAATATAAAATACACAAAATGCAATATAAAATGCACAGAGAGCAAAACCAGAACACCGACGGAAATGTGACAGTTGGCAAATGGCCACACGTTACCGGTGAAATACGGCCTCTTGTCAGTTTACCTCAGTTAGGGTTTTACTCCAAATTTTCAAGTAATAGAACAAGACAAATAACAGCATGCAAGTTTTAGTCACAATATGCAGACTAAACCCTATCCAACAAGAGTACTGTTGTATAGCTATTTGTCATTTTTTATTTTCCGCTTTCTAATTTTACAAAGGGCGCTGGAGCTAAAATCAATAAACGTGAGCTTTGACTGTCTCCATGCATGGTTTTCCCCAACCGAAAGCGAAAGGCGTTTTGATCCGTACCTTTTCCCCATTCAGCTGCAATTCGGTACTCATACTCATGCCGAATGAGTGCTTTAGCGGCCGGTATATAGAGGTCCCAACAAAATTAAAAACACCGTTTTCTGATATGCGTCAGAAATAGTCGCGTGCTATTTCACAAGAGGCCGTACTTCACCGGTTGCATGCGACCATTTGCCAGCCATCACATTGTCGTAGCTGCTCTGGTCTTACTCTCTATGCTGTAATATTTTGTACTGCGACCACTGTGTCTCTAAGAAACCTCAGAGCGAGATGTATATATGCGATATGTATCCTACCTCGCTGTCAGTTTTGGACCGTGCGCAAATATACGTAATAAATACGGAGGACCTTTCAAACAAATCGGATATTTCATAGGGAACATACCGGCTGGTACGTTTACCTCCCCAAGTAATGCTCCTCTTTGCTGTTTATTAGTGCAAATGAATGGATTTGAACTTGTTCACGTGTTAGATTTCTTTTTATGATTAATATATAGGCGAAATATTATGCTTTCCTTCAGCCTGATCACACAGTAAATGTATATCACTATAGCTATTACAAAACTTTTACATTGCTACCTGTACCTCACGCAACAATCAGAGGCGATTTCACAGGGCAGGGTATTGCCTTTTGGCGGTCGTTAGCACGCCAGCACGGCGCAATGACTCACGAGCCTATCGCCAATGCAGTCGATGTGAGTTCAAGTCCAGTTCATGCTGGCTCCCCGGCCCTGCGTGGGAAATTCTGACATCAACCTGCAGATGGTCGTGGGTTTCACCCAGGGCTCCCACCATAATGATGACAGCCGTTGTATAAGTGAAATATTCTTGAGTACAGCGTAAATTCTTGTGTAAAATCAATCTATATATCTCTAACTGACTGATGTTCAGGGCTAGGGCTAACGATGCTTCCGTCACTTGTTTAGATTTGTAACTGGTGTGCATTCCCCACCATGACTAGCAGTAGAAAGCCCCATTACGTAAAATCATAGCCATTTGACAATGAGTATTTATTTCATAAAATCCAAACTATAGTCTGCTTCCTTTAACTTGTCGCCTATGCTCAGCTATCTCTGAAGTCCCTCACACGCACAACCACAACTGCCTTTCGTTAGTGCCGCGTAACACCACAAGCTGTACGCATGCATTGATATGTTAGACGTCCTTATTATTGCTCAGTATATGTAGAATACGTTTTCTAATCCATTATGTAAAAGAAAGCTAAAATATGAAGTAAGATTCATCATACAAACAACTGAAAACTATGTGTAAAAATAATTTTTCTTTAGATATATTTTTCTAGATGTTTTTAAAGAGTGTTGAAAGGCATTCAAATATTTGAATTCTATGGTAAGTTTTATGGTCCGTAATGACAGTATTTAGGAACTCTGACCTCACATCACCTTTTTTCCTCATGTTCACCAGAAGGAAGGAATTTTGGGGAAAATTATTTCAGTAATCTTTTACTCATGGGTGAAAAAATTTATTACAACATTCGTGTAATTCGTGATTAAAGTTGGAAAAACTTTCTGTGACGTCAGGGTTCCTAAATTCTGATAGTATGACCGATAAAGCCCACCGTAGAATTCAAAGGTTTAAACGACTTTAACTCTCTTCACAAAAACCTAAAAATATAAATAAAAGTATATTTATGCATAGTTTTAAATTCTTTGTATAATGAACCTTACTTCATATTTTAGTTTTCTTTTACTTTAAACTCTCGAGTGTCATCATAATTATTCAAAAATAAGTGGTACGCTGGAAACTGGGCGTGGAGAGTAATCTGTTTTTCAAAAGCAGCCCGGCAAACAATTAGAACAAACTCAACGCTGGAAAAAGCGCCTTCTTTATTGTCCCTGCGAATATACAGTATGTTCCTTTTTCAACAAAATTTCCAAATATCGAAGTCTGAAGCCGTACTGTCGTGAGACCATGTGGCTTTAGAGATAAAATAAATTTGGTTCATTAAGGTTATACTCCACTTGCATACAAAACCTTGAAAACCACTTAAAGCATGGCAGTGTGACATACAGGGCTAAAAGTGACAGACAGCACCTGTTTATGTCCACTGAAAGACTACCATTCAAAGTATCTTTAACCGGCTTTAAATATTTTTGTAGATTTTTTTTACCACAGTAAGTTTTGTGAAACTTGGTCTTGACAGAGCTTCAGCATGTCTCCACTGTCTAGGGCAAGGTGACGCCATGTTTACTCTAGCTCTCTAACGGCACAGTTATTTTCAGTATAATATTTTAAGGAGTAGCCTATGGCAGATAGCAGGTGTGGACTTCGCCGATGGAGACCCAAGTGATAAATATAGTTTTCTCTGAAACTGGACATACTGGAAGAATATTTCTTCCACTGCTTGAAATGTTCATACAGAAGGCCTACTATATCATTTTTAGGGAGCTCCAGCCACCCTGTTTAAATAGACAAGCTACAGACCCACGGCCGGGTCGTAGTCTCTGGAACGGTCGTGCTGGTGATTTTGATCCCTATTAAATCTTTACAAAATTACAATAGGTTTGTTGTACAGCTAGGTTGATGCTCAATTCTGAAACAAATGAAAGTAAATCTAGGCACCACTGTGGCTGACCTAGACATTCTAGCGTCACTGGATTTTATGCTTCAATTTTGTAGCGGTGGCTTTGAGATGAAGTAGTGCTGACCTACGTCGTCAGAGAAAGCACCTTGGCTTGAACACGGCGTTTCAATAACTTTACTGTATTTTACAAAAGAAAACAGAGAAAATATCCACTGCATGAATTATTGTTATAATAAATTAAGAAAAAAATAAATTATTTCACAAGATTTATATTAATTTTAACCTTTCTCCGGTGAGATACCGTCTTCTCAGTCCTATAAACCTTGGGCCTCCATCAGGAATTTGGCGCTGACTCTGATACTCGTTATTTAGAAACTGCTGACTGAACTCCAAAATCAACGACAAAAATGTATTTGGGGAGATTAATGCGGTTTTGGTGGAGACGGGATGCTATTGTCTGACATAATTTGTGATCCCTTCGTTGAATATTACATGGCTTGTAAATCAACTGATTTTACGTGTGTGGTGGTCTGTAAATGATAAAGACGTGCACAACACTTTGTGAAATGGCCATTCGATTACACGTAGCTAAATGGTTGTTAACGATCTCAAAATGATGTCTTATGCAGTAGCTCTGTGTTATCATATATCTCTTCATGGAGTGAATGGGTAAAGGCTACGTCATAGCTTAAGCCGCACAATCTGATAGCAATGTGTTTGATTGGATAAAATTCTTACGATGGCTGCCTCGACTCACATCAGCCAATTGACAGTATTGTCATTTTGTTCTACCTGTTATTCGATGAAATCTCATTAAAATAATAAAGTATTTTACTCCAGTATCCTGCTTTCCATAAAAATATGTTTTAGCCTTGTCCTTTAAAAGCAAAAACCACTATAAGATGAAGTGTATATCAGATGAAAAACCATGAAAAAGTTTCTAGGAAAATAATTGTTTTTTTTTTTAAATTGGCGATTGCATTCATAGATCTATATGCATTTTGAATGTTGAAATGTAGCAGTTTAATGTGTGTTAAGTAGCAAAAACCTTATGTGACGTCACTGGTGCCATTGTGTTCAGAAAAGGCCACTATAGAATAAAATATTCAAGCGCATTTTACTAGGATAAATTTTAAAAAATATATATTCGACTATTACATAGATATTATATATGCTACTATATATTCGAGTTTTTAATGATCTTTCATCTGCTACATACTTCACTTTAGTGTTTTCTTTGCCTTCAACGTGAAATCCATTAGACACTAGGTAATAAATGTCCCTCTCCGTGAGATCTTACTGGCTCATTATCCAGCATCCATTTTTTTAAATAACGATGACGTCACCCGGAAAACAGGTGGGTGGTGTATAACAATATTAACGAGAAAACATATTCTAACTGCATTTTCTGAGCAATAATGTGGACGTCCAACATACCAATGTGTAAAG
Organism: Liolophura sinensis; assembly: GCF_032854445.1. Taxonomy (NCBI): domain Eukaryota; kingdom Metazoa; phylum Mollusca; class Polyplacophora; order Chitonida; family Chitonidae; genus Liolophura; species Liolophura sinensis. The sequence continues at coordinate 34,626,422 of NC_088304.1, read as the reverse complement.
CTTGTGGTGTTACGTGTCGCTGGCCAAAAGCAATTTTAGTAGTGAGTATGAATGATTTGGATAATTGAGAAAAAGCGACCAGTTGAAAGAAACACACAATAGTTATCATTCTGCACTGCAGGACGACAAAAAAAGCAATAGAGCGTAATTTTTAAAGCGGCATAAATGCTCTTGACTGAATACCTGAACGCGTTTATGGTTCCTATAAAAGCAAAACTAGATTATTACACCAAAATGTTAACAAATCTGTGCACGGAACAGATATTCCTATACCAGCCGTTAACTATTATCGGCCAATTCCCAAAACATCGTTTAGCGAAAACCACCAAAGAACTAAGGTAGTGTATAAAGTACGAAATTAGGACGAAAACATGCAAAGAGAAGAGGTCCACAGTTTTCAATGATGCAGAAATGAGCCAGGCATGTTCCAGGCGAATGAGTGAAATCAGTATTCAATCCGTGTACACCATGAGAATATAAAAAGTGCCCATAATAAAATATGTATCTTACTTACGCTTTGACTGCAAAGACATCATATGTGCATAAAAGACCTACTTGCAATGCGGGAATCTCCAACGAAGACAGCGGTTGTTGTGTGGCTCGAACCCCTGGCAACCGACAAACAAATCGATCAGGTGTAGAATCTGATTCAGAATCCACTCTCCCCTTCTTAATCATCCTCGAGGAGACATCTAGTCTGTGGGCTAGCAGCTGAACGATAACACCACCACCCTGCAACACGTCGGCCTGGCTGCCTGATGCCCCCATAATTGAAGAAGTTACTCTGGAGGTAATTCATGTAAGGCGAAATCACGCAATAGAGCGAGATCTGCACATTATTATATAGACTCGTGTTCACGGGTCAGTTCTATAATTTTCACGAACATTCAAGTTGAAAAGCGGGATTTTGCATTCCACGAACTGTGTCCCAGGAAGCTTGTCTTGTCCAGCCATGATGTGTAGGTCTCGCAGAAAACAGGCAGGCGTCAATGAGCCTGCATGCTGTGTGTTGGATGGAGCCTTTCCTACAACAAAGCCCAACAACTGCACAGAGTTGAACCATCCGGAATCGGCCATGCGTGGTAATGGCTATCCGCCTCTATTGTTCGTCCTCATATACGGTACATCGGGGCCTTTATCCCGATACGTGTCATACATGAGACTTCGACAGAAAAGAAAACAAATAATTTAGTTGTTTCGGATGAAGGGTGGATGCAGATCTAACACAGCAACAAAGTACACGCCCCTCACACCATAGCTTAAACACAATAAGGTTTAATAAATGCAGTGATGTTAATTACAGTTTAACACGTCACTGGTTTAGAATTACTCAAAATGCTGTGTTGTCATTACATTTAACATTCATTACATTTTACATTACTTTACATTCATTACATTTTACATTCATTACATTTTACATTCAGTAGCATTAAAACAATAGAAGGCACTCAGAGAGGACAATTTCCATCTAAGTGTGTAAATTCTTCGACCAATACAAAGAGACAAATTCTTTGTTATCTACCAACAGTGAAGCAATGTTTGAAAACCACCCGAGTCCGGGTCATGATTCGGACCAGCCGAAAACTCTAATTGTTTGGTCCATTAGCCCAATATCAGTCAGCGCACGTAATTCCTTCCAAATCCGAGAATGAAGTTTTTTTGTAAAATTGTTGACAGTCCTCCAGTTAAATGAACGCTGATATAATCTTGACACTTACAAAAGACAACTTGAGTTTTTTTGCTGCTTTGTGTGTGTGTGTGTGTGTGTGTGTGTGTGCGTGTGTGTGTGTGTGTGTGTGTGGGTGTGTGTGTGTGTTTGGGGCGGGATGGGGGGGGGGGGGGGGGCATTAACAAATGTTTAAAAAGATATCGTGGTTCAGAGGGCGGAATTTTGGAGAACATTTTGCTGATAGAATAGAAATTTATTTCTCTTGAACTGTCAGACGTCGCGATAACTGAAATGGGACTTTTTATGTGTGCATGTGCTGAATTTATTCGAGGTTTGATCTACTGATAACACACAAGAGATCACATTAAAAACATTCTTAATTCAAGGGAGTCAACTCCGAAAAACGTTTTTGCTGAATGGTGATCCAAAGCTGAGGTTGTGCAGATTCCACGCTAAGGTTGTGCAGATTCCCACACTGAGGCTTTAAAGATTCCTACAGCGAGGTTGTGCAGATTCCCATGCTGAGTCTGTGCAGATTCCCACGATGAGATTGTGCAGATTCCTACGGTGAGGTTGTGCAGATTCCCACACTGAGGCTTTACAGATTCCTACGGTGAGGTTGTGCAGTTGCCCACGCTGAAGTTGTGCAGATTCCCACGATGAGATTGTGCAGATTCCACGCTAAGGTTGTGCAGATTCCCACACTGAGGCTTTACAGATTCCTACGGTGAGGTTGTGTAGATTCCCACACTGAAGTTGTGCAGGTTCCCACGATGAGATTGTGCAGATTCCACTCTAAGGTTGTGCAGATTCCCACACTGAGGCTTTACAGATTCCTACGGTGAGGTTGTGCAGATTCCCACACTGAAGTTGTGCAGATTTCCACGATGACATTGTGCAGATTCCACACTATGGTTGTACAGATTCCCACACTGAGGCTTTACAGATTCCTACGGCGAAGTTGTACAGATTCCCACACTGAGGCTTTACAGATTCCTACGGTGAGGTTGTGCAGATTCCCACACTGAGGCTTTACAGATTCCTACGGCGAGGCTGTGCAGGTTCCCATACTGAGACTTTGCAGATTCCTACGCTAAGGTTGCGCAGATTCCCACACTGAGGCTTTACAGATTCCTACGGTGAGGTTGTGCAGATTCCCACACTGAGGCTTTACAGATTCCTACGGTGAGGTTATGCAGATTCCCACACTGAGGCTTTACAGATTCCTACGGTGAGGTTGTGCAGATTCCCACACTGAGGTTTTACAGATTCCTACGGTGAGGTTGTGCAGTTGCCCACGCTGAGGTTGTGCAGATTCCCACGATGAGATTGTGCAGATTCCCACACTGAGGCTGTACAGACTCCCACGCTGAGGTTGTGCAGATTCCCATGCTGAGTCTGTGCAGATTTCCATGCTGAAGTTATCAATACTCATAACAACAATCTCTGGGAAATTTTCCTCACATCCTAACATGTTTTAGCTCCTGCTACTGAGTGCTACAAACAACGTTGTGGCGTTAGATATCAGAGGCATATAATTCGATCCCCCTTCTCCACGGATGACTGATCAGCCTAAGCGAAGCGTGAAGCCCGTTTACGGATGATATGAAAGGAAGGTGATATGAAATGAAACGCATACTGCAACTGATGATAGATACATGTAAGTCCATATTCCAACATTCAAGCCTTTTATTTCGTTGGAAAATTTGCGGAATACTATACCCTATTTTAAGTGGAATCTCCACCCTATCTGAGCCTTGCAGATATCCATTATTTCAGCTAGTAAATGTGTCGTCTTTGGGCATGAATGCATGCATCATGGACCGTCCAGTACATGCACCATAGCAAAACAATTACACCCATCAGGTTTGATTTAGTATATATGGCTTTGCTGAACCAATCGGCCATTGTCACCCCCTTTAAACCTGTATATACAGTCGAAATGAACGAGAACATCCACCATGTTTGTGATGGTATATAAAATGTACTCTCTCCTTGAGCCGGTCAGTAAGGGTCTATACATGTACATATATCCTATTTGAGCCAGTATATAGGGCCTACCTTCGATTTGAAACTTTCGAAACCCTGGATGGTGATGCGTATACGACCTGCCCAGGCACAGACTACAACAGTTGTTCGTGATTTGATGGCAGACTTTATAAAGTTCACTTTGAACCACATGAATCTTTCCAGACTGTCACGGCCGTCAGACGAAATTTAACCAGGTCAGGCTTTGAGTCCGCGTTTTCCCACTGTTTAAGCCAGAAGCATGTTGTATATAGGTACATATATGTAAGCACTTCTGTACAGTGTTCTGTATTACAGCGTGATAGTCTGTGAGTGACAGGCTAACTGGTCCTACCTAACCTACGTTCTCCAGGTTGATGTGTCGGTCGTAGTCATCCCGCTACCCATCATGGCGGAGGAGAGCAGATGGAGGACGGTCGTTCAGGACCTCTGGTATCTCCGAGCACCCATTGTCATCGTCTTCACGCCCCTGGTGCTGTTACCCATTCTACTTACCATCCAGACATCAGTAAGAGATTTCATTTTCTTGTCTCAAAGAGTTCATTGGTTACCATTCAACCAGTATATATAGTATTTATCAGACTTCTGATATATAAGTACTGGGTCAGCCGTCGTATGTATTTCAGTTTCCAGGAAGATACTTTTTCCTGTAATATCGTATATCCGATACCTGAGAACCCTTATCCAGGGGCATGCCGCAAAACCTTAATGATGGTGTTCTGTAATTTACATTTCGGTGCAACATCTTCTCACATGTTTGTGACATCTTGTGAAAGGTTTTGTGCAATACCTTGTGAACCGTCTCTTGTTTCACATTTTGTACAACTCTTTCTTGTGTAATATTTGGTTTGGTTTCACCTTGTGTGAAATTTTTACGTGCGACATTTTGTGAAATATCTCCGTGTGACATGTGAAACCATTTTGCAGTTTTGTGAAACTTTTTATTCAGACATTCTTTGCAACCGTTTAGCATGCCATTCAGGGAAAGCTTTTCTTCTGACATTCAGCGAAACTCATGGGGCATTCGGTGTAACCTTTTTCTGTAATTTATGTGAAGTAGAACAAATCTTTGTAACCTGTTGTGAAACTTTTTGTGTACCATTCTAGAACACCTTTTTCCACCACATTTGGTAGAATATTGTAGAAATGCTGACGAAAACCTTTTGAAACACTCAAAAAGATTTTGTTTGATTTACCGCGTGTCCATCTTAATTAGCAAGTTGTCGAGTTTATTTTATGGCACAACTCACTGGATGCAAGTATAAGTACATCTACATACTGTCATTTTGATATGATGTGCTTTTTTTAAGTACACGCTTTTTACAATGCGAACAATGAAACCTTTTTGAAATCAGCAATGCATCATCTCCTTGTACGCGCTAGGTTACACCACAGGATGATAACAGTTTTCATCGCAAAGGATGATCACAGTGGTTTGCTTGATTTCGCGTAAGTAAGCATATAAGAAAATTCGGTCCTGTTTACACAGATTGTTTATCTAAACGTGACACAATCTTGAGACAAACACGTAAAAATATCCTAGCAGCCTGACTCAAGACAAGCCGTTTTATTAGGCCAATCAACCAGAGCGCAATGTCGGTGAAAACTTCGTCGTTTGACGCAAGGAGACGTATATCATCACATATAGCAACAAAAAACGATATACTTCATATCATTAAAAGCGTCCTGAAAAAAAAAACTTGTTATTTTTAGGGATTTCCATAAAATAAGACTGTGTTGCACTAACAATCAAGACTTGAGCCTCCCAGAAAAAATGTTATGTTAAAGCTACAGCATTCATTGCTGTATAGAACATTACGTAAATACACAAGAGTGATTCAACCCAATAGAACAGTTTTTAGTGATAATCTCCCTGCTATCAACGTACCCAAACGTTACTGACGTCCATTTAGTATCTACAGGACACATACTGGCTAATTTTGCGATACCTTGTAGATTTTTCACCGTTTAATGTTACCTCACACTTATAGTCGTGCTTTAGAATTTCTCAACAGACGCTGTGTTTATATCTTCTTTGTTTCAACATATCTTTCAGCGGTGGTTCGTGTGAGTTTCCCCAATGCCTGTACAGCCGGCTTTCTGTTGCGCCGAATCTAGGACAGAGCTTACATACTATAGAGCAAGCCTGATGTACGAGTATATGTATCTCATTACCAAGTCATAACATTTTCTACATTATTTTTTTTTCATCGGTGAACGCGCCGACATCTGTTTCCACTATGATCTCCGATGTAACCATGAAAACACGACGCGTGTCGCTAACATGTGTCGCAAATGTCAGTATACTGCTCTCGGGTTGCCAAGCACTGATGACAGACAGCTCTGACTGGTTACTTTGTGGAGTTCCTTGTGTGGCTGGTCAGATATGACATAAGATGACCTCATTTATTTCATAATAACATAGTCATATATGTACTACGTACGGTAGCCTATGCAATTTCATTTGAAATCTTCGACAGTTTTCTATATATTTCCTTGCTAGTTAGACCGCTTAACAAGCTGTTTAGCAGTAAAGTTAGTTGATTGGTTTACGCAGAAAATTACTTGTGAGAGAGGAAAATTCCTTTCCAGTTTTGTGGTCATATTTTTCACAAAGGAAATCAATTTTCACAAGGAAATTATATTTTTACATAGGAAATCGTGGTTTACGAGGAAATTATTTTGCACCGCGTTGGAAATCCCCATTTCATTACCATGACAACCTACGATTGTGAAAAAGAATTTTCTTCGCTAAAAACTAATTTTCTGTGTAAACCGATCAACTAACTTTTCTGATAAACAGTTTGACAAGTTGCCTAACAAGCAAACATATACAGAAAACTGCCAAAAAATTCAAATGAAATGGAATGGCACCAAAAAGACATCGTTATTTACATGAACTTAGTGTGATCGTCACTGAATGTTTGCTGTAGTTGTGGGGGCTTGGCGACAATAAGCGGACAACCATGCTTGTGTGGCTGATAGCGCAGTCTAGTGTTTGTTGAAGATCATTTGTCTTTTATTTATATTTATTTTATTCGTATGATTCGCTTATACGGCGCCAGCGAACGACCATCCGCAGGTTGTGGCAGACCTCCCCACATATGGCCGGATAGGAAGTCCAGCATGAGCTGGACTTGAACTCACAACGACCGCATTTGTGAGAGGCTCCTAGGTCATTACGTTTATCTAAATGATGTTAATGGCTGTACGTCACATGTAGGAAAGTTCAACCGTAACTTGCCAAAGGACAACAGTTTATCACGGGCATAGAATGGCCGTCATCAAAATATAAGTGAAAATTTTTGAAGTTTGGTTTAAACAACAATCAAATAAATAAATAGCTTATTAAAGTATAGTACAGTAGTACAAAGTGGCAACTCAGAGGCCTAGCATGTTCTTATTATATGTATATTTCGGGGTTTTAAACAACGTTAATCTGAAATATATAGAAACAACGGACACATAGAATGCATCCTAGAAGGGAACTGTATTGGATCCGTATTTATCTCAGCAAACGTGACGACAAATACGTTTTCCGTGGAGGTTTCGCTTAACTTGGTGCATCCTGTATAAATATATCGCCTTCATTTACCTAAGTCACATACAAAGTTCGAGCGAAATGGAGGCATTTAATTAATTTGTTGTGGTGTTAAACAAATTGTCGACGGAAAGTAAAAGTAGTAAAACAGCAATCAAATAAGGTTAAAGTGGGTTTCAGTTGTCATTTGTTACAGGATTGTATGTAACGATTATTCCCTGTGTTTATTATATACCGTATTTTTACAGTGTAAAATACTGCAGTATGGAGATCAAAATTAGAGTGGCGATCAGGCCATGACAAACCTGGCAAATGGTCACACAAAACCGGTGAAATCCGGCGTCTTGTTTATACCCTGGTGATGTTTATTTGTCGTTCGACACATTGCACTATTTATTTGATTGGTGTTTTACGCCTAAGTCAAGAATATCTCACTTATTAGTATACGACAGCTGCCAGCGTTATTGTCGCATCGCACTAACACCGCACAGTGTCGGACGAATGTCGGACATGACGCTTGTATTTACAATCAACTTATGCCACAATCCTTTTGTGCGAGCGGCTCCTGCTGATATTCGTAAAGTATTGTCTGCTTTCATTACATTAGTGTTATAATCAGTGATAAACGTACAGAAGTGACAGTAGAGTCTTATATAGTATCAATGGGTACAGGAATTTACGAACAGGTTTTACATGGTATAAAATGAGAGGGCGGTTGTCACATATAAACATGTAGCTACGTCAAGTGCGCGTGACTGGTAATTCTTTGCTGCGGGACAAACAAGTCCAGGTGACTATTTTAAAACACTGAAACCCTCGGCAGTCACAAACACTTCAACAAGTTTTGTCAATTTTATGTAGGTCTTCGTGACACCTAATATTATACATAGGCTCAATCCTATAGCTGAGTTATAATCTGGGATGTGGGCAAGCTTTGGTAGCCTAAGAGAAAATGGTCATGTGATTAACCTCGCGTGTGGCGAGTTCTGCGCAAGCGCACTAGGCCTATATATGAGTTATTAATTGCAAGAAGCACAGGCAATAAGATAATTAGGTATACATATAGAGCAAAAAAGGATCCTTAATGATGGCACAAACATAGTGAAAAATACTATACAAATTAAATATCATAGTACATACATTAATTTTATTTTAGGCCAAATACTGTACTAATTAAATATCATAGTACACACATTTATTTTATTTTAGGCCAAATACTGTACTAATTAAATATCATAGAACACACATTTATTTTATTTTAGGCCAAATACTGTACTAACTAAATATCATGGTACATACATTTATTTTCTTCTAGGCCAAGTTGTATAAGTACTTAGGTCTTTGTAACCTGGTCGTGATCGAGAGATTAAAGGCCATTCCCTTGTGATTGCAAGGACACAACGGACCCGGGCTCAAACCATGCCGCGCAGCGCAATGACCCAGGAGCCTCTCACTGCGGATGGTCGTGCGTTTCCACCGGGCTGTGCCCGGTTTTCTCCCATCATAATGCTGGCCGCCGTCGTATAAGTGAAATATTCTTGAGTACGGCGTAAAACAACAACCAAATAAATCAATCAATCAAACCAGGCCTTTTCTGAGTGGAAATTAAACATTCCCATGTCTTACTGCTTGTGTGGTGTTGGATGGCAATAGGCGGTCAGTTGGGCGAGTTGCCTTCTCTAACATTTGTTAAGACCACTTGTCACGTGGGAAAGTTCGTCAAAAGAGTTGAAAGGGGTCCTTCGTCATTGACCAGCCGCCTGTGTGACAGTTCCACTAGCAAGATGTGCATATCACATTTGTCACTTATGGGAAAAGTTTTTCAATCGCTCCACTCATGAAAATGACCGCCATTGAGTAAAAGTTAAAACCTCTTTGGTGTGAAGTTATTCAAGAATCAGTCAAATCAAGATAAAACTCCCTCTTGCCATGATATCTGAAATAATATATAGCCTTATGTCCCAGTCATTTATTCTGTGTTGTCAGGAAGCCAGCTGTGCGTTCGTGGTGTTGCTGATGGCCGTGTACTGGACATCAGAGATGATCCCTCTTGCGGCCACTGCTCTTCTGCCGGCCATCCTCTTCCCGCTGCTGGGAGTGATGAGCGCTGGGGACGTCTGCAGAAACTATATCAAGGTGAGAAAATCATTTAGTGAGGTATACAGTTGAAGTATGAACAGAAGGGCTGTAGTTTTGTTCGAGATCTTTGTGGTTCTCGCAAGCAATAAGCTAAATCATTGCTGAAAGGCAAAGCAGGGTTTATGTAACGACAGCGGAAACAGTTGTAGTTTCAGCTTTGGTTAAAAAGTATAAGACGGAGGAGCACTCAAAGTTTTCAGTGTGCGGGATTTTGCTTACTTTGAACTGGGTTTTCCCCGGACCCTGACGGTTTCCTCCAGGCCATAATAATGGCAGCCGTCATATAAGTGAAATATTGTTGAATACGACGTCAAACAAACAATTAAATAAACTGACTTGGGGTATATCCCGGTTATATATAGCATCGATAAAATAAATAGGTATCAGTATGCTTTTTAAATTTAATGCGGGATATTATTAAATATGGCCATAATAAGTCATTTGGTAAAGTGTTGTCCTTTCTTTTACATTCGCTAAGGACACATCTATGCTGTATTTGGGTGGATTATTGGTGGCAATTGCAATAGAGAAGCTGAATCTTCACAAAAGAATCGCCTTGCGCGTTTTGATGGTTTTTGGGGCTGATCCTAAATGGTATGTAAACCTGAAAATATGTGGTGGCGACTAGCGGCGTCAGGATTTTACCTTTGATCTTACCGGGAAATAACTATAAAATGTAACAGATATTATTGGCATATGACGTGACTGTAAGGTGATAGTTCTGTCTTAAGGCCACGGATCTTTATATTGGCAAATCATTTATTTATTTATTTGACTGGTGTTTTACGCCGCACTCAAGAATATTTCACTTACACGATGGCGGACAGCATTTTAGAGGGAGGAAACTGGAAAAGACCAGGGAAACCCACGACCATCCGCAAGTTGCTGACAGACCTTCCCACTATGACCCGAAAGGAAGTTGGAATTGATGCCGAGGTAATTAATGCATGTCATGTACATGTATATGACTACAGTTGCTAATCGTCAGTGGTTGACACCACTTCGGTAGCCTAATGGTTAAAGTCTGCCTCGAAGTCGAGAGACCCGGGATCAGAATCGAGTCGGGTCATACCAGAGGCTGTAAAAGTGGTACTTCTTGCAGTGCTCAGCACTGAGAGGTTAAAACAAAGGAATAGGAAACATTATACCAGTGTCTGTATAATGTAGCTGAGTGGGGTGTCATGTCTGGTGTCTTCGGCATGATACTTCATTGCGGCAGCTGCCACAAGAAGACACAGTCTATGTATACACATCTAATGACTCTTCTTTGTCATATGACTGAAAAATTGTTAAGTACGAATCATGCATTCAATGGCTGACATTTCCCTTGACAGGTTAGTAATGGGTATGATGCTACCCACGTGGCTCTTGTCCATGTGGATCAGTAACACGGCAACTTCCGCTATGATGGTGCCTATCGCCAGTGCTGTCCTCATGGAGCTGCGTGCCAACCAAAGCTCAGTCAGGGGTACGTATCGAAGGGCCTGCTTTGTTGCTTTTTTTAAATTCTACTTAAAAGAAAAGACAACAGATAATGGAACTTGAGTTATTTCCGAAGAGGGGTTAACATAGACTTATTAATGGCCATAAAATTTTTTCTGAGGTGCTTAGTAACTTTTTAAATAAACTTTTATTTATGAAGGGGCCTCCGTGACTCTGTTGGTTAGCGCGCTAGCGCAGCGTAATGACCCAGAAGCCTCTCACCAATGCGGTCGCTGTGAGTTCAAGTCCAGCTCATGCTGGCTTCCTCTCTGACCGCATTTGGGATGGTCTTCCAAGAACCTGCGGATGGTCGTGCGTTTCGTCCGGGCTTTGAGCGGTTTCCTCCCGCCATAATGTTGGCCGCCGTCTTATAAGTGTAATATTCTTGAGTATAGCGTAAAACACCAATCAAATAAATAAAAGAAATAAACTTAATCAGAATGTTTTCACAACAAGTCATTTTTTTCCCAATGAATTGTGGCATACGTTATACCGGCTGGAGCAATGCGGTTTGCAGGGAACTCCATGTAAGAGCGCACATGACAGAGCCGACGAACGATACTTGCTGGAAATAATGGAAGCAGTGAGAAATTATTCATTTGTGTACTTATTAATTTGATTGTTGTTTTACGCCGTACGGACTGATACAACGGCGGTCATCATTACGAAGGAATGATTATGGTTACCGCCACATTGACGTCGAGGATTATGGTGGGAGGAATAAGAACGTATTGGATGCATCTTTCAGGTACCGCTTTAGATCCCGAAGTTAACAATACGCTTTTGGGTGAAGTCCAGGGTACGAATGCAGACACTGAACTTCAGAAGTCCGGGAATAACTCCGATACTGAAAAAACGCAGGAGAAATCTGACAATTATGGGTAATCATGCATAATGCTTTCTCTGCTATAAATGCATTTTACTAATCTTGAATGAATATTTTGTCGTTTACTTCACCACTTATACTGTATGCTTCAGCTCTGTTCACGTGTTGTAATTAATTTTAGGCAAATTTTTGTGTTTGGAATGACATAATAGCTTCGTGTTTAATACTGGACTTATTTTATTTTACCTCAGCTCTTTAATACAGCTAATACAATCATAACTGGTGCCTGTGCATGTTTTTTTTTTTTGAATAACACAAGATCTAAGTTCTAACATGGTGACTTTTCTTCGAATAGGACTTTCGTAATATCTAACAACTTGCTAGCGTCGCATGAGAACTCAACAGTGTCCAACAACTCACGCGGAAACAACGCATCTTGTGAGACTATCAGGATAGGCGTGAGACAGAACACTTCCAATGCGACTTCAGGGTTGAGTAATGGTGAAAAAATAACCGAATACATGTACCTCCAACGATTGTGTTAATTTGTATCTGTCTGCATGGTTTTAGATAATCCACTTATAACTGAGATTATGCACATGGCTGTTTGAATCTCTACCAAATATCTATTTTTCAAATGAGATTCAGACTATTTGTTACAAATGTTTAAAAGAAGATTCAATTCTTTTCCTTCGTCTTATTCCATATTTCCATATCACTTGCCAACATCAAAACATGTTGGCAATTTCTGACAAATGTTTAAAAGAAGATTACATTTTTTTCCTTCGTCTTATTCCATATTTCCATATCACTTGCCAACACCAAATCATCACACTCCATCTAAACTATTATCACCTTGCATTTGTAAATGAATGTTGAAATAAAATATTTTAAAAGGACATTATATCCCTGGTGTGCATAAAAAATCGCTAGTTCGATTCGAGGACAGTTTAAATCTTCCCTGTCCGCTTTCAGCTCCTTGACCCCTGAAGACGAGGAATACCCAAGGCTCTGTAAGGCGATGATGTTATCGATAGCTTATGCCGCCAATGTCGGAGGGTTGGCCACTCTGACTGGGACGCCACCAAACCTCGTTCTCCAAGGGCAGGCTGACATGTGAGTACTGAACGCGACTGCTGTGTCATGACTTTTTGTAAGATTTGATCTTGACACACCTTGTAGTTACATAAAGTTTGAAAAAAAAATTCAATTCAGTTAAAACTCTAGAAGTTCGCCATTGGCAGAATCCGCTTCTCTTACTCCCAATGCCCTGATGACACTAAGTGATTGACGAAGCTCGTGTGGTCGTTTGCACCATCTAGTGTTTGGTGATGACCCATTAATTTATCTCCAACCAATATGAGCTGCATATATTTCTTGTTTCACTCACATCATCCATATATTTTCTTCTGTGAACACAGAGTATTTAAGAAGTACGGTTCCCAATCGCCCATCACCTACACAAACTGGATGATCTTCGCTTTGCCGTTGTCAATCCTCTGTTTCTTCTGCACCTGGATCTGGATATTGCTTTTCTTTCTTCGCAAAAGGTTCGTCAGTGGTTCGGACATTACAGGGCATATACAGATATATACATATACTGGACCGCTTTGGAGGCCTAATGCTTAGAGCACCCGACTGCTTAAAGCACTTGATTCGAAGACAAATCCCGGTCGGGTAGTTGTCGCTGCCTCGCTTTGCGCTAAGCACTGAGTGTTTAGAATAAGGAAACCGGACTGGTTGGCTCGGTGTGGGCTAGAGTGGTTGGCTTGGTGCCAGTATAATATGACTGGATGGGGTGTCATGTCTCGTGTCTTTTTGATAGGAAATTATACAAGAAACTGGATGAACGGCATGGGAAGAAATGTCACGGTAAAACGTAGGTGAATTAACCTGTATGTACGTGGGAAGGTCAGTCAGCCATCTGCGGATGGTCGTGGTTTTCCCTCTACCCGGTTTCTTTCCATCATAATGCTTGTCCCGAAATAAAATGAAATTAACCTTTATGTACTTAATCACCCGAATCTGCTTAAAAGTACAACCGAGACGTCCAGTGGATTAAGGATCAAGCGAGAAATTCAATAAGATTCAGGTCAAGATTAAACCAAAACGAGGGTAAAACATTTTTTTTTTCTGTTGCCTTTAGGTTCTGGCGCAAAGTCTCAGTGGACCAAAGACAAAAGGTCAAAAGGATCATACGTGGAGAGTATCAGAAGCTTGGGACAATGACGTAAATATCTTTTATGATTTGGCTACAATAGGTTCGTATTTCGAGTAATTGTAGACCAGTGACATCTAAAATATTGAAAGTAATTTTATTTTTTTATATTTAGTCCTGCTTGTAAATTGACAAAAGGCCGTATTTCACTGGTTACGTGTGACCATTTACCAGCTATCACACTGTCGACTCTGCTCTGGGTTTCTTCTCCATGCTGTAGGGTTTTTTTTATTAGAAATGCTCTGTGGATAATTGATACACATTTTCCCTCCCATTCAGGTCTGCCGAGATCACAGTCCTTGTGCTATTCATCTTGCTCGCTCTTCTCTGGTTAACGAGAAATCCCGTCTTTATCCCGGGATGGGGAGCACTCTTCAAGGACGGGTAAGACTGATTTTTTTCTGTTGGTTCTTTAGATCAAACAAATAATTCTCAGTGGCAATGTATATGTTGGACATACGTTGCACGTGTGGACCTTGTCTGTTGGCGGTGTGTTCATGAAGCGCTACGCTCCAGATCATAGTCCTTTGGCCAGTAATATTAGCTGGACCAAGTGCAACATTACGGCCCAGGCTTTGTGTCAGGGGATTTGTTTCCACGCTTGCTTGCCAGGCTTAACCAGCAAGAGGTTAGATCAAGAAAACATGACTTGATGGCCTGGTGTCAGTATAATGTAAATGGCAGGTAGGGGGTGGATTCGTGTCTGATGCGTTCGGCATGATACATCAAAGGCGAGAGCACCAACAAGAAGAAACAGAGTATGCGCACACAGCAAATGATTCATCGTTGTCATTATAACTGAAAAGTTGTAATGTATGACGTAAAACCATTAGCATACATAGATACACTTAACTGATTTCATGATTTAAATACAGGTACCATTTATACATAAATGTACTGTATCTCTGAAACAAATACGTGTGGCCTTTTTAACTTTTACACTCATCTGCGTATAGGCCTAATCAAATTTTACAATTCAGTGTCATACTGTTGAACGTTTGCTTGCTTATTTTTATTCGGTGTCATCTGTTATTTTTTGTTTCCTTTCATATCACGTCTTGTACAGTATGAACAATGTAGTGAACAACATTTGCCAACGTTATCCACTTTTCTGTTGCATATAGATATGTCAAAGATTCAACTCCAGCCATGTTTGTTGCTCTGCTTCTCTTCATCCTCCCCAACCAGTTTCCCAGAGTCCTTTTCTGCAGAAAATCACGAGGTAATCTTTTTGATGGATTAACATAGAATAACAGTAATTTATCAAAGTTGCTGATGAATCATTTTGCTGTACATATGACAATAAATCGGATAGTTTCGACAAGATATCGATCAGCGCAAATCCAACTGAATTAACATCGGTAATAAAGTTCCTAAAACTTATATGCATGTGGCTTTAAGATCATTTTAACACTAAAATATATACAGGTACGAATTTGATAATTTGATATATATCTCGAAAGTAAATTCTTGGTAGCTACAGAAAACTTGGTTTGATTGTGCCCCCAAAAAATCTCCGGTATATCTTCTTAAATTAAAAAAATATCACAACCGATTTCACAAGTTTGATTGAGACACGAATTGTTGTATTTTTTTTATTTGCCCACCGGTAATCAGGTCGTCCAGAAGCTGACTATTCTCCTATACTAGACTGGAACACAGTTACCCAGAAAATGCCGTGGGGCATTATTCTGTTGTTCGGTGGGGGGTTTGCTCTAGCCGATGGTTGTCAGGTAAGTGTATAGGACCGTTCGGAGAGATCACTGGCTTTTCACATATATGAAACACATATCCAGAACTGTCAGCGGATGAAAATTTTGGCGCCACATGCCCTCAGTTTCTTGAGCTTCCCTCCAAGAACCGCTTTCTTCTCCATCCATGAAAATGAATGAAGTTGTATTGAATTGTTTTCGAGTACGATGTTAAATGTCAATCACTCATACCTTGCAATTTGGAAAAAGTGAATTGATTTCACACTGACATTTATGTCATACTTCAGGAATCGTGTACTTTTCCCCTTCTCACAGAAATCCGGTTTATCACGGTGGGTCGGAGATCAGCTGGCCGGACTAAGTAACCTTGACCCCTGGGTCACAAATCTCATCCTAACGTTCATTGTTGGCATGGCAACAGAGTTCACCAGTAACCTGGCAACGGCCACTCTACTATTGCCTATCTTAGCGGATTTGGTACGTACAATTCCCTGAAAATTACCAAGAGAGCATGTTGCTAAGCAACCTCCCAAACATTGCCATCCTAAATACCATTTCTATTCCATTCAAAAAAGAACCCGATGATACTGAGCTAGACCGATGTCGTCAATCTTACAGATCACTTTATCCAAAGCCTACTGCTAATTTTACTATCGGTATTTACTGTGTGTCTAATTTGATTAATATTTTTACTTTTTTTCCAGGCCCTTGTGTTAGGATTGAACCCATTGTATTTTATGATGTCCGCCGTTGTTGCCACTTCCTTTGCCTTTATGTTGCCTGTTGCTACCCCTCCGAACGCCATAGTTTTTTCTCATGGTCACCTCAAGGTCACTGACATGGTGGGTAGAGCAAACGAATTACATTACAGAGTAAATTGCATTTATCACAGTTTCATGATCTCTGTTTAAGTATATAGACAGTAAACGAATTGATTTATGCCTTCGGCAACTAATATTTTATTCCTTATTGGCAGAAATGTACATTTTCAATCACTTTTTTGCTTTTTCATTTTCATTTAGGTAAGATTGCATATGTTTTCTCGAATAAATACTATGAATTAGAATAGAAGCTGTAGGCCCATACATTAACCCGATTCACGAATGTATTTGTCATCAAGCCTTATGGCAGGAAATGTGTAAGTCACGTGTACCATAAACCAAGCCACTGCCATGTAAGTGAAATATTCTTGATTACGGCGTGAAACAACAATCAGCAGGAGAGGGCTTGGGGAGTGGGAACCTCTGACCCAGGTTCATGTATTCTTGATTACGGCGTGAAACAACAATCAGCAGGAGAGGGCTTGGGGAGTGGGAACCTCGGACCCAGGTTCATGTTCGTGTACGGAGAAATTCCCACTCTACAAACAGAGGGACAATGATCCACAATTCTGTGTCATGTGAATATTGAAGTAGTGAAGAAGCGCTTGACGCAAATCCGGTACCCATGTACCGATCCAAAACCACCAATTTTTAACGATTTGGTCCTTATCCCATGGTCAGTCTGTGCACAAAATTTTATCTAAACCATTTTTGTGTAAAGCTTCTTACATTCAGCCAAGACAGACAAACGCCGGGAAAAAAATAAAACCCATTTTGCCCCACGCAAAAATACATAAAAATTAGGATTTGTAATCAATAGAGAATGATTTAGATTACGCTGAATTCTCTTCGTTTCTGTTTCAGGCCAGTGCCGGCTTTGTCATGAACATTCTATCTATTCTTCTACTGAACCTGGCCATCAACACCTGGGCAAATGCTTACTTTGATCTGCATGTCCAACCCGACATATTCCAGGAGTTACCCAACTCCACTCTGTCCACCCCTCCTGTGTAGTCCCGGTGGGGTGATCCTATAGGGGCGCGGTTATGTCAAGGGACGCCATACGGTAATTTGAATTGCTTCGATGAGATCAGTGGTTTCGATGAGATCAGTGGTTTCGATGATATCGATGATTTCGATGACATCAATGATTTCAATAACACCGATGATTTTGATGAAATCAATGGTTACGATGACATCAATGGTTTCAGTGACTTCAGTGGTGCAGACTCAACTATGGGCCATGTTCATTGCAAGCAATGTTGTAATGCCATGATGTGTTGGTCATCACACGACAACAAGGGGATACTTGAGATCCAATAATAATGATGGATTCAACTATAATAATGGATGTCATAAAGTCCGATAACAAAGAGGGATTTCGATCATGTTGATGGATATAATGGAGCAAAAAGAAAGTCAGTGGTGATATCATTATACTGGATTCAACAGGGATTCAAGTTTCACAAATGGATATCATGAAGAGAAAGACATGCAGTTATATTAAAACATCTGTGAATAAAAATTCATTCGGTGATATCAGAAGGTATGTGTACTATGATTGCTGTTGAGCTCTTGTCAATCCACTGTTGGCGAAATCATGCCGGAAGATTCCGTGATAACAAAGCCATACACCCACGGGCTCTAAGGGACCAGTTTATCACAAGATGTGTTGATACGAAGAGATACAAAAGCAATCACATTGTATATCAAGCTATCAAGCTGTAGCTCGTGAAAATGATAGGAATAATGGATGTGTTAACACATTTTTGTGATAGTTTACCATTCTATAGGTCTCCATTCCTCATGATGTCACAAGGTCTAAATGTCCTCGGTTGTGAGTTCAAGTCCAGCTCAGGCTAGCTCCGTCACCGGTTGTACGCGGGATGTCTGCCAGCAACCTACGGATGGACGTCAAGTTTGAAGGGAAACTCAGGTCGAGAAGCGGGATTTTGCATTACATGAAGTATATCCAAAATATACCCCTGGTCATACTGTTAAGAGCATACATATGCTCCTGACAGGATGGGATGGCGTGTGCCTTTCAGGTCGTATTGTCTCTGTTGTTTGGAATAAATATCGTAGAGGATTTACCCAGAAATAATTTACAAGCGTGGCCTTGAACTGAAGATGATTGTAACAACATCCGTGCGCTCTGCACCTGCGTCTTATTTTGTTTATTGATTTATTTGATTGGTATTTGCGCCGTAGTCCAGAAAATTTCACTTATAGGACGGCAGCCAGCATTATGGTGGGAGGAAACCGTACACCGCCAGGGAGAAGCCCACGACCATCCGCAGGTTGCTGTATTAACATAAGAGTGTTTGTGATATATACTGAATAGCTAATAGTTTAAACATCTAAAAGCTGGGCTTTTCTGGGAATACATGCATGCAAACTATATTCTTGTAGATCGTCAGAAAGGCTTCGTTTGCCGATTAGATCACATTGAAGACATATGTATTGTTGCAAATTCACTGTGGTGTGAAATACTCCTTGGAAGAAAGTGGCTGCATATAGTTATCTCCCTTGTTCAGACATTCCGCGAGAAAGTTTAACCAGCATGCCGAGGCTTCTACATTTTAATCCTTATCGAGGGTCCCCAGTGCACACCACTTCCTCGATGTGAAATTAGACTAATGCGAAAATAGGTCATTATTACGTAGTGTCAGTAGGACTATATATAGATGTGCATCTTTTTATGGTAATGAGTTTTCCTTGAGGAATCATTTATTTGTGCATTCTTTCGATTATCGACGTGGTTGACGGCTTGTATACGAATGTCTGTTTCGAGGCATACATTCTGTGGATGATAACATTTGACCTGTGGTGTCGTGGGAAACTACTTATGATAAGCTACGTGTCAAATGCCCTCAAATGACCTGTACTCTTACCTGACACTGGCAATGTGTTTTTTTGGCTGAAGACCAAATCCATCCCATGTAATTCGTACACCGCCTTGATATGACTGAAATACTGTCAATTTGACGTTAACCCTGA
Source organism: Liolophura sinensis (assembly GCF_032854445.1). NCBI lineage: Eukaryota > Metazoa > Mollusca > Polyplacophora > Chitonida > Chitonidae > Liolophura > Liolophura sinensis. The sequence goes on along the minus strand of NC_088304.1, from coordinate 34,606,986 downwards.
ATCAGCCGTCCATTTTACACTGCGTGAGGAGTTTCTGATAACTACCTGGTGTTAATGAGCATGCAAAACATATAGAATCATAGTGCATGATACGGGTACATCTCATACGCTTTGCTGGTAGCCTGTGGTTTTGCTCATCAATTTATTTATGCGGACATTTGGACGTATTAGAAGCGCATATTTTTACACTTGGACTTGTAAGTTCACATAACATCTGAAAAATCAACTTTGTAAATAAAACATGATTTACGTACATATTGCAGGCGACGCAGTATTTCATATATATATAGGCTACCTGTGTATATACACTGTACAGCCGGCCAAGCATACAAGGGTCATCTACATGTAAATATAACAGGTTTTTTTTCTAAATACTTACCCTTCACACAGACCTAACAATCTTTGCATTGTAAACATGTAAGCTATGACAGTTCACTCCAGGCGTCGAGTTGATAAATCTGTGAATTTGGAGACTTAGTCTTGCCTGTGTGTACGTATAAGACAATAACTATAGGGATATGTATGGCATTGCATTCAGGCTTTCACATGTTAGTCTCCGTGTTAATGGGAGAGAACTTGTGAATAAATGATTTCAAATTAAACTTTCCTTAGCTATGTCCCTTCTTGGCATTATTTGTCACAAGACCATGCCGCTTTTATTACGTGGGGCAAGTTATTATGGAGTGTCAAGACACTGGACATCATGTGTGAAAGGCCATCGCACGTCGGACACATAGCAAACCTTCTGACGAAAGGTTGCCGTTAGGATTGGTTACACCTCCCGACCTAACTGGTCGAAAGCTGGTAAACCAGACTGAATCGCTTGACAGAATAGGTAGGCGTACCGACACAACGTTACTGCATTCACATTCTGGGGCCGCTGGCACAAAGCGATTATAGGATAAGTTAATTGTAACCAGCATGATGACAAATGTCAAAACCATATGTTGTTATGGTAGTCACAATCAGGCTAGCCTATGATAGGTTTGTGCAAGGCACCCCAGGACGTATAGCACAAAGCAATTGTAGCCCAAGTTGACTGTAATTACCATAGTAACATAGGCATTTTACATGTCTCGCCATGGTAGTTAAATTCAGTTTTAGCCGATGATCGCTTTGTGACAGCGGACACAGTGCTGTCGAGCAGTTCCTAAATTTATAAGCTTTGAACCCTTCTGGCTTCACTGTGGGAGACACTACTAGTGAAAATCTTAACAGGACATGTTGGTAAAATCCTTCACCTGGCGATTTGTTGGGTAAGGCGGTAATTAACGTATTAGGCCTACTCATGCACTTCAACAGAACAACTGTCAATATTACTTGGACCTGAAGAGCCATTACGCAAGATATAATACAAATGTACCTCACTGTGTACATCTGCCAAAGTTTCAAGTAAAACAATCAAAATACCTCTGACAGTAATTTTCTAAGTCTGTCCGCAAACGTGACACATATCAAAAGGCAGAAAACTAGAAAAGTCAAGACCAAAAAGCTTTAAATGCTAGTTACAAAAATGGCTTGATTTAATAACGTATGGCTGCTGCCTTGTATGCATCTGTCATGCATCACTTGCCATGTATTTGTTGATTCTTATTTAACGCCACCCTCGCTGAATTTTTACTAACAAGACGGCAGTGATTATTGTGGTTGGTGGAAAGAGGGGACACATACCAGGTCAAAACGCCGACCTTTGGCAAGTTACTGAAAAACTTACCTACAGGTAACTAATATATATATGCACACCTTATTTGTAGGCGACAAGTGGTATTCAACAATACGGCCATATGACCACGTACTGTCAACAATTTCCCGGAAACAATGGTAGCGAAAAGTTTACATCATGTTTGATATAAATAACAGTTACATAAATCTTACTTTAGCTTGGACACGAAATTTCTTATCAATATCCTTAAAAATATTGTGCTGGCCATAAAACAATGTTTCTTTTCTGTAACGATCCAGTAAATACGGTGCCCCAATATGTCCAGTGTTGCAAGAGACCAAATCGCTTTGCGTGACATATCGAGGTATCACTAAACTTGAGTTGCAACGGTGTCCAACTCGATCAGATAAAAAGTAGGCTTTTGTGTTTAGGCGGTGACCGGAAGCCAGACACTCGGAAACCACTCATTTGGGAGAACGATATGGTCATGAACGATATGGTCATGTGGGGATCTCACGATGGCAGCGGTGTCCATCCTATTGTAAGGTGGCATTATACATGGCACGAACAAGCATTCACACTATACTGCCACCGGACAGACTAGTGTGCCTCATTTAGAACCAACCCGATTCTGCTAAGTATGAAGTGTAGAGGTGTACTTGTAAGACTTAGATATGTATATGACTAGAATGGTTTATATGTTCTTTCTGTTGGACCCTTGATTCTAAGGGTAGTGCTCACAAAGTTTAAATATAAACAGTACCGGAGACGGCGAGAATGAAAATATGACGCCGATTAATCACATCGATTAATTTACCGGCCCCCGCTAGCGTCCGCTTTGGGAGAAAGTTGCAGCTTCCTCGCTTCGCGTTCAGCATAAAGGGGATAGTGCATCTACTGGTTGACCCCTATCAGTATAATGGGTCGGCCAGCTTACTTGCCCTCGGTAAGGCGTCTCAGTGAAGCAGCACTAGTCCTGGAACAAGGAGACGCATTACACGCATTGTAAGGATTCCTTCGTCGTCATATGACTGAAAAATTGCTAAGTACGACGTTAAACCCCAAGCACTCACTCAGTCACACCGATTAATTGTTGAGTTATAATTTATCATGATGAGATACCCGCACATTGATGTGTCAGATGCCGAAATGTCACGATACACCAATTATAAACAGGTTATACATACACAATCTGACCCTCTCAGAATATCGTACGGGGAAGACAAGCAATTGTTACAACATGCACGGCTTGATGTCTTCTCGTATTTTCTCGTCAATAGAGGGCGGTAGTACGTGACTCTAACATCATCGTGTCGCTCCGGCGGCCAAGCCTCAAATCACCCACAGGAATTTGAGCGCCTGGCTTAGCATGTTCCCGATGTTGTTTTTTATATCGAACAACTATATTGAACAAGACCGTCTGAAAATGAACATGTCAATCCATTCTGTTACATTTCAGATTACAATGGACTGTTTGTGTTTATGTCCATCAATCATGTCGCAAGAGAATGACTGTCTAAGTTGTGGAGACTTTATGGTTCCAAGTGAAAAATTTAAGAGCCTAGATGTTTCTTTACACATGCATTACAAGAGTACGGTGATCCATCCAACTTGGACCTGAATCGTCACTATGCAAGATAGAGTACACGTACCTCATTGTGTGCATCTGTCAAAGTTTCAAATAAAACCATAAATAACAATATATAACATTTATATATTACTCGCTTTGCTAAGGGTTAAACATATGCCTTTACAACCATTTCAGTTTTGTTAACGAAGTTATTGACTGAATGTAGATATTTCTGTACTAATGTTTACCTCATAATGGAAGTCTCAGGGAAATAATCGCTAAACCAATTTCCAAAACAACATTCATCACAAAGAATGTAAATTACCAAGTTAGGCTGGAACCGCGTAAAGGGACAATTGCCGTCTACAGTTGTCAGTGATATTGTAAACACGCAAGTAACTTTAAATTCACCGACATCCTGATCTTAAACCAGGATGTTACTCTAATATAGTTATTTCAGTTTTTCCTTGATTTAGATATTGATATATCAATCGAGGAGATTTTGTTCCTCACGATATATGTACTCCAAAACTTGAGCTGTTAATTTTAACATAAAGTCTCTTGTCTGAGAAATGCCAGAACGTATTGTTATTATAACATAATACTGTGTCATATTCAGTTAGTCTGAATATGCTGTTATATAATATCCTGTTAGTCTGATAGAATCATTATTTATTTATTTGATTGGTGTTTTATGCCGTACTCAAGAATATTTCACTTATACGACGGCGTCCAGCATTATGGTGGGTGGAAACCGGACAGAGCAACGACCATCCGCAGGTTACTGTCAGACCTTCCCACGTACGGCCGGAGAGAAAGCCAGCATGAGCTGGACTTGAACTCACAGCAACCGCATTGGTGAGAGATTCCTGGGTCATTACGCTGGGCTAGCGCGCTAACCAACTGAGCCAAGGAGGCCCCGATAGAATCATTACGTGGAATTAATAGAGTATGCGTGTTACACATTTAACAGCGTGATCTGATGCATTAGCAGAATACATTCTAGCATCACTCAGACAACAGACTTTCCTTTAATATCCACAGAGTAATTGTTTGAGTGTATACTCCCGTAGTCGAGGGGTTAAAGGGAATCAGGCGCAATTATGACGCAGAGTGACCGACATTCTGGACACACATTTACACACAGAGGAGTCATAAAATGAAGAAGTCACGGTAGCAGATGGAGAATACGTGATGTAAATGGTTGATGGAATGTGTAAACGATACCAACATCAATAATCGTACCCGCTAAGAAATTGCCTATCCACCATACTGCACTGTTGATGGCGAGACCGGGTTCTTTCACTAAAACGTACAACTTAGGCCTATATAACGTATAAGGCCTATATATCTTGATGGAGTTTGTGATACATTTTTTTTTCAGACTTCTACAAAGATAATATCTAGTGCATTTCAAACCTGTACTCACGTAAGATTTGTTCAGCTCGGTGTAACATTGTTAAATCCCAAAAGTTGAAGGGTCATTTATTCTAGCTTTGACCCGACCTGGTTTAAATTTAATCGAAAATCTGCATAGCATCTCCCCGTCACATCAGACACACTTCCTGCATAGTATAATCGATGTCCACTTAGTTTTAACATCTACGTACCGAAGACGCTATAGAAACTGGATTATATGTAAACGTTTGTAAATTGATAAGCGTGATTGTTCACTTGAGACTTTTACGAAGAGAATTAACAAACGTTTAGTATGTTGGCGTGTAAATGTGTTAGACTTGTGCGTTGACTTTGACTGCAGTTTGTTTCATATTTATCAGTTCAGTTTACAATCGGTAAATAATGGCCTCGGAGCAGCTTATTTATTATGTGACATATTCTCGAGTAACGTCTCACAAGTATGAGCAATTCTCTCATCTGTCAAATGTTTGTGGAATATTTTAAGGTCACATGTTCTACGCTGATAAAGCTATAACTTTCATATGTTGCCGATATCGTTAAGGCAAAACCTTGTCAGGATAAAATGAAAACTTCAATGAATTGTGCTCATGATACTGTCTTTCAAAGCCAAGCTCTCTCTGTTGTGGTTTTAAGTCAGAGATAGAGCGATGGTGCGACACTTGACCCCATGGGGATTTTCTGCAGCCTTAAACCTGACTCCGGCCATGTAAAGGTAAATTTTAAAGTGGCGTTAGTCGTCATTAAAACATAAAGGACTGCAAAGTGACAATGGCTGAGTATTTTTTTTACCTTGGCATCTTAGTAAGTGGATAGCCTTTATTAAACGATGGGATGCCAATATACACTGATACACAAAATCGACTGACAGACACAAACAGACAGACATTCAGACAGACAGACACTCAGACACCTAGACAGATACACACACACACACACAAATGTTGTCGGTGTGGCTAATACCCTTCCACTAGGCTATATGATGTGTTGTCGGTGTGGCTGATACCCTCCCACTAGGCTATCAAATGTGTTGTCTGTGTGGCTGATACCCTCCCACAAGGCTATCAGATGTGTTGTCGGTGTGACTGATACCCTCCCACTAGGCTATCAGATGTGTTGTCGGTGTGACTGATACCCTACCACTAGGCTACCAGATGTGTTGTCGGTGTGACTGATACCCTCCCACAAGACTATCAGATGCGTTGTCGGTGTGGCTGATACCCTCCCACTAGGCTATCAGATGTGTTGTCGGTGCGACTGATACCCTCCCACTAGGCTATCAGATGTGTTGTCTGTGTGGCTGATACCCTCCCACAAGGCTCTCAGATGTGTTGTCGGTGTGGCTGATACCCTCCCACTAGGATATCAGATGTGTTGTCGGTGTGGCTGCTACCCTTCCACAAGACTATCAGATTTGTTGTCGGTGTGGCCGATATCCTCCCACAAGGCTATCAGATGTGTTGCCGGTATGAACGATACCCTACCACAAGTCTATGTGATGTGTTGCCGTTGTGGCTGATACCCTCCCACTTGGCTATGCGATGTGTTGTCGGTGTGGCTGATACCCTCCCACTAGGCTATCAAATGTGTTGTCGGTGTGGCTGATACCCTCCCACAAGCCTATCAGATGTGTTGTCTGTGTGGCTGATACCCTCCCACAAGGCTATCAAATGTGTTGTCTGTGTGGCTGATACCCTCCCACAAGGCTATCAAATGTGTTGTCTGTGTGACTGATACCCTCCCACAAGACTATCAGATGTGTTGCCGGTGTGGCTGCTACCCTTCCACAAGGCTATCAGATGTGTTGTCTGTGTGGCTGATACCCTCCCACAAGATTATCAGATGTGTTGTCGGTGTGGCTGATACCCTCCCACAAGGCTATCAGATGTGTTGCCGATAGGGCTGATATCCTCCTACTAGGCTATCAGATGTGTTGCCGGTGTGGCTGATACCCTCCCACAAGGCTATCAGATGTGTTGTCGGTGTGGCTGATACCCTCCCGCAAGGCTATCAGATGCGTTGTCGGTGTGACCCATACCCTCCCAGTCGGCTATGTGATGTGTTGTCGGTGTGGCTGATTCCCTTCCACTAGGCTATGTGATGTGTTGCCGTTGTGGCTGATACCCTCCCACAAGACTATCAAATGTGTTGTCGGTGTGGCTGCTACCCTTCCACAAGGCTATCAGATCTGTTGTCTGTGTGGCTGATACCCTCCCACAAGATTATCAGATGTGTTGTCGGTGTGGCTGATACCCTCCCACAAGGCTATCAGATGTGTTGCCGATAGGGCTGATATCCTCCTACTAGGCTATCAGATGTGTTGCCGGTGTGGCTGATACCCTCCCACAAGATGTGTTGTCGGTGTGGCTGATACCCTCCCGCAAGGCTATCAGATGCGTTGTCGGTGTGACCCATACCCTCCCAGTCGGCTATGTGATGTGTTGTCGGTGTGGCTGATACCCTCCCACTTGGCTATCAGATGTGTTGTCGGTGTGGCTGATACCCTCCCACAAGGCTCTCAGATGTGTTGTCGGTGTGGCTGATACCCTCCCGCGAGGTTATCAGATGTGTTGTCGATGTGGCTGATACCCTCCCACTAGGCTATCAGATGTGTTGCCGGTGTGGCTGATACCCTCCCACTAGGCTATGTGATATGCTGCCGGTGTGGCTGATACCCTCCCACTGGGCTATCAGGTGTGTTGCCAATGTGGTTGTGACATTTATTCAGTTGCCCGTACATTTTTCTGTGTGATGCCCGTGGGCCTATTTGGCCTGCTACAGACACCAACTAACAAAAAATGATCACAAGACATTTACTCAATACTCAGGTAAAATCAGTTCACTTCCTGGAATTGAACTGATTTCACCTGAAGCCGGTTGTTGCTGCTTAGCTATGTATCGATTTTAACCTTAGGGGTGTCCAAGCATGTATGTTAACAGAAGGGTTTTACGAACAGATGCAATCAAAGCGCTTTTGACATGCCTATGGTCTACTTTATTGAATACTCAACTGACGACATAATCCATTTGAAATTTGAATTGAATGTCGTGCCTAAAATATCCACTGCCTTCCCTGCATCCCTGATAAGTGATATCTGCTTTTCTCCTAGATGCTAACAGCTTTAGGTACTATTTCATATTACATTTTTGCACATTCCTTTGAGATTTTATTATTGCTGTTATCGATTTCATTGTTTACGAGTAATAGACGTATGTCGGCTTTACTTTTGGATGTTATACATGAACTAATAAATCCCTATTAGGTTTTTGTCAGAAGAACATTAGCATTAGAAGATAAATTCTGAATTAACGTTTTGTACCGCACTATTTAGAGCAACCGGACCTAAGCTGGCCTAGTGTGTTGACATTAAAATCTACTTAATCTGTGTTTTTTTTTTTTTAGTTGTACGGTTTGATAAACATTTTATTAATCAGGTAGCAAATTTTATCGCTCATGTAAGCTTGAACTTCATGATACGATGTACGATTACTGAGGTGACCCGGACACGTGCAAGCAGGAAGATACGCTCTGGCAGTAACAGACATTCTGTACAAACATTACTGGCATCTCCAAGATTACAGCGTCGCCTAACAAAACCTCACTCATTTGTAATGTTATACATTTATTTTTATATTAAACCAGATTTGTAAACAGCTTTCAGGATATATTTTCAGACTGTAGTCAGTGACTAGGCAATTAAAACTAACTGAATTTCCATGGATAATAACAATATGCGCTGATCATATCACGTTGTTACCGGAAGTGGTTAGACTGTGTAAACCTAATATCAGTGCTTTTTTAACGAATTTGCCTCGTAATTAACATGCTCTTCCTCTGATGATTCCGTCTTCAATAGACAAAAAAAAGTAAGACAGGGTCACAGGAAATAAGTGCCGGCAAAAATATAGCATACACAATTGAAGAAATAGTGAACATTTCCGCCTGAAATATTTCGGCCCAGTGTGTGCGTCATGGGTCCGCTTGCACAAAGAGATTGCAGCTACAGCCGATTGTAGACCCTACAGTTGAGTTTACTAATGATTGTATAAATAAGTTGCGCCGCTGGCATAAAAAAAAAATTGTAAGGCGATTGTTCATTTTTGAAGCTCCAATCGCGACCGTTGACAACAATTAAGATGGCCTGCACAACTCAACGATGTGCCGGTAAATTATATTTTCTAGCCTTCATTTTCAAAGAGTTCCAACCTCATAATGAACTAAAAACGACATATGCAAAAATGCCCCTAACATCATTTTGAGACAACAACATTGCACATATTTGCAAAACGAGGTAACTAATAGGTCTATCTAAGGCAATTATTTGTACTTAGCTTTACTTTTGGGGCGATGGTAAATATCTAAAAACGGGGTCGACCGAATTGTAAATTTTGATTGTAAGTTACAATTATCGTACCTTACAATGCCTTTGTACAAGAGGGTGTCGATTGTAACTAAGGCTACAGTCGAGTTCTTAATGACTACAATCAACTTAAATCTACGGTCCCTTTGTGCTAGTGGCCTCTGTTGTTTATTCCTGCCTTTTGCAATGACGATTTTAGTATCAACTTGGAATGTAGTGCATGTGTTACTCATACATTACATGTGGACGATACGAGACATGTGGACCCAAGTCCGCCATTGCGGTGTCCCATTAGCCGGTCAAGTTCAACGATCTAGGAATGTACCTCCGCGCTCTAGCATTGGTGCATGGCTACTTACGTGTAAATTTGTGGTTTAATGACAATTATATGCATGCAACAAAAAATGTACCGTTCATATTGCTCATTTTCTATTCGCCTCGCTTGTTATTTGTTGATCTTCAGTTGATGGGCCAGAACGATAAGCAATCGTAGGATGATATGCACAAAACGATGACGTCACAATACAGTGTGTGTTACATCGTCGTCCAGGTAAAACCATATTTTTCATGAGGACGGAAAGGAGTCAGTTGTGCGATGTTAATATCCCACTCAGTGGAAGCATCACTTCTACGAAATGTAACGGTTCGCTAAATCTTTTCCTGAAAGCAATTTCCGTTCACACTCTGGTTGTTTGTACTCTATTTTTCACAAACGTTACTAAAATTGCATAATGAAGAAAGAATCAGTCTGCAAGGAAAAGGATTGCAATAATGGACAACACTGTCTGTTTACAAGAAGGTACATAGTTTTGTTGTGTTCGGTGTCACTGTTTTTGGGGCCTGCGTGCCATTATTCAGTCGAGAACGCTCGTACACATATGTGTACGTCATAATCTATGTGGTTTACTTACCTGTACGCCATATGTGGTACACATATCTGTACGTCGGAATGTTCGTCAGTAGCTTGTCAAAGGTCAGTGGTTTTCGTCGTACACTCAGGCTGCTCCACCTATGAAATTGACGGTCTTTGTATTGTTGAAAAATTTGTGAGTAACAATCAAATGGATATTAGATATATAAATAAATTTTAGTGTGATTTGTTTTACTACGTTGTGTCTTTCCTCACTTCGTTGGTGAACGGTTATCGGATTATACTTGTACCTTTTGTTAAAAAAAACCGGGGTATATATCTATTGCTTTTTCAAGAGCTCGTGGTATAGCGCTCCGCTCATGTATTAAAACTAGAGGAGAATCATGACCTTTGTCTGGGGTGTGAAATTGTTGAGGCATTCCCTTGAGCATTCTCCTCAAAATGATAATGTGTTCTTGTCCTTTAAGATGGCCTCGCACACGTAAATTTGCTACAAGGAATATCGTTAAACAGCGTTAAGGCATGACCCCCACTGACACAGTCCTTTGTCTCAGTAATACGAATTAGAGTTAATTGGACGTTTGTGACTGGGGCAATGTTAATTGCGTGTTAAAGTTATATGCAGCGTATAGTCTATTTTCTTATAGAGAGTGGCCTATAGTCAGCTTTCTGTAAAATCACTCATACTTGCTACCAAAATTGCCTTCAGTCAGTGACTCGTAACAACACAAGCTCTACACATGAATAAGTCTGAAGTTCATATTCTTGCCAGGAAAATGAAGTTAGAACACTTTTCCTCATAAGCTCGGTTTCGACCGCAGAAACTAATTGCTTCGGGTGACGTCATAATTATTAAAAAAACCAGTGTTATGCTTGGTATTGGCCGGAGTTCAGCATTATTTTAAGTAGGGTGACACCAGTTACATTAAGGGCTCTCGACTATACTGTAAACCCTGTTTCTGACACTGCCATATTTGAAATCATTCGCACGTTTTAATATAATATAACCTTAATAAATGAATTTTACATTATCTCTTGTAGTATGCGAGCTCACGGCAGTATAATTTTAGAGGTGGATATTAGGAAATTAAAGCAATCTAGTTATTCTCAGAGACAGTAGTGTAGGCTGTGTCATTGCATGGAGTTTGTTCTAACCGCCTGCTGGTGCAGCCATTGTAAAAGAAGTTACTCTCCACGCCCATTATCCAGCATGCAACTTTTTTTTTTAATAATTATGACGTCATATAAAACAATGAGCTCTTGATGTCGAAACTAAGCTTTTGGAGTTTAATATTATGAATTAGAAAAAGTATTCTAACTGCAATTTATTTGTAATAACATCCAACGTATCGGTGTGTAGAGCTTTGGTTGTTACTTGTCTCTGTCTAAAGGTAATTTTGGTAGCGAATATAACTGATTTTACAGAGAGCTGGCTATAGGCTACTCTCTAAAAGAAATGGACTATAATGTTGCATATAACTTTAACAGGTAATTAACATTATTTTCCCAAAGGCCCGTGGTTCCTCAAACTTAAACTTATCGTCATCGTATATGTGAAAATTTCTTGAGTATATGATATTCATCAACAGATGAAATAAATAGTTAAATAAATGTATAAATGTTTTATTCGTGTAATATTTTCGAAACTTCCACTATAGATGAATAGTGGATCGTTATAAATGATGCCGGGCCTGATGATCGGTTATAGAAATTTGAGACAGAGCCAAGGTTAACCCGGTAAAATAATGGTACACACTTTTAAATTCGTGTCCTATATGAAAGTCGAACGAGGACATCACGCCCCGCTCCTCGCGAGTCCAGACTCGAGAAAACGAGGACAGTGCAAATCGCGCGTGAATAGTACGTCCTCGTATCGCTTTCCGCGCCTCGCGAGGTGCACGGGATGTCCTCGTCCAGCTTTCATACTGTCTGGTACATTCTTCGTGTTTGTTGCCGGCGATAATGTTATCCCCCCCCCCCCCCCGAGATTCGCATGCCCAACTCTAACCTATCCTTCGTGATGCCATATTTTTACTCTGATAAGCATGGACCATGTAGTCCAAAGTAATATTAATTGATTGATTGGTTGTTGTTGATATTTAATCATTTACAAAATCACTTATACGATGGTGGTCACAAGTTTAGATGGGAAAGTCGGAGTTCACGGAGATAGGGGCAAAGAAAACACTTAGGTTAAGTATATGTTATATGAATGATCATTAAACATTGTCCTTAAAAATAGTCCGATTTCTGTTTTTAGAATATTTGCAACTCAATAAAATGCATGTGAAACTTTACCGTAGCATTTTCTGACCACACTGGAACCAATGACGTCATATTTGGTTTTTGTAACTGTACACACAGAGATTGCTAAATTTCATCACTCAGAATGCACCTACATAAAGATCGATGAATGCTTTCACCGAATTGACCTTGAACTATATCAAGCAAGTAAGGGGTGTGGGTAGGTGTGTTACTGTTTCAGAGGAAACTGATCTTCAATGAGCTTTAAATTGCGCAAATTGACCTACGATCGTAGTCGACTAAGTTATGTCACCAAGGCCACTACGGACAGTGAAAGTGGGTGAATCTCAGCCAGAACACAACAAAAGAAAGAAAACAGTACATGTGACCCATTGACATGGTGCTAAAGGATTTCTGTGTGAACCACTTCATACGCGTACACGGAACTCTCTCTGTTCTGCCTTTTGTCTTACTTCTCTACCTGGTATCTATTCACGGTTGTAAGTTTTACTTTTGGTACATGACCTTCCTGGAATATGTGGTTAAGATGAATTGTATTTTTTCCATTGTTCTCGATGTCCTTGTTTTACCCACAAAGAGCAACCACCACTTTACTGGTAGCTCTACCTAACCATAGTCATATACAGGCCTTAAATACTACTATACTGTTTAATACTACTATACTGTTTAATACTACTATACTGTTTAAGAAGTAGGTGACATTCCACTTCATATTTATACTTCTCAAAAGTACGATTGTATATTAAACCCCAAGCATACATACATATATATATATATACATACATACATACATACATACATACATAAATACATAAATACATACATGTGCGATTGTATGGTAAACCCCAAGCATACACACATACATACATGCATACATACATACATCCGTCCTATAAGTGAAATATTCTTGAGTACGGCGCAAAACACTAAATAAATAAATAAATAAATAAATAAATGGGAACAAGTGAGGAATACAATCAGCCTGTTCATGACATATTATGATATTGTCAAATCATATATACCTATGTACATCGCTGAGGATTTGCGTGGGATGCGCCTGAATCTGATAGCGACGCATTTCGTATTCATCTGTCTGACAGTCAATTTCCATAAATCCGACCAATTGAATCACGCCTAATAACTGTTCGCATATATCTTTTCCTGCACGAGATTTATCAGTGATATAGAAAAAAGTCAGTTTCCATAATGTGACCTATCAAATCACGCCTAAAACTTGTCCGTCTCGTTTCCTTCAAGAGATGTACCAGTGGTATAGAGAAACTGTTTGGATAAGAGACAATTAAATGTTAACAATTAACAATTTGGTCATAACAACTTGGACAGAAGTGAAGTGCTAAGATTTTATTTACTCCTGAATAAATGCATGAAGCACTGTATTTCTGAAATTCAGTAGATCCACTGATAAGCTTCACATAATACACAAGTATTAACTCAGTATTTCAGCACTTTATCACTCCTGATGATGGCAAAATAAAATGCTGAACGAAGCTTTCGTTTTTTCGCAGTTACACTACTTGGGTATTACTCTGTTGCTGTCTTGGCGACAAAAGGGTGCAGTAATGGTGCCAAGAGTATGATTATAATGGTACAAACAGTTAACTAATCATAACAAGCCAGTTTTACCGCGCATTTCCACGATCTCAGTGTCAGGTGTGTTTTCACAAAGCCAGTTTACCGTACCGCTCGTTACAGGACTTTCATTCCATGCCTTTCCGTCGAACAGCGCCTGTTGTAGATCTGGTACACTGACATAGATCTTGTGTGACCTATATGTTAACTCCATATACTTTATTGTGTCATTAACATGAAAGCGGCGTTGGAACCCTTTTCTGCTGTTACAGGTATAGAGAATCTAAAGGCTTGTACTTCATGTAAGTTGTTCCAATGCCGAGCGCAGTTGGGACAACACAAAATAATGGACATACTTTTAGTTTATCTCTGCTGTGTGCGGAGTGATACATCACACGTGTAACTCACTAGCTGTGTATCCTTCCACACAAACCAGCTGTTAAATACAATTGTTGGGTAAATATAGCGCCCAAAAATGCAAAGGTTACGTAAATTAACATGCGTTATAATACATGCAGATCTGGCTTCTAAACTGGAGGAAAAACAGGCTGGTTCCTCCACAAACTACTGACACCACATGGTCGAGTTGTAACTCAAGCAATAAGACAGCGTCTGCTACATTAGCTGATGCAGTTGTTACAGCTTTCTACTCAATAAACCCGTTGTCAAAGGTGAACAAAATCTCCTGCTGAAAGCCCGTTTAGCCAAGATCTTGTTTACGCTCCGGGCTACGTGGGGCATGTCGTATAAAGTCTACTCACAGTTGTCGTCACACAAAACATGCTCGAGATACGCCGAGGGAAGTGATCCCTAGGTGACAGTCCCGTTATTAAGTGGATCGACGTCGAGACAAGCTTAGATCGTCCGTGTTCATACAATCAGGAAGCCAGTATATATATACAAGTCTCATCACCTCAGGGGTGAACTCTTTGAGTTTCAGATACCGCTCTATGATATCTATGATATGCACCAGGACTACACGCCGTATTTGACTTCTTGTCGCTCTCTGAACGTTTCCCAGTGAAATTTCCTCAGTGTTTCTAAATTCTACTGATCATGGCTGCCAGGTTTTTTCGTGATTTGTGGGCTCTGCGTTCAATCATCGTTTTTATCCTGGTGCCTGTCTTACTCCTGCCTCTGCCAATAATCGTGTCAACGGACGTAAGTTTACAAGCTTTCATTTGTTACTGCATGCTTTATTATTAATATATATATATGTACATGTACGGTTCTTGTGTTAACATTAAGGGTGTACTCCCGCGGTGCCTCTCAAGGCACATATTTGATATACTATTGTCTCTATTGCCACGAATATATCACGCAAAGTCAGTCATCACGTGGTTTGAAATCCATTTTATTCCATAGATTTATTTGTTCGGTTTTCTTTCTTTGACAAATGTTTATAAGAGTGGTTGCACTGTTTTATATACATGCTATCTGTTGATAAGAGAATGGTAATATTTTTCCCGTATCCAAGCATCAGATAAGAGCCAAAGGTTGCACATTAAAGGAGAAAGAAAATTTAAATATCAGTCAAATACCATTGAAAAGAGTATGCACTTCTTTGTAGGTGCATGCCATAAAAATATTCTAATATGTACCTCAAGTTGATAAATTATAAATAAAGTCATCAGTTGGTTAGCGCGCTAGCCTAGCATAATGAACCAAGAGTCTCTCACCAATGCGGTCGATGTGAGTCCATCTCACGTATAAGTGAAACGGCGTTAAACAGCAATCAAATAAGTAAATAAATATAAATAAAGTCAGCGCTAAAATCAGCTGTTGGCGACTCCATTTTGCCTAAGAACTAGTCCTGAAGTCCTCTGTGTTAGAAGGAGAATTGCCGTCGGAAACCGTCGAAGTGCAGTTCGTACATTCCCGGTAGAACTCTTCTTCCCACAAGGTAGCGAACAGTACAGTTCGTTTTCCGCTTGACGATCGGGAAAACGAAATGTTGGACGTAGGTTCCGAGTTTACACGAACAAACCGGCAGTTTTAACGACTCTCGCTGGCTGAGAGGCAACACACTGTTAGCATAAATAACAGGGTGTTTAAGATGGAGGACGCGATGGACTCAACGATTTATGCCAGTTTTGTACTTGTCAAAATTATGCTACAGATAGAAAAAATGTGCCCTTTTCAGCCTATAGTGTGATTTTTCTTGTCCATTAAGATACATATATCACCACTTTTTTAACTCACAAACACTTTTATTCGATTGCATACTTTCAATGCTACATCCCAATGTCCTCGCTAGCTCATTTGACAGAAGAGTTGGTCTCGCCACTGCCGACTTATCTTTTGCCAAAGACGTCGCATGCTCGAATACAACTCTCGCCCGTTCCACAGCTATTCTAAATTAAAGTCTATTGTATAAACCTGGATGATTAGGCCTTCTGTTCTCGTCGAACTCAGTTGTTGGTTACAACTGTTCTCGTCGAACTCACTTGTTTGTTACGACTGTTCTCGTCGAACTCACTTGTTTGTAACAACTTTAAACTAGCGTTACGTTACCGGTACTGCTACCCCCATTTAACTCTGAGAACGCCAGGTGTAACATAAGTTAGGCGATAACCTGCAAAAAGCCCACTTGCAAAACTTGCACTCCCCTCCCCTCCCCCCTCATGCCAAACCTTTGATTGATTTGAAACTTTAAAGGCTAGATGTAAAAGCTAAAAATGTAAAGGTTCCCAAGTAATCGTTATTGTTCATACGAATACACTACAAATACACGAGTTTGAGGAGACGAAGTCAGGAGTGTCGGTATCAGGCATAACTTGGGCATGTTTATGCTTAGTCATTTATGCAGAGCCTTATAGAATATCTCCTTTCAGTGTGTTGTAGGGAAAGCAATTTTCTATGTGGTTCCGGGTCAGTATTCGTACAGCCTTTACTCAAAGAAACACTCACCAAGTGGATACGTTTACCTAGCTATCAGAGAGATGGTGTGACAAGCATACCGTATCTGACCCAGAAATTCGTTCATGTCTAAGTTACTCTTTTTCAGATTTTGAGAGCTGATGGAAATGTGTTCGGAGCTATTCTGACCTCTAGAAATGCAATCTTCAAGCAGTTGTTACAGAACATGTTTAAAGCGTACCGTGACAGATACGCACCTATATAAGCTGGGGTGTTGTGGCGGGTGTTTTTTCAAACAGGCCACTTTATTTGTCATTCATGAAGTAATACAGTAATGCTAACAATCACGCTTCCCACCATATTTCACAAAAACACATCTGTCTACTCCTCAGTCCAATAACCTGAAACTTGGTCCTTGTCGAAAGTGCTGTACTCGACATGTCAAAATTACACGCTACGAAAATTGGTTTCCCACAATCCTGAAGAAATTCTGACTTCATGTCACCTATAATTATTTGTGAATAATGAAAAAAAAAACATAACATCACAATAGGGTGCTTTTGGGTTCGATCTCTTATGTAGCAAACGGTAATAAAATTCTACTGTAACATGTAATCTATCCTAGATGTTAGTCAACTACTTTTAATTAGCTACACTATAACATGGACCTCTGAAAACGGTTTCACACACAGTTATTAGGATTAAATGAACGATGGAGAAAATTGAGGGGGTGAGTGTCTGTGAACTGAACAAGCTCTTGAAGGAAAGAGATGTCATTTGTGCCCCTGGAATACGGTGAGATATGTAATCAGTAAATTTATATCAAAAATGGATGCTTAACATTTTTGACGAGTCACGTGATATAGTAAAACGTTTTGTACCTTTGGCTACAAAAGAGTTCAATCTGAAAATAAATGAAATGTCACATCACATTTTAGAAATGAGTGGGTTGGGAAAAGGACACATCTCGTGGAACGTATGGATTTAAACTAATTAGATGTTGATCATTAAATTAGCGATAGACTATATAAGATAGACTATATATATTTGATACAGTATTGTGCCTAGTGTCTGAACTGAGTCTTGACTGATTATTCTTTTAATAATGAAGAGGTGCAATCAGCCTGCCAACCTTGTCACGTGATTGAAAATAACTGTTAGTTAAACTGGTGTGTCCTGAGCGAGTCGATGCGCCAGTAACTGTCGTGTTCTGGTCTGTATTATTCACGCTCATGTGATGTCAGAATTTCTTCATAAACCTGTTATATTTTTATTGTGGCGAATAACGTTTGAACAAAAAGGACAACACAGACGAATCCATATGATTCCAAGTTAGTAAAGATAACAATTCACAACGCTTATTGTAGAAGAAGCGTTGGGAACCTGGCTAAGTGATCTCAGAGTTATCATTTTGGTATCGCCATAAATGGAATCTCTCGTTTTCCACTCTTAAGTGTGGAAATAACACAAGCAAATTGCTTATACTGTATGTATAGTTTATCTGTACCAAAATGAGTTGTGACAGCATTCTGATATCGTTGTGAAAGTTGCCATCTGCCGAAGGTTAACGACCTCGTCTCATTTTAAAGTGTTTTGCGACGTTTCTTACACAGCAGAGCAAGAATAAATGTGTGTATGTACATCTATGATATTTCGGAGAGGTTACAGCGGGTAAATTTATTTCAAGTTCCTTGAGATATAAACAGCTCAACCAAATTTTTGGCAATATTTCTTGTAGAGCAAACATAAACTGTTCAACGCAATACAAAAAAGCAAACGAAACTGATATTTAGTTCGTCTCTTCCAAAACCGAAGGAGGACTCTGTGGCCGAGATGGTTAGCGCGGCGCGATGACACAGAATGAGGTCGCTGTGAGGTCGCCGGGCGTTCGTGGGAAGGGCCTCCAGCAACCTGCGGATGGTTGTGGGTTTAACCCGGGCACTGCCGGGTTTCCTGTCACCATAATGCTGACCTCCGCCGTATAAGTGATATATTCTTGAGTTCAGCGAAAAAACGCAAATCAAATAAATAAATAAATTAATCCAAACTGGAACCGTATGATTTCTAGTCAATTTAGTGAGGTTAATGAGATATACATGTATGTACAAAGATAGGCCTACAGCCCTAAATAACCATGGAGTTTTTTATCCTTTGTATAGGTACACTCATCTGTAGGTAGAAATTGTTACGTTGTAGTAAACATGCATTACTGCTATACGTGCAGTCTACTGGAAGGGCTGTTTACACTACTGCTCAGAGCGCGAAATATCCGATTTCTCCATGCTGTAAGTCTTCTATATTGTATTCCTGAATAAACCTGGATTCTATTGATCGACTAAGCATCATCGAGGCCAGGGTTTCAGTGGCGTCATTCATATTTTTTGCTGGAATAGCTCGTTTCAAGGTCCATTTGGCTTGATGAAACGTCTATGTACGTCAAGTGACAAAACCCTGCTGTGACGTCAATGGTCCCAATATGATCAGAAAATGCCATCGTAGAATTCAAACTTTCAGATGCATTTTACTTGGTTGCAAAAATTCTGAAAAAATAAATCGAACCATTGTTTTTTTTTCTTTTATGGTTTAATGGTATTTCATCTGATATATGTACGTTATTGTATCCTTTGCCTGTGCAAGATTAGGATGTCCAAATGTTGACACGACTGGCAACACACAGAGCTACTTTATAACAGAGCTGCTTGTTGTAGCTAAGCTGTACATACTGGCGCAAAAATATTGTACACGGCACTGGCTATATGTACCTGGCTCTGATTACAGAAGAGCCGATACTACTCATGCTGAGTTCGCTTCATTTTTGATTAACGGTGACTTCACTCTGATAAAATACAAGCAACTTCATGAAGCTTACCCGCAGGGCTCCCCAGGGCTTAGCTATACGTCTGTACGCGCACACGGATCTTTGTCATCAATTTGTTTATTTGCTTACTTCATAGGGGGTGGGGAGGGGGGGGGGGGGGGGGGGGGCGTCCGTGGCCGAGGAGCTTAGCACTCCAGCAATGATCCAGGAGTCTTCCGCCAGTGCAGTCGCTGTGAGTTCCTCTCCAGCCATACGTGAAAGGTCTTGCAGCAACGTGCGCATAGACGTGAGTTTCCCTCCGGGTGTACCCGGTTTCCTCCCACCATAATGCTGGCCGCCGTCGTATAAGTGAAATATTTTTAAGTACGGCGTAATCACCAATCAAATAAACAATAATAATGTCTTATAATTATGGACGCTATGTATAGATGTTTTCTAGATGCAAGGTAAACTAATGGTTAGGGCTGTATCGTAGCTTTGAAGCCGTTACTAAAACATTTTAAAGAACTTCTGAATAAATCACACACATATTTCGCAAATATAATCATGAATTATCATTTTAGCACCGGTTCAGGAAGTTTACTCTGAGTGCTGACCAGTTTTCCACATTGTGGTTTGGTGGCAGATGGACGTTGTCAGTTTTTGTGTGAAGTAGGCTTGGTAATCCGCGTGACCGCGTGAGGGCCATGTCCACCTGGCGGATTACAAGCCAGCGCGTGCTGCGACCCACATTGTCGACACAGTTTACACAGAAGCGTGACGTCAGTACTCACGAACAAGGGGGTCATGTGACTTAGATGCTTGTTTCAATCGGTAGTTTTTACAACCAAAACATGACGAGCCTTGCTTTTCTTAACAAGGTGGGACGTCAGATGTTATGTTTTTGTGGAGCTTTCCGAAAGAATAAAAATGATGGAGTAAGGAAAAGATTTTAAAGATACATGCATCAAACCGATTATAACATCAGCGTTCTTTCCCATTTTTTATCCAGACTCTGATAAACAGTGATGTTATTGGCATAACGTTTGACGGGCCTTGATCCGTGCTTCATAAGTTTTCTTGTCTTACAGCATGTTAGCAATAGCCCCGGTCAAATGTAACAGTGTATACCTAGTCTGTAAGATCTTATTTTTACAAGGTACACGGTCCTTCAAAGCATATAAGTTAAAGCTGTTTAAATGTTTTTTTTGTGTTTTCTTTTATGTACGGCGCGAAACTCGGGAAAATATATGTAGTGACAAAGGAGCTATTTGCGCTGAATGAGGTGTATTTGTTACATGACTGATATACCGCCACACAGTATGGGAGTGCTGAAAACTACGGAAGAGCATTATGGCCAAGCGTATATATATATTTTGCATTTCATTCACCTTTGCTTGTTTCCGTGGAGTTTAATGTTCCTTGTGTTAATGTTCGTACACAGGATATGCACACCATATTGGTGGAAGGGGAAACCCGTTTTGCCTTTTAGCTATGTGTGTGGGGGCTGGGGGTGGGGGCTGGGTGGGGTTGGGTGGTGGGAGGTGGGTTGGTACGTCTACGAGTGAAGCGACAATTTGTCGTATTCCAGGACCATGTATGAATTCCAGATGAAATGTTGATTTATGGATTTACCAAACACGAAAGAAAAAACTCTGTAGCCGTTTGGGTATCTTTCTACTCTTCTTCTGAAATACCTTAGGTTATATCAGTTGTCTTTTCTTTTAAGCTCTTTCCTGTCGTACGTGACAATGTCTTTCAGCAATCTACGGATGGTCATGGGTTTACCTTTTGTACTGCCCGGTTTTTTTCTCACCAAAATGGTGGCCGCCGTCGAAAAGGTGAAATATTCTTGAGTACGATGTAAAACCCCAACCCAATAAACTCCTCCCCACCGTCAACGATGCGGCCTAAAGATTTGTAGACCTTGATCTTTCTGTACCATTTCTCACACCTTTAGGTCTACTCCCGCTCATAAAACACTTAGCCTAGATAGTACAAAAACACTGTAGCATTACAGCAAAATGATGTTAACTTACTGCTATTTGTATGTAGATCCCGATGGATAGACTATGAAATTTCCTATTGTTTTACCGCTCAGTTGCGGAGGGTAATGAACCAGGAGCTGTGAGTTGAAGTCCAGCTCATGCTGGCTTCCTCTCCGGCCGTTAGTGAGAAGGTCTGTCAGCAACCTGCGGATGAGCGTGGGTTTCCGCCGGGCTCAGCCCGGTTTCCGCCCATCATAATGCTGGACGTCGTCGTATAAGTGAAATATTCCTGAGTACGGCATAAAACACCAATCAAATAAATAAATAAATGTGAGCTGTCAGTTGCAGGTAACAAGATCTGAGTGTAGATAGCACAAATTCCAGAGAACAGTAAAAAAAAATACTGTTTGTGAA
The DNA here is from genome assembly GCF_032854445.1 of Liolophura sinensis. Classification (NCBI taxonomy): domain Eukaryota; kingdom Metazoa; phylum Mollusca; class Polyplacophora; order Chitonida; family Chitonidae; genus Liolophura; species Liolophura sinensis. The sequence goes on along the minus strand of NC_088304.1, from coordinate 34,585,192 downwards.
GAGTCCAACTCAGGTTGTCTCGCTTGACGCTCAGAACTGAGAGGTTAGAGCAGGGAAACAGGACTGTGACTGTCAGTATAATGTGACAGGGTGAGATGTCACGTTAAACCCAAAGCATACATATATGCTGACTCTGTGGAAGCCATCTCGCAGACACCAAACATTGCACTCACATCATCCGGGCTACCAGTATGTCTTTATTATTTGGGGCAAAAAGATGTTCAGTACAAAGCCCGTTCTGTTATACGCTGCAGCGAAGCGAACGGCGTTGTTGTTGTTGTCATTGTCAATTATGTACTTCTTCTTATCCTACGTGGGATTTCGTGTCGTTTATTTATTTATTTATTTGATCTATTTTACTCAAGAACATTTCACTTATACGTCGGCGGCCAGTATTATGGTGGGTGGAAACCGGGCAGAGCCAAGGGGAAAACCCACGACCATCCGCAGGTTACTGTCAGACCTTCCCACGTACGGCGGATTTCGTGTCGTGTCGCACCTCGTGGGCGCACATCGTCCAATTTAAACATAGGTTTATACACTATCTGCAACGGCTCCAGAAGTATCGTAATTGGGGAACGGGGAAGTCTACAAATTCCCTGTCTAGGACGTGGTTTGAACCCACAACTAATATGTCCTAGTGCTTGAATGTCAATCGCTTCTAACGACCCGCTTCCAAAATAACATGTAGGGCAGCGTTATAAATGAAAAAAAAAATCATGCAATCCACCATAATGTTACACTTTGCAAAAAATCATCAGGTGGACGTACAAGATTTAAGATGTTGTCAGTCACATTTTACAGCATTTATATGATCTTGTATCATTTTGACACGTATAGAAAATGTTCATAATTGAACTGATTTGTCTTTTAAGAGTGTATTCTTGAAGTTTCATTCTGACTATTTGTTTAACAGGAAGCACGATGCGCCTACGTCTTGCTCCTCATGGCTGTGTTCTGGACCACGGAGATCATCCCGGTATCTGTGACGTCACTCATTCCCATCATCCTCTTCCCGATTCTCGGAGTGATGACCGCCGGGGACACTTGTGGCAATTACATCAAGGTCAATACTCATGGCTTTTAATTCCCATTTGTGGTGTTGTAATGTGAACACTACATTCATAAATGTTCAGATTTATTTCTTTATACTCGGTAATTTGTTGGTATTGTAAAGTGAACATTAAGAACCTTTAAAATGGTATTTGTTCTGATATAGATGTTCTAAAATATCGCTATTGAACGATTTTAAGATGGTTATTACATTAAATCACTTTGTGTCAGTCAAGATGGGTAAAATATGACGAAAGTTTAAAAGTCCAAGGCAAGGAGTTTTTCAAACATTTACACGCTTATCAATTTTGTAATATTGCCTATATCCTGATGTTGTTGTTTTTTGGTGGCTGTGAATGTACAAAATATCCAAATTATCGAAATTATGCCTTGACAGGAATCCACCATGTTGTTTGTTGGGGGTCTGATTGTCGCATGCGCAGTGGAACGCTGGAATCTACATAAAAGAATCGCCTTGAGGGTTCTTCTGTTTTTTGGCGCGGAAACTCACTGGTATTTGGACGTATATATCTAAATCTCTATATTTCTACTGAAATTCCTTAATACTCCACAAAGCTTTCTAACTATTACTGAGTAGTGTTCCATTTTGTCAGAAACCTGTTGAGGTGCGATGGAAAGGCCCGTTATTTCTTCCACTTGTAAATCTATAACCGCTATTTGTAAGTACATGTAAATATCTAGCCGTTGTTTTTCTGTAGGCTAATGTTAGGCATGATGCTACCCACGTGGTTTTTGTCCATGTGGATCAGCAACACGGCCACCACTGCCATGATGCTTCCCATTGTCCAGGCCATACTCGTCCAGCTACAGGAGACAACAGATGGCAGTGGTGAGGGACCGGAAGTCGACAGTGAGTCCAGTACTGAAGGTCAGAGCTTAAACGTTGAACATTAGATAAATTTTATCGGCGATTTAATTTTAATATAACATAACGCTTATCATACAAAAGGAACCTGTTATTTCGCCATAAGACATAAATTATGAATCTTTTGTTTTAATATTAATAATCTCTTGGTGTACGGTTTTAGTTGTGAATGGTCAAAGTACTTATCTTTTGTCTCACAGTTTCGAATTTAGACCTTATAGCTCTTATGCCCCATGGTTTACGGTTTTAGGACGGATATTTAAAACAATTATCATTTGGTTTACGGTTTTAGGTTTGGAAATTATAATGTTTTGTTGTCACGTCTATTGACGTGAATCAAATCATGTGTATTTCGTAGCGGAATGATTATTCAGGGAGAGTTCTCCATTGTTGGAGATAGATTACTGCCTCATCAATGTAAATAAAGACGTGTTCACTTTAGATAGTTACAACATGACAGAAATTCAAAGCATTTAACTCATAATTTACGGTTTTAGGTTTCAGATTTAAACATTCTAAACACTTACCTTTAGTTTTTTGGCTTCACGGATGAATATTCAAATCACTTATTTTTAGTTCTTATCGTTTCAGGTTTGAAAATTCGAAACATTTACCTTTCAGTTCTTTAACCTCAGGTTTGGACATTCCAAACATTGACCTTTAGTTCTTTAACCTCAGGTTTGGACATTCCAAACATTGACCTTTAGTTCTTTGACCTCAGGTTTGGACATTCCAAACATTGACCTTTAGTTCTTTGACCTCAGGTTTGGACATTCCAAACATTGACCTTTAGTTCTTTGGCTTCAGGTTTGGACATTCCAAACATTGACCTTTAGTTCTTTGGCTTCAGGTTTGGACATTCTAAACATTGACCTTTAGTTCTTTGGCTTCAGGTTTGGATAATTCTGGTCTGATCATGGACAATCAGTCTCTGGAAATGGCTGACGTCCAAGACGTGAAACAGACAAATGGCGTCCCTGAGAAACCCGCCATTGACAACGATATGACTCAAATTGGAAACACGGTGGTGTAAGTCGAAATAAATTGAATTTCAACTCTTCCCAGAATTGCCGCAAAGATTGCAATTAAAATGTTCTTAGTTTAAATATGACATTAATACGAAAGGGGCAACAGCAAAAATAGGGGGTTCCAATACAAAACGCCATCAGTATGAAGATATAAACCAAGGCAGCGACGACAATGTGAGGGTTGGTAACTGGTCACATGTAACAGAAGAAATCAGTCCTCTCGTCTCTTCACCTGGGCGAGGGCTCTATTCTAACTGTTGAGGCAAACGCTTCGGTAGAAACGTCTTGTATGCCCGAACACCATGCCCAAAAGAATCATCATCGAACGAAGTACAAATATAGCACACATATAAAATGGGGCTGTACGACACGGAAACGCCATTTGTTGTTCGTTAACAGATCTAATATCTCCGATGCTGTAAGATCGGGTATATAAAGTAACATGTATAACTGTTCACTGGAGGGAGGGGAGTACCTGCCTAAAGTAATACGGGCCCAACCAGAGTGGGGTATTGTTCATCCCTGCGTTGACGATTTGTGGGCAAAACTGGTAAGTTAACTTAGTAGCCTGCTCATGTATTACAAGTTAGCAGGGGACCTTCGTGGCCGAGGTGGTTTGGCTGTATGTGTAAGGTTTGCTAGTAACCGGGTCCTGCCAGGTTTCCTCCCTCCACAATGTAGGCCGCCGTCGTATAAGTAAAATATTCTTGAGTACGGCGTAAAACACCAGTCAAATAAATAAATACATAACAAGATAACATTGGTTCACTCGGTTCGGGAATAAGGTACACGTACCTCAGTGATTGTCCTAAAATAGTGAAAGCGACACCGTTCACTCAACTGACTTCAGGATTTAAGCCCAAGGATGATTGATGTAAGACCAGTGAAACGGTATTGTCTTGTTTATAAGCTCCTTCTTTCTTCAGTATGTTTTTCCAGTTCATTTTATCTGTACTCTTCAAGTTTTGTTTATCCCAACAGAATAGCGGACGATGTTCCGACCGAGGGTTTCAGCGACCGGGAGTACTCACGTCTGTGTAAAGGGATGTCTCTGTGTATTGCATATGCAGCTAACGTTGGCGGAATTTCTACGCTGATTGGAACTGGTCCGAATGTCGTTTTGCAAGGACAAGCAGAAATGTGGGTCATCCTTATTTACTTTAAATGTTTATTGTTTCAACAGATAATGATCTTATAAACATGTAGGCGCCTCTAAATGAACAGTTAGCATTTCATCCATTCTCTTTATGAACAGAAATTCCTTTTGATATACACCCAGTTACACACAAAACACACAAAAGTTGTGCTGAAGACTCTCGCGTGTTTTGGATATAATGGTTTCAATTGATATTAAATTGTGTTTTTCGATATTATGGAATAATACAGATATGGAAAAAATTATAAATGTACGAAAACAATTTAAAACTATTTTTAGTAAATCTGTGGCAGTAAAAGCACAATCCCATGAATCGCCATCCTTATTTCCTTTCGTTTTTGTTCTTGTCTGGTTAAAAACCTAGACTTTTCCAGAAGTATGGAATTGAGTCTGGAGTCTCATTTGGAAGCTGGATGATTTTCGGATTTCCCACCTCTTTAATTTGTGTGGTCATTACCTGGATATGGCTACAGATATTCTTCCTCCGCTGCAGGTATTCACACTTATCATAGATGACGTAAAGCACAGGGAGTAAACGTGGAGCAGTGACCACATGCCAATGTCCCCACCTAACCGGTGAAATCCGGTACTTAGCGTTACTATTCCAACTGTTCGTGTCCCCTAGCACCATGGCTTAAGCAGAATTTGGTAAAAAGAATGCGGTGATGTTAATTGCAGTTCATTAAAACGTCACTGGAATTATTCAAAATGTTGTGTTGTCATCACATTTAATTTACAATGATATTAATTACATATAGTATAACCTATAAATCGCACATCAATAACCAATGTATTTATTTATTTATTGATACATGATCCCTCCCTAATTCGGTTAAGCGATTGGAGTGCTATCGCCATGCATCTGGCCGGCTGTTGACCAATGCCGTTGTGTGTTCGAATCCATGCAGCTGTCTCTGCTCTTTCGGCAGCGGCTTTGAGTCAGCCGGACTGTCACGTGCCTGTCAGAGGGCGGTATAGTTTACGCCAGACATTTCAGTTGCCTCCACCCACACACTGATTACCGAGTGCAGCGTTAAACACCAATCAAATAAGTAAACAAATATTAGTTGACTATTAGTAGCTCTCTTGTTACCACCGTGAGATTATTGTCAGAGGAAAACAACCAACCACACCCAGAATTATTGCCATTTAAATATTCATTTTTATTACATTTTATCACGGACGTCATAGACGTTAGTTCTAAAAAAAAAAACATTTAGATAGATTCTGGCATAGCACATAGCAAAGGCTTAAATTATAGTACTGTCATGATGGTAGGCCTTTAGCCACCACTGAATGTTTAGGCCCTACATTATAAAACAGTAATTACTGCGCAAGACACAACAATATCGCTCAGGAAAAGCCGTCTCGTCAGAATCCAGTATAATAAACGACTTCTTACTCATTTGGGTCATGTACTTATAGTTGCCTGTTCAAAAGATCAAAATCTGGAAGAAGTGCTGCCATCAAGGCTGTTATTCGGAAGGAGTACGATGCACTTGGACCTATCACGTAAGTATTACACAGTTCAAGCATAATCTCGAAGAATCTCGTCTGTTCCGTGTTGCCATGAAATTCAGTGTAAAAGCTGGTATCGAAACTATTTATAAGTGCCTAACACAGCACTACTATATAAAAGAAGTCATGAAGTTTGATTGGACGTTCCAGCTTAAGTAAAAGTGGCCTTTCAGAGTTCAGTGCATGCTATATGGTGGAATTTGGGATATTTTGCATATCCCCTTAAAGGGCTCTCGGATGCCAGTTAACCCGAGATAGTACGAGATTTTCCGGGACTAGCATAATCACAATATCTACAGTGTCAATCAAGTATGCCATTGTGGCTCCCTAGACGCAGACTGGTACAGGCTTCTTTCATTCTGTAGCGATTTGAAAAGCTTTCGTCTGTGTAATATTGATGAAGAGATTTCACACAACAGCTGTTTGTACATGACAGAAAGGTACATTCTAGTCCTCTCACATTCACTCCTCGCTTCATGTGTATTACCCATAATGCCTCTAAGGGGATTATCATAGATCACATGATAGTCGTTCAACAAGCCAACTCCTTGGAATCTGTCAGTGATTCCATGAACAACTTCCTTGACGTCTGGTGTAGACAGGTTCTTGTGAAAGTCTGGTTTAGGTGTGGCGTTCACTTAGCTGTTTGAAATCTGTTTAAGTCTGTTGCTGTGTTAAACCAAAGAAGCGATATGCAAGGTTTGTGAGCGAGGTAAAAGTCAACACTGCATGAATTGTGTTCACTTTCCACAATGGCTTGAAATGTCCCAAGTATGTTTAAGGACGTGTCAGATAGGGCTGGACTTGACTACATTTACTGATACTCCACTGTCAATCTACACTTTCACTGTGGCACCGCCTATACAAACATTTGTTGTAGGTGTTCTGGTAGCAGAGTTTAAATGTCCAATGTGGTTTGTGGCTGTGAAGATGTAGCCATTATCTGATGTATCATTCTCAGATGTGGAATCATCAACTGTATATGTGGTGTCCAAGTAATTTACATATTTCTGTTTCATATTCATATGTTGTTCATTCATTTGTTTTTTGTTTTGTCCACCATGACATACTTTTGAAAAATGGTTTAATTTACTGCATATCTGACCTTTAGCTGGACAAGGGTTTCCTTTATGTGGCCAGTTTCCACCGCAGTTCCTACAGATATTGTTAGATCTGTTGTTTGCATTGTGTTTCTGGTGTCTGATGTCGTTTTTCGGCGAATTTGTAACTTGGTTTGGCTTAGACTGGCGATTTGCAACATTGTTTCCGTGTTGTGCACGTCGGTTTGCTACAAAGTGGAAAATGTTGATGGCGTGTTCAGAACTGGTTTCGGTGTGCTGGGACTGCACGTCTCATGTTTCAAAAACTCAAGCAATCTAGAGAATATCATCAAGCGTTATGTTTGCATCTCTGAGAAATCTCCGTTAAAGAAGAGTCGATTGACATTTTTCAACGTCATGATCAGCAATCACTTGATAAGAAAATGATTCGTGGAACCGTCGGTTGTGTATCTCATCAACAGCTGGTTTCCCACCCTGAATGGGTACAAAAAACAAAAAATGAAAATCGATAATCACTAATAGAAGAGAATATTGCCAAAATAACGGGGATGTAGAAAATGAATTTAAAGAAAAATGGAGTAGCAGCTACAAGTCATTCAAAGAACAACCAAATGTATAACATTATGCGAGCGGAAGTCAGGGTGAAAGGATGACCGTTGCATATACACGTTAGTCGTTTGATTGGTGAAAATAAACTATATACCCATTAGTTGCCCAATGGCTTGAGTTGAGCTCAGGAGTTCTACCTGGTGTTTACTAAGAGAAAGGCAAATGTGTTGTTAGACAAAATATAAACTGACGAAGCTTGTATTTGTAATTTACACGGTAATATACAGCTATAGATTTGGTTGATAACATGTTAACAAGATTTAACCGTCTTTGCATGGGCTTGTCTGCAAATTTGTGGTTATATGACATTTGTGGTTATGTGCACATGACATTTTACGACAGAACGATCAAGCCAATGTAAGCGTATATATGCTTATATATATGAATACCTCTGTTAAAGCAAAACATAACGACTACCCAGCATCCCTGTTTCGTGGCAAAAATCAGAGAACATTAAAAAAACAACGTATCATGTTTATGTGAAAACGCGATTAAATGTAAAACAAAGACGCGATTAAATGTAAAACAAAGACGCGATTAAATGTAAAACAAAGACGCGATTAAATGTAAAACAAAGACGTGATTAAATGTAAAACAAAGACGCGTACATTACATAACATTGACTATGGGGTGTCCAAGGTATTTTTGGGTCACCAGTACAAAAGGTGAGGAATTCCCCAAGTCTAGTGTCAGGAACTTTGTTCAATAACAAACGCAATTAATTAAGTAAATGCAACGTTCATGTCATCTCAACAACTGACATCTATTTTTGTTCTTGAACATCGGTGTGTGGTTCGTACATATATATATATATATATATATATATATATATATTTGCGGCTTTACCGTTACACCCGCTTGTACGTGTTACACAAGTTGTTGCGGTTAACACAACACCTGATTACTTAACCACATTTTACTGTTTCTGTTCAGATTTGCGGAAGCAGCTGTTTTAGCTCATTTCATCATCGTGGCCATTTTGTGGTTAACCAGAAGGCCACAGTTTATTTCTGGATGGGGAGACCTGTTTCCTCCCAAGTAAGTGATGAGACAATTACCGGAGCCATGATTAAATACCAACACCCAACATCTTGGTTTCTAGCGTTCACTTCCTGGCTGTATCCTGCGTACAGAACAAGGCATTTCTTGTATCAAGACATTCCAGAACGCATTTCTTACATTCCGATCTTTTGATGATTAGCACATGTTGTACTTAGTATTTGCTACACATTTCCCTATATTTAATCCGGGTGTTGATACGTCGGTTTAATATTTGTTGTGTTTCATTTAAGGTAAATTTTCTGACACATTTGGAAGGTTTTTTAACCCCGGATACCTTTTACCATAAAAAGTAATATTGAATGTGATAGTATGACGGCTTAGAGTTTTGGTTTGTTGAAAAATAGTATCTATGCAAAGAATAAATGTTGGCCTAGTCGTTAGTATGCTAGCGCAGCACAATGGCACAGTGGTCTTTAACCAACTTGCTGTGAGTTCAAGCCTAGTTCATGCAGGCTTCCACTCCGGTCGTACAGCTGTATGAAGGTCTGGCAGCAACCGGTAGATTGCCGTGGGTTTCTGTCGGGTTTCCACCCACCATAATGCTGGCCGCCGTCGTATAAGTAAAATACTCTGAAGTATAGCGTGAAACACCAATCAAATAAATACATTCCTTCAGACATTGAACAACTTTGGCACGAATTTGTTTTTCGGAAAAAAATTTTCTCCCGCTTTTCCCTTTTCTCCCTTCATCATAAATAGAACACCATAAGGTGAAAGTTGAATACCACAAACCATTCTTTTCTTGTACGATAAGATTAATGGTTCTGGTATTGAATGATTATGGCTGAATGTGACGTTAGCAATATTTCAGTCATATCGGGGCGACTGATGTTTATGGTATTCAGACTTAAACTGTAAGAATTGAATGCAAATTTACAGCCTAAAGCACTGTATATTGTTACAGTAAATCAAGATGTAAATATTTTACACCATTTTCCAGCGCAATCCTGCACCTATGTGGTGTAATTTTACTCTAGTTGATGTGTGTTTACAGCATTGTCTGTAAAACTGTAACGGCTTGACCGTTTACAGTGCACTTTGCTGTAAATATACACTGGTTTCCTTGATACATATGTAGATTTTGTTCATTTGCAATGGAGTTGACGGATTATTTACAATGGTATATATATTAATATACTTCTATTTTGGGTGTAAATATAAAACAGCACACCTTGTAAATCTACAGTGAAAAGAAAAATTGCCAGCACTTTTCACTGTAAAGTTACAGTGTAATTTCTTACAGTGTAGCTTGCTGAATCATTTATATCTTCAGCAGGACAAGATATTCTACGGTCTCCATATAGTGAGTTTACAGCAGCTGTTGTTTCACACCTAATCACAGGCCTACTTTTCTCTATTTTAATTATCTGGGAGATTAGGCTCAAATTTTAAAATTGGAATCGGTCTAATTATTGTTTCAGGGGCCTCCGTGGCTCAGTCGGTTAAAGCGCTAGCGCAGCGTAATGACCCAGGAGTCTCTCACCAATGCGGTCGCTGTGAGTTCAAGTCCAGCTCATGCTGGCGGCCGTACGTGAGAAGGTCTGTCAGCAACCTGCGGATGGTCGTGGGTTTCCCCCGGGCTCTGCCTGGTTTCCACCCACCATAATGCTGGCCGCCGTCGTATAAGTGAAATATTCTTGAGTACGGCGTAAAACACCAATCAAAAAAAAAAAAAAAAAATTATTGTTTCAAAATTTAGAGTATCGTCAGAAACGACAATTGTGATGATTTTCCACAGACTAATAAGTTCTTCCTACGGCATTGTTTCTACTATTGACAATATATACGTACTTTCACTGTGGTATATAGGATAACATACCTAATGACTGTTGACAGATACGTCGGGGACTCCACTGCTGCCATATTAGTGGCTTGCATTCTGTTCATTTTCCCTTCTAAACTACCCCGGGTTTTCTGCTGTGGACCTAAGGAGTATGGTGAGTGGCGATGGTATTTCTATGTTTATATTCCATTTCATTCTATTTAATGCTTTATTTGAGCAAATGAGTCTATAATTTATATTCCATTTATTTTATTTTATATTCCATTTATTTTATTTTATATTCTTTTTATTTGGTACATTAAAAGCATTAGAGCCGATAAACTATGTTTACGTGTATATCCCACTTTATTTCATTTTATTTCTATTTTACTTTATTCTATATTCCATTTCAATGACACCACTTAGCCGATAATCTATGTTTATAAGCCATCTTATTTTATTTTATATTTCCCGTCATTTGGTACAATGGTCCATTTGTCTGCATTGGAGTTTGATTGTCTGGAGAGTTTGGCATTGTCTAGATGTATAATTTAGCACTGCCTGTAGAGGAAACATCATATTGCCTTTTAAGACGACTTGGAATTGTTTAAGGAGAAAACACGGCACTGACTGAGATATTTAGACATTGTCTTTAGCAAACCTGGTACTGCCTATAGAGGAACTTGGCGTTTCGCAAAGTAGAAACTCTACATTGCCTATAGAGGAAACTTGACTTCCTTTAACGAACCTCTCAGTGTTTCATGGATTTGCCTGTTTTTCTTGGTAGATTTTGACCATTCGGAAAAGGGACAGAAAGTTGAGCCTCTGTTGACTTGGAAAGACGTTCATCACGGATTACCCTGGATGATAGTCTGGCTTTTGGGAGGAGGATTTGCCCTAGCAGCAGGCTCTCAGGTAAACCACCCAGGGTCGAAATCCTACTGCTACCCATTTGTTGTTAGTCTCCGTTGCGCGACATAAACTTCTGATTATGGAGGCAACCCACCGACACCTTATTTGTGCACCTCTTTTTGATATCTCTTACATTGTCTACTATCAGATGTTTTTCTATGAATTCCACTGTTATGATTTGCTATGATTTTCCGATTTGCTTCGTTCGCTGCATGGCTCTGATTTCAGTGAAATCTTCCGCTAATAATCATTAAAATGAATTAATAATTGTGGTTGCGTTAACATACAAAGAAAGTAAACATATACTCCAACAGAGATTAATTTAAGTCTGATGTAAAAAATAGATAAATAAACAAATACATAAATAAGTACATAAATAACAGGACAGACTATATATTACTGCAAATTTAAGATATATCCTCGTGTTGCAGAAATCTGGACTGTCTTCTTGGATTGGCCAACAACTGACTGTTTTCGGGGATCTCCAGCCCTGGGTGATGGTGCTCATCATTACGTTCATTGCTGCCGCTGTGACTGAAGTAACCAGTAACACAGCTATCACCACCATCATAACGCCGATTCTCGGAGAACTGGTAAGCGATCTAATTGCTTTGAAAGCGTTCCTCAGAGGTTCATATATTCATTGGATTGGGTTGCACTCAAGATGTTTGAACTTATGAGATATCGTTCAGTTAAATGCCAGAGGAAACGCCTCTGCCAGATATCTGACAAACCTCACGTCTTGAAAAAATCCAAACTAGCCAGGGCGGGATTCGAACTTGAGCATGGGCTTGAGGTGGTACGATTTCCTTAGGCGAATTCACCATTGATTTCCTCGGTTAACCACATACATGAAACCCTTGAAAGTATACATGTACAAGCTATAGGTACCCTAATACAGTGGATGTTCATGAGAAAATATGGCTCTGTAAAAGTGTTTTATGACATTCTGTCTTTAAACAACTATTAAAGTTTGTCGTCAGCTAGTACTCAAACGGCTCGAAAACAACATACAGGTGACGTTATCTTCAGTGTGTTTATCCTACAGGGTCTGCAGGTGGGCGTTAACCCTTTGTACCTGATGTTCCCAGCCGCCATTGCCACCTCTTTCGCTTTCATGTTGCCCGTGGCCACTCCGCCCAATGCCATTGTCTTTTCACACGGTCACGTTAAGGTTAAGGATATGGTGAGTATAGTGACACTGTCCCGCAAATCTACCGCGTATATGAAAACCTGCCCCCTGCTTCCTTCAGGAGTTGACCTTTTATATATGTTTCTGGTTCACCATACGTTGCATTATTTTACTATATCTGCCTGTATATTTCGTACAACAAACAACCGTGCCCTCGCTGACAGGGTTAAGTTATTTCACCGGTTACTGTTTGATCATTTTTCAACTTATCGCAGGGTTGTCGATGCTCTGGTTTTACTCTCTATGTTGTTGTATATTACATTGTATTCCTGCGTAAACAAGGACTCTGCTAGTGGACTAATCATCCCCCAGGCTTGGGCCCTTTTGCACCGTTTTCATGTTAATAATTGTTTATGGCAACAAAGCATTTAAAGTAATTCTAGACCAGTTCCCCTTTGTATTGACTTGATTCCGACTCGATGTTAAGTGAGAATAGCACAACTTTTGGGGTCAGTACGTATCGGTATACGCATCACCAATATGGTGAGCAAGCTTTTACGTTACTCTTGATGAAGCGGGTCAAATGAGCCCAGGCACTCCTGTTCACTCCACCCATGCAATTGTATAAGTGAACAGTTTTGAGCATGGCGAACGGCAACCGAATAAATGACATTTATAACGTTTCAGGCGGCGGCTGGCTTCATGTTAAACATTGTATGCGTCTTGGTGCTTAACCTGGCCACGAATACCTGGGCGAATGCTTACTTCAACTTCGACGTCTTCCCAGAACAGATGCTTCAGAATTCATCACTGGCACGGAATACAACGTCACTTCTGGCTTAACGCATTCCCAAAGGCTTGTGACTGCAGTCTGTATTCAACATCTCTGGCATCGTGCAATAGAGGCCGTGTAACCAAGATCGTGATGCTTCACAAATATATGACTCAACTTCAACATTCCTGCCATAATGTCAGAGGTCATGCTACTGTATATGATGGATTTATTTATTTATTTGATTGGTGTTTTACGCTGTACTCATGAATATTTCACTTACAATACAGCGGTCAGAATCATGGTGGGAGGAAACAGGGCATAGCCCAGACGAAATCCACGACCATCCGCAGGTTGCTGGGAGACCTTCCAACGCATGGAACGGAGGTACTACAGTATATGATGGAAACGAGAATTTCTACGTACGTAGAAATGGCTCAACAATATAACTCATATTCAACATTACTGGTTAGACGTAATGGAGACCATGCAAACAGAAGCGTCTATAAAGGACTGAATATGGACTTATCACGTCCATGTTATATTACAATGGTTTTTGGCAATATTCAACATTCCTGGTTTGATGCAATGGACTATGTAACTAGGACCGACCCCGAAGTCCTGAAAAGGGATTTACCACGCCCATGTCACGTTATGGTGGTTTTGGCAAACCACTCATTTTCAACTTTACTGACACGATGCAATATTACTAATGTAACTGTGAACAACAATCCATGATGTCCATGATGGCATTGCCTATTACTTATATTCAACATTTCACTCACCATGCAGTAGAGGTCATCAAGGGTTGTACAGAGACAGTCCGTATCATAACACGATGGGTTTGGCACATGACTCGAAATCACCATTCCAGACACGGTGCAACAGAGGCCATGTAACTGTGAGAGGCAATCAAGAGTTGTATGGAGACACTCTCCAATTCCGTGATATAAAACGATGGCTTTGATACAAGACTCCATCTCACCATTCCAGGCACGATTCACCAGTGGTCATGTAACACTGAGCGACCACCAACGGCTGTTAAAGACTCTCCAGGTCTGTTTTATAATATAATGGTTGACAGATAAGACTCATAATTATAAATGTATATTTTCATATTAGCAAGGCACACACATATCACTCATAATATTAAATGTGTATTTTCATATTACCATTGGTCAATAAAATATTAACATTGGTTTATCACCAAGACTCTCAAGTCTGAGTTTTAACGTGATGTATTATAAGAGGCACGATTGTCGATCTATACAGTTTCATGGCTGTCTAAGGTAATATGGGTTTATTATAAATATTCATGTATATTTATAATAAAATGGTTTATGGCGCTCGTGATATGAGTAAATGTATAGGCCCATGTTTTCACAGGAATAACAATTCACTTAGCTCCAGTGCTGAGTTATCAAAGTGACACGTATCACTGGAAAGCCTTGACTAGTGTGTCAAGGTTATTCCATCAAACACCTTCACTTTAGGTTTCTTGAGTTTGTGAACGAGTATGATCCTCGCGGATGTTAATATGGACAGTGTCCAGGATCTCTGGCACTCTGCTTCATAACTGTGCCTGAACACACTTAACCCGGGGCTCTATTTTCATCGTGTTGAATTAGATCGCCATGTTGTATTTATGAACAGCTGAAATCGAGGCTGGACTGAGATACATATTTTCATTATTGACAAGTTATAATTTGTACAAGATTTGAATAATAGGCTTTAATCAATGTCTATATATATATAATGATTACACACATAAGATGATAACTATAAGTCTCCAGCATACACCTATAGACTTGCATATACTCAGATACATGTGTGGTATGCTACCTCAGAGTCGTTATCTCCTTTAAGACATGCTTGTTTTGTTGACAACTCTAGTTTTCACAACTACGAGTGCTGTCTCGAGCTGCATGGCAGTGCCTTTCCCGTTCTGAACAATATACAACGATCCCAGTGCTTTAACTTTACTCTAGGTATCCTGTGACATTTTTGGAGAACATTATCTACACAGTTTAGCATACGTAGTTACGTTAAAAATTCTCTGTGGTGACCGACTTGTGAGCAACTATAGCTTGTCATTGGCATCCATGGGATGATTGTGGAACTTTAAAGGGATGCATTCTTAGTATAATTAATGTTCAACGCTGAACTCAAGAAAGTTTCACTTCCTCAAGGGCGATCAGGTTTATGGGCGGAGGAAGCCTGAGCGCTGCAGAAAAAACATCGCTTAAGCCTCTGTGCCATCTTTAGCGAAGCACAACGATCTGGCGTTAAGTGAAGAAAAACAGGTTTGAACTTTCCAGTTCGTACTTGTCCTGCTACACTTTCTTGGCTCGTTGTGCAAATCGTCTGGATTGGCCGATCGAGTTCGCTACAAGAGTGTTCAAATCTTCAGCGCTGTATTAAACGCTGTCGCCTACTTAGTGTTTCTTCCGTTCACACGTGCCACTGCCGCGTCCTAGTTCGCACTGCATTGTTATTAAATTCGTTGCTAAATCAAGCGGAGTCTCCAACTGTGTCCCGTTGATTCAATTCTCATCTGGCAAACCCGAGGACATTTTTCGAAAATTTAAAATTATCTCTGGCCTAAAATATTGTACCAATTTCGTACGGTTATCTTTGTTTTTCGCTGAATGAATCGCCACAGGGCGACTGAAGCTTAAGTTGATTATTTATTTATTTGACTGGTGTTTTTACGCCGTACTCAATAATATTTCACTTATACGACGGCGGCTAGCATTATGGTGGGAGGAAACCGGGTAAAGCCCGGAGGAAACCCACGACGATCCGCAGGTTGCTGACAGACCTTCCCACGTACGGCCGGAGAGGAAGGGTTAACCTCACATCTTGCGTTTCATTGCGATTGACAAGCAAAGTACCTGACCATAACTTCTCCGCCACTGAATCGCAAATATTGTTGTATAGATCATTACACTTGTATCCAAAATAAGGATATCCTTAATTTATGTGTTAACTTAGATTTGGTATCAAGGCTACAAAAGAGCTGGCTTGTAAGAGACGCATGAATGCAAAACTTCACATAAAGTACTGAAGTCGTAAATTTGGTAATTTACGGTAGTTAATATGCACACATAGCATCAGCAATGGAACGTCCTCCTCGCGATATTGTGCTTTATATGCATGTAAAACTTCAATTAAATCTACTTTCTTAGATACCACCCCCTATATTTATTTAACACTGATTCGTATATAACATACACTAAATATGTAATTAAGAGTTATGTAATTTACATTCGTAAATATCATTATGTACACAGCGAATCAACGACATAACATCCCTCTGGTGTTATTGTGCTGTACAAGTGTGCAAAACTTGAACTCAATACATGCAGTGCTTTTTAAAATACAACCCCTAACAATTTCTTTAGCATTGCCTGCTCTGATGTTATTGGACGCCGACTCTCTGGATATGACGTAAACTACGTGCCTGTACAGACCTAAACCAAGTAATTTGGCGAAAGTGGACTTTCTGTACTATGACGGTTGCTTCTTAATTGAATCAGACATTCGCTCGTTCCGTTCCTGCTTGAAGGCAGGAAACATGCCAGGTTCCTGCCTTGGTGAAGTGGTTTCCTCCACCGGTACACCTAACCGCCATCATAGGACTGGTGTATTCTTGAATACACCAAGCCATACAGGAACTACAACACAGAGTAAATACTGGCTACAATAGACATTATGAAGTGTTTATATACTTAGCTGTATTCCTAATATGCTGGGAAGAGAGATTACCTGTATGACACCATGAATGACTTGCATTTGCTACAATAAGTATAAATATGACACTTTCTCAAAAACACATGTGCATTTCTGCAATTTTAGCACAATCTTATATTGTTTCACGTTTCATGAGTTCTACACTGAGTTATATTAATAATGTCAGAAGTGCATCAGTCAAGTGGTGTAGTATAGTTGCAGCATGAGGTCTGCAACTCAAAACATTAATTGAGGTGTATCCAAAACCATGAAGCATTCAAGTGATCTACACCTCAAGTGTAAGAGCTCTATGACTTTTTTAATGGTTGCTTTGGAGTATTTGATCTACTCATATTTCAATCACTCACAATTTAGCCACACTATGCATGTATTTTTTAAAAATTTCGCAAAACTTTGACGCAGCACATGTACATCTATTGAATATAAAGACATCCACCTCAGAGTTGCAGACAAAGTGACCTGAAGCTCATTCTGTTTCACACCTCCATTAATTACACCCTATCTACACCCCATGGGTGAAAGAATTTTTTCCAAGAATTTCATAATTTTTGTTCACCAACATTTTCACGAACCATTAGGTTTAAGAACTTACCTGTATGTGTAGTTTATTTATCTGTTTATTTCAAAGACACTGTAATATGATATTTAACATTTAAAAATCAAGTACACTTTAGGGCATATTCCAAAATAAACTCTCCTTCCAGGCTTCCCAAGGCCTTGAAAATCTTACAATGAAATTCATGTACTTTAGTACAATAATTTCCAGGACCAGTGGAAAGTTTTCTAGGTTGCTGCAAATACCACTGCACCATCCAGCATAACACCATTCTGTACACCTTCCCTGATTTAAATGCAGCTCCATTCTGAAGCATTGGGCTCATTGTTCATAACACTCCAAGAATCACCAGACAAGTTTGTCACAGGGAACGTGGAGTCACCAACTGAGTTTTCACAACCTGTCCAATCAACAGGTACATGGAAGTCCACAACACAGTGGTTCACAGTTCACGAGAGATGTTGTCACTAGATACACCCACACATTGGTTCACAGTTGAGCCACAAGCCCTGACTCTGGGGCGCTGACTTTGATCAGAGACTGCACCTCCTTGAACTTTGGGTGGTCCTTGTCTCCAACCAGCTGCAGGAGGATGGCTTCACTGGTAGTGACTACAGCCCCTATCTGACGCAATCGCTAAAACAGAGTACAGAAATAAAATTAACACTGTATGTAATTAATCACTTCTGATTAGGCAATAAAATTTTTATACCAGTGCTGCGTCATTCTCAATTTTCACAACACTCTAATAGTAGCCACTACACACTGCCTATAGGTAGGCCTGCCTGTGGCAGGGCAGCAGATGGGTTTGAACTTGCACTGTCATCGGTAAGATGTCTGTGGTCTTCAGGAAAAACATATTTGACCACTCACTCCACCACCAATACACAGTTAGTGAATTTTCAATGGGAGACTCGAGGATAAGCTACACAGAAGGTTCAAATGACAGCACAATGCATCGTTTTCTTCTGTGACATTACATGCAGTGCCCCATACAACATAAACGTTTCATAAGCACACATACATCGATAAGTGTAATGAAATAAAGGAAAGAATTCACGAGTTCTTGACACAGGCAGGAAGGAGTTTTTGAGGTCCCCATTACATCAAAATAGTATCTTTAAAAGTTTTTGAGTTCATATTATTGTATTTGTGCATGTGTTTAATTGGTGTTTTACGCTGTACCATTATTCAAGAATGTTTACACATACAGCCCTGTCAATGGCAGTGAGGTTCATGGGTGGGAGACAAACCACCACACTTCACCAGGTACCTGACAACCTTCCTGGTTATGGGGATCACCAAGTACACATGAGAAGTAGCCTGAAGAGTTACCTCCCCTTGTTCTGTGCTGCCAACCATGGGTCAGATAATAAAGAAACAAAAAGTACAGGCCTATAATGTATTATATAATGACACTTGCATTCATTTTCACTTAAGTTTCCATGAGAAAATTAGGAACGGCAAATTATAAAGAAATGCAAATACAGAATAATCTGTAATGTTTATGTCTGGGATAGTCCTCCTGTAGACTCTGTAGACAATACCAAAGAAGAGCTCAAAAAATGTCACAGAACTCTTCAATTGTCCATATTAAAAAGATAAAAATACTAATTACAATCAAATTTACCTCCAGGGCAAAAACTCTGTCCATCTGACTACGAGATGAGCACGCATCAGCCACAACATGGACCTCAATGTTCCTGGCTAGAAGGTCAATCGCTGTCTGTTGTATGCATACATGAGTCTGTATTATAGGTAAAGAAAAATAAAATTTACTTACTTAGTTACTGGATTATTGCTAGACATGATAGTCAGCAAGTTTTCACTGCAGTGTCCAGCGGAAAACCATTGATCTTTGGAAAGTAATTGACAAACTTTGAAGACTAGTAGTCTTCAATAAATGTTATACTGTGTCAATGGCCAAACGAGCATTAATGACTCTACTTATCATCACCACGAATCTACAAAGCCCTTGCCCAAGGCTGGGTTTGAACCTTCACCTGTTGTGTCCTAGAAATTGAAAGATAAGACCCTTCTGCAAATATACCACAGCCTGACAACAAACTTTCGCATAACAATTACAATTTTGTCTAATTTTAATGGGTGCATGTGATCAAGCATTCTAACATTACCCAGAGTCACTGATATTCACACAAGGCGTGAAAGTATGTAATAAAATCACCAACCTTTGGCAGGCAACTCACGTACTTTCCAATCCATGTCACACTTACTTTCAACTGCATTGCAAACTCATGGTGTATGCTGTATTGGTGGAAAGCAACTTATTTCAAATGAACTTCAATAAAAAATGCTTAAACTATATAGCCTTGTGACCATTTTATCTCTACGGCCCAGTGAACAGTCGAGAGTGGGAAATCTGTCCAAGGTTAGTGTAGAAAGACAATCTCCTGATACACATAACATTTTCAGACAGTCTATGTCCTCAAAAAAGGGTCAGACAGTGAACACAAGGGCCCACGACTGCACAACAATAAATACCTCGATTCCAAAGAGAACAACGTGCTGCACATCTCCATTGCACAGTATCTTCATCTTCTCCTCAACTTCGGGCACAAGCATGCTGAACTTTGTTTTAGGAGCAACAACAACAGCAGTGGAGACATCCAGCTCAGTCACTGTACTGCCAAGGCCTTTTGGATACTGAATAAAAAGGGTTAGAGACCCAACTATAATTCAAGTAACTCGAAGTCAAAATCAGCAAACATGTTTTGTTTTGGCATGGCTCATTTTAAAATAGGTTACGTTTTTTGTTTTTGTCAGTTAAATGAGTGAACTATGCCTCCCTAAGCTTTATTTAAATACACGTAAAATATTTTTCTCATCTTAAAACCTTTTCTTCACACAAAACCGCAAATTCAGATTTGCTTTCATTGAAATAAAAATGTAATTTCTATTCCAAGAGCAGACACATACAATACATCATTTTACATTGGCTACTGGTCTCAAATAAAAAACATATCCACAAAAAGATCTTAACTGTAGACAATGAAATAAATTGTACACACTGCACAGAATTTTAATGTCAAGAAATGGAATCATGCATGAAAAGATTATAACATGGCTATCAAACCTTTAGGTCAATTAAACTGAAATTCGATTGTTGCAATATATGATGATCTTACATTTAACGGCCACATCACAACAATTAAAGTTTAAACCATCAAAATTTATACCTGTTCTGTGACAACAAGTGGGATTTGGAGGATTGTTGATGCTTGGACCTAAATTAAGACAAAGAAACAATGGTATTAGGTACGATACGGATATGTATCATTTACAGTCATAACAAACATGTTTATAAGTTTGTGATACTATGTACCTTCGGGAAATTAAAAAAAAAAAAACATGAAAATGACAACCCAAGGAGTACTTAGAAACTTGTCATTCATTCGACGATGCTTCACTCATCAGACAGTTCTGGTCTACTCTGTAACTCAAAATCGTAAACAACTGAACCATTATTAAAACCTATCACTTTATCTTCTTTATGAAGCTGCAATGTATATAATCCTATGTTTTTAACGATGCATATCCCATGGAATGGAGTAAAACTGGCTCATAATACCAGTACTAGTTTATATAGCAGTTATCGACTAAATGATTAAATACGGTCTCACGCAGAGCTGCCATAATGAGCAGCGGACTTAGTCTGCATTACGTTCCCAGGGATCATCGTGTATCACTGTACTCGATGTTGCCGGCCGGCGATTTTCAGAATCACACGCGTCACCGTCCTAAAGTGGCTCAAAAAAACATTCATTATCCAGAAAACCTGATAAATTTTAGTCATACCATGCGTTTTGAGACTTCTAGTATATCTGGAAAGTATTTGATGGCAGGTCGGAATTTTTCCTGCATGTCACACAAGAAAAATGCCGTTTGATCCAGGACAATATTTCCTAATTTTCGGACACCGCCATTTTTGTCCATTCTGTGACAGCCAGGTCATGTGACCTGTAAACTCTTGTTGTTTCACAGAACTTCCTGTGCCATCGTACCCCTTATCGTCGCTGGAAAAGTTTCTTTATCCACAACATGCGAACTAAACGTATCCAAGGTGTGGCATTTTGAGCCTGCTACAAAAATAGAAAAGACATTTCGACACATCTCGGAGAATTTCGCGAGGATTCCAACATGGCAGCGCCCATGGAAGATATGACAGCGGAACCTCAAGCATTGGCTAGTTATGACAGTTCTGCATATACAGCATTTTTCTGGTAATCCATGCGCTAATGTCTAAAGATTCTATGCCCATTCGCTTTGTGTATCAGCCAAACCTAATCGTTTTCAGAGAAATAATGTTTCGTGTTATGCATCTTACAGACAGTTTTCTCCTAGCTCATTACCAATGGTGCGAGAAAGGGTCCAGTTTTCGGCAGTTTATTTGTCATTAAAGATTCATAATCTTACACAAGGCAATCATCGTCATACTGTCGAATCAACTGGACCCTTATTAGCCCATCAGTTTGTCGGTGTGTCTACATGTAGTTACAACTCTGATAAAGTTATAGCCCGAGATTTGCTCAGATGTTAAATTTGGCAAAATATTGTTCAGCCAAGCATGGTCCCAAACCAACGCTAGACCGTGCTTCATTTAAAAACCTGATACTGTTGGTGAAGCAGTTTGCCACGGCGTTTAAAGTCAATTTTAAAAGCCGTGCCATGCCAAGATTCTTTGGTACTGCTCAAAAGGTGCCCACCATACCGCCACCCTCGACATGTTGTATGAGGGTAGGTAACAAATGTTTTCATCAAGTTTTTTAATTGTAGCACCCTCTGACATTACTTTGGGCTATCCTTGGCCTAATAGAATTTTGCCATACCTAATATCAGAACAAACTTGGACTGCTAGTGTTACAACTTGGACTGAGAGGCAAAATGCTCTGGACACTGCTTTCTTGAAATACAAGTGAGGCTTTCATCCTCACTGATAGTTGTGCAACTGTCACTGGCATTTGTGAAACTCCACTGCAAAGCTCACAGTTTTGTATCATCTCCTATTTCTGCCTTTACACTGATTCCTAATGCTCAGATTAACTCTTTTGTACTGTCATCACAATGATTTGTTGTGGTGTTGAAAATTTGACACATTTGTTTAATAACATTTATGAGGATTTTAAAATTTTTTTTATCTATACGAAATGAAATTAAGCACTGGAAATTGTGTTTCAGATTTTCATTTTAGTCTTAATAAATGACTTTGTGAAATCTGCCCCAGCAGCTTAAATTTGTTCAGAAGTTTTTCATCTATTTATTTTCTGACCATGCTGGAATACACAATAATCAACCAGAGACACAGATGTAATTATGTATGAAGTTAAAACTTAAAATTCTGCATTAACAATATTTTAATATTTTGCAAAGGGAGAAATCAGATATGAGGAGAACTTTTGGCCCTATATTAAAATATTTCCCTTGGTTTCTTTTTATTATTGGACAGCGAAGAAAATATTTGGAAATTGTGTGAAAATGTGCAGCAGGAAATGCCCTCTGAGCTGGCCAGCTGCTGGGTGGTGTTCATTTCAAACAACAGCCTGGCAGTAAGTATATTGCAGTATTAATATATAGAGAACAACGATCACGTTCTAGTGCAGTCATCGCGGAAAATATCAATTTAACACGTACCTTTATTTTGTTTTGGAACCCTGACTGTCCAAGTCATGCATAACTATCTGCCCAGTTTGTTGTCCAATGACCGTGAGTTCAGATCCAGCGTCTGTTGGTTCAGCTTTGATTTTACGTCAGGAGGTTTATAAGGTAGCTGGTGAGGTGTGGAGGTTTCCTCAGGCACGCAGGTTTCCTCAGGTATCTACATGGTTTCCTCCTCACACAAATCTGACAACATTGGTACATGTAGCTGGTGAAATATTCCAATAGGTATTAATACCAATAAGATAATGAAATAAATATCTAAGGCTTTGACTCTTGATGTGGGACCATAGCAAGTACATTTTTTTTTCCAAGAGAAGTACCTATTATAAACCCTAGGGGTTTAATGGTTTCTACTTGATCTCACTTCAGTAAGATTATGTAAGATGCCATGATATATTCTTGATTGTGTTTTGTTTCCTTATTCAAGACCGTGGACATCAGGGCATTTACCATTTTACTCACATCAGTGTTCATGCATACTCAATCACACAGCTGTGAAAACACTGTCCATATAGCATGGGAGTTAAAGGAGAAGAAAACTTAAAAACATGACACTATTGGCCGAAAAGAGCACATTTTTTCTATCTGGTGGTGCCTGTTGCAATAATTCTGGGATTTTTTCTCGCCATACACATAAAACCTGAAAACGGCAAAGCTGGCATAAATCGCTGAGTCCATCGCATCCTCCATTTTTATTTATTTATTTATTTAATTGGTGTTTTATGCCGTATTCAAGGATATTTCAGCATTATGGTGGGAGGAAACCGGGCAGAGCCTGGGAGAAACCCACGACCATCCGCAGGTTGCTGGCAGACCTTCCCAGTTATGGCTGAAGAGGAAGCCAGCATGACTTAAACTCTCAACGTCCTCCATTTTTAACACCTTGTAATTTATGCTGAGGGTGTGTTGCCCCTCAGTCAATGTGAGTTGTTAAAACTGCTGGCTTGTTAGTGTAAACTTGGAAGCTAGTTCAACATTCTGGTTTCTTGATTGTCAAGCGGAAAACAAACTGTACTGTTTGCTACCTTGTGGGAAGAAGAGTTCTACCAGAAATGTATGAACTGCACTTCAGCGGTTGCTGACGGCAGTTCTCCTTCTAACACAGAAGAATTCAGGACTAGTTCTTAGGCAAAATGGAGTCGCCCACAGCGGATTTTGGCGCTGACTTTATTTATAATTTATCATCTTGAGGTATGTAATAGAATTTTTATATGGCATGCACCTGCTAGGAAATGCGTACTCTTTTCAATGGTATTTGTTTGATATTTAAATTTTCTTCTCCTTTAATACAAAACTGCTTCACAGCTTCATAAGTTCAAAACCAGGTTGTGTTAATGTTTATAATTTATATATGGTGTGGACATAGTTCTGTTGTCTTGCATACAGGTCTGGTGATTATCAGCCTTACTTCGTGAATATCGTCCAATGTTGTTAATTTCCCTGTACCCTCCCTTGTTATCTTTCACCTTGTCATCTGTTTGCCGCTGCCTCATGGGAGTGATGTGCTCGGATGTCTGCAGTCTCCAGTTACCATAGAAACCTGATCATTATCATGACAGTGACATTTTCTCGGCAGGTACCACTGTGGAATCAGAAGCAGGCAAAGTCTGTGGATCAGCCAGTTGTTTGGGTAAGGGGGATAACTCCATCTCCTTGACCATATTTTTGAGGTCTCCCCTTTTAGGCGTATAAATACATCTACTTTTACACTTATTCCACTGCCATAATCAATGGGTGAGCCATCTTGTCTGATGTTTTTGGCATGGCACTCCAGTCAGGCTTGATGATGGAGTAATGTTGAAAGCAATGTTAAAGCCTAGTAAATCAATCAAACAAACAAATCTACATCTACCAATTGTACAAAAGGGACAATTCCTTCTATCCTCTGCCAGTATAAGTACTGGAAATCTGCTCCTGTTACATCAGTAGCTGGATAAAACCTTGAAGAATTATCAGTATTAATAGGTTGCTGTCATTTTCTGACATTGTCAAGACAGAAAAAAACAGTATTTACTTGAGATGTGATTAACGGTTCAATACTTTTCTCAGTAACTATATTAACAGAGAAATTTCCCTTGTTCTCTGGGCCTTAGAGGCAATAAGTTGTACAGAGTGCTCTGTGGTTGTGGTTGTGCATGAAGGTCACAGGACACTTGCCTTCCACCACTACCACACATGCTAGGACCACACGTCGAAGTGCTCCTGTTGTATACACTTGCCAAAGGCTGGTGGTTTTATTCCCAACACTCCAGTTTCCCCCATCTTTTATGAATAGCATACTGGCTGCCATCGTATAAATGAACGACATGTGTACTTGATAATGGTATTGAACAATAATTAGATAAATAGTATACTGGCCGGCATCATGTAAGTGAAAAATTATTCAGCTTGGCACAAAAAAAATAATTCTAACAGGAACATATCCCAGCATTCTATATGTTTTCAGGATTACCATGTGATCCTGCTACATCGTCAGAGCAGCTCAGTTGTCCAGGTGTACGACCTGGATACGCGGCTGACATTTCCCTGTTCATTCCGGAGATACGCTCAGCAGGCCATACACTCTGAGGACTTCCTGAAACCAGAATATAAACGGTACAGTTCCATCAAGCATGCGCAGTCAGAATATGGTAGTAAATCACCAATATTGTTATAAAGTTTTTAATGAACTAAGCATAGTGTTGATCAAACTGTAATATACAAGGATAAGGAGTTAAAATATCCCATGAAGTTGTGTGTGGATTACTGGTACTGAAAATATTTATTTATTTGATTGATGTTTTTACGCCATATGCAAGAATGTTTCGTTTATACGACAACGGTCACCATTATGGTGGGAGTAAACCTGGCAGAGCCTAGGGATAACCATGTCCGTGTGCAGATTGCTGGCAGACCTTTTCACATATGTCCGGAGAAGAAGCCAGCATGAGCTGGACTTGAACTCCCAACATCCGCATTAGTCAGAAGATCCTAACCATCTCAGCCATGGAGGCCCCCCCACTGGTATCATCAATGAAATCTTTATATACAACATAAGACACCAATGGAACCTATCACTCTGCCTTAAACAAGGCAGCATTTTATCAAATTCGTGTATTGAGCTTTGAAACCACAACAACATACCACCAGGGTCTGATTGAACTATGTTCCACACCGGCAAGACACAAGGAAACCAACTTTTAAACAGCTCTGATATTTGCATCTTTGCAGTGCGATTTTGTTTCGCTAACTATCGTGAATTTATCAAAAGCTCGTTGTCCTGTTATTTGTCTTCTAAGGTACTTTCGAGTGATTTCTGCTGAAACATATCTGCGTCACTTTGCATCTGACAGAACCCATATGTTGGGCGAGGATGGGAGCTGGCAGAAAACACCTCCACCTTATCCTTGTATACAAACCCCAGGTATGTGTAAGTAAAACACCTCCACCTTATCCCTGTACACAAACCCCCGGTATGTGTAAGTAAAACACCTCCACCTTATCCCTGTATACAAACCCCAGGTATGTGTAAGTAAAACACCTCCACCTTATCCCTGTATACAAACCCCAGGTATGTGTAAGTAAAACACCTCCACCTTATCCCTGTACACAAACCCCCGGTATGTGTAAGTAAAACACCTCCACCTTATCCCTGTATACAAACCCCAGGTATGTGTAAGTAAAACACCTCCACCTTATCCCTGTATACAATCCCCAGGTATGTGTAAGTAAAACACCTCCACCTTATCCCTGTATACAATCCCCAGGTATGTGTAAGTAAAACACCTCCACCTTATCCTTGTATACAATCCCCAGGTATGTGTAAGTAAAACACCTTCACCTTATCCTTGTATACAAACCCCAGGTATGTGTAAGTAAAACACCTTCACCTTATCCTTGTATACAAACCCCCGGTATGTGTAAGTAAAACACCTCCACCTTATCCTTGTACACAATTTCCAGGTATGTGTAAGTAAAACACTTCCACCTTATGTCTGTATACCATCCCCAGGTATGTGTAAGTAAAACACCTTCACCTTATCGCTGTATACAATCCCTAGATATGTGTAAGTAAAACACCTCCACCTTATCCCTGTATACAATCCCCAGGTATGTGTAAGTAAAACACCTCCGCCTTATCCTTGTATACAATCCCCAGGTATGTGTAAGTAAAACACCTCCGCCTTATCCTTGTATACAATCCCCCGGTATGTGTAAGTAAAACACCTCCACCTTATCCTTGTACACAATCCCCAGGTATGTGTAAGTAAAACACTTCCACCTTATGTCTGTATACCATCCCCAGGTATGTGTAAGTAAAACACCTTCACCTTATCGCTGTATACAATCCCTAGATATGTGTAAGTAAAACACCTCCACCTTATCCCTGTATACAATCCCCAGGTATGTGTAAGTAAAACACCTCCGCCTTATCCTTGTATACAATCCCCAGGTATGTGTAAGTAAAACACCTCCACCTTATCCTTGTATACAATCCCCAGGTATGTGTAAGTAAAACACCTCCACCTTATCCTTGTATACAATCCCCAGGTATGTGTAAGTAAAACACCTCCGTCTTATCCTTGTATACAATCCCCAGGTATGTGTAAGTAAAACACCTCCACCTTATCCCTGTATACAATCCCCAGGTATGTGTAAGTAAAACACCTCCACCTTATCCTTGTATACAATCCCCAGGTATGTGTAAGTAAAACACCTCCACCTTATCCCTGTATACAATCCCCAGGTATGTGTAAGTAAAACACCTCCGCCTTATCCTTCTACACAGTCCCCAGGTATGTGTAAGTAAACACCTCCGCCTTATCCTTGTATACAATCCCCAGGTATGTGTAAGTAAAACACCTCCGCCTTATCCTTGTACACAATGCCCAGGTATGTGTAAGTAAAACAGTTCTGCCTTATCCCTGTACACAAACCCCCGGTATGTGTAAGTAACACACCTCCACCTTATCCCTGTATACAATCCCCAGGTATGTCTAAGTAAAACACCTCCAGCCAATTCCTGTATACAATCCCCAGGTAATGTAACTGAAAACACCTCCACCTTATCCCTGTATACAGTCCCCAGGTATGTGTAAGTAAAACAGTTCTGCCTTATCCCTGTACACAAACCCCTGGTATGTGTAAGTAACACACCTCCACCTTATCCCTGTATACAATCCCCAGGTATGTGTAAGTAAAACACCTCCAGCCAATTCCTGTATACAATCCCCAGGTAATGTAACTGAAAACACCGCCACCTTATCCCTGTATGCCGGAATAAACCCCAGGTATGTGTAAGTAACACACCTCCACCTTATCCCTGTATACAATCCCCAGGTATGTGTAAGTAAAACACCTCCAGCCAATTCCTGTATACAATCCCCAGGTAATGTAACTGAAAACACCGCCACCTTATCCCTGTATGCCGGAATAAACCCCAGGTATGTGTAATTATAACACCTTCACCTTATCCCTGTATACAAACCCCAGGTATGTGTAATTATAACACCTTCACCTTATCCCTGTATACAAACCCCAAACTTCTGTTTTTCAGAGTCAAACAACAACATTGCCGATTTCATCAGCATGGATCCGTCAGTTGGCTGGGGGACTGTGTTATCACACGGTGAATTCACAAGGAGGTTCCTACCGTCTTGACACCAGCTACGCACCTCACTGAGGGACTGTGTTATAACATGGTGAATTCACAAGGGGGTTTCTACCATCTTGACACCAGCTACGCACCTCACTGAGGGACTGTGTTATAACATGGTGAATTCACAAGGGGGTTTCTACCATCTTGACATCAGCTACACACCTCACTGAGGGACTGTGTTATCACATGGTGAATTCACAAGGGGGTTTCTACCATCTTGACACCAGCTACACACCTCACTGAGGGACTGTGTTATTACACGGTGAATTCACAAGGGGGTTTCTACCATCTTGACACCAGCTACACACCTCACTGAGGGACTGTGTTATCACATTGTGAATTCACAAGGGGGTTTCTACCATCTTGACACCAGCTACACACCTCACTGAGGGACTGTGTTATCACACGGTGAATTCACAAGGGGGTTTCTACCATCTTGACACCAGCTACACACCTCACTGAGGGACTTATCCGTCATTCTGAGTTTACGCTGCGCTATATTTTACACTCCGTCCTCATTTTAGTGGTCCATTTTTTATCATAATGATTATAAAAATCATCAGTTTATTGACCATTTTTAAATGCTAGACTGCCTGCTTAAATTTTGTGGTTATGTGTCCATTTTGTGATGACAGTTGTATTTTGTTACTTATATATTTATATGTATTTGAGTCATTTAAAATATGTATATGTTGAATTTAGAGAGTGCATGACAAGTCGGTGAAAACAATCTAAATGAATATCGTACTTGTGTCAGTTTACATAAAATTTCACCAAAGTTCAGTCCAGTATTTGACTGATTATAAAGTTTTTTCAAGAAAATCTCCATATTGGACTATTGGGGAAAAAAGGTTGAGTGAAACTGGACATGATGTAAATCTGCTGACGACCCAAGGAATTGAACTCTGGACCATGTTAATCAGAGGGCACTGTGCTGTTTGCAGTAGTGCATTTATGAACCAAGCCATACATTTAGCAGGGGGTCTTCGTGGTCGAGGAGTTAGCACGTCACCACAACGCAATGACCCAGAAGCCTCCCACCAATGCAGTAGCTGTGAGTTCAAGTCCAGCTCATGCTGGCTTCCTCTCCGGCCATGTGTGGGAAGGTCTTCCAGCAACCTGCCAATGGTCGTGTTTCCCCCGGGCTCTGCTCAGTTTCCTCCCACCATCTTATATGTGAAATATTCTTCAGTACGGCGTAAAACACATACATGAAATAAATAAATACATTTGGCAAGAACATTTAAGGGAGAACACATAGAAAATACATGTAGATAAGTACACAAGTGTCCTTGTGTGAAATAAATATGTCTGAACACGTATGTATGTATGCTTGGAGTTTAACGTCGCACTTAACAATTTTTTAGTCATATGGAGTCATTAGGTGTGTGTGCATGTATTGTGTCTTCTTGTGCAAGGCAAATTCATGCGGCCAAAGTGCTGCCTCCACTGAAACATCACACCGAAGACACCAGACATTACATCCCACCAAATCACATTATATTGACACCGGGCCAACCAATTTTCCTTCTTTGGTATGACCCGACCCAGTTTTGATACCGGCTCTCCTGACTTCGAGGTGGACGCTCTCACCATTAGGCCACCGAAGCAGTCTGTGTGAATTTTCAAGAAAATATTCACTTGTCTTATGTTGACGTATCTCGCGTCAGAATTTTAAAATCTGTTTTATTAGATACATGTATGATTAACAGGACCAGTAACACACACCATACTCCTCTTACCACCGGTTCAAACCCGGACTTGGACAGGGAATTTTGTAGATTCCCCTGCTCTCACAGCATTTTCTGCTTTGGAAGACAGATCCATCATTTTTCTTGTTTACATGTATTTCATTGGTGTTTAACAATATACTCCATGATTTATCGCTTATAAAATGGCTGCCACAAGCGTGATTTGAAGAACCCAGTGTCCAAAGTCACATCCTCCCAAGCAAATCTCCCCACAGTTAAACATGCTAGAGCTGCAGTAAAGTGGAGGTGCAAGTTTGACATGGATTCCAGTATGCCACCTCATCATGATCAAAAGGTGGTAAATCACGAGGTGCATCCTTAAGGAGAATCTTGAGGAACAAAAACACAAAGATTTGGTGAAGAAAACCATATATTTTCATATTACACAAAACTGCAACAAAGAGATGACCTACTTTGCAAATAAGTATCTTGCCATTAGTGCTTGCAAAATGAACAGGTGATCAACTTTTCAGATGATAAAAGCACTGTAAGAGGCAACCATTACTGAAGAAAGAATACCAAATATGCATGAGGAAATACATTCTAATATTTTTTAATTCTCACTTATAGCAAAATAAATGGTGTCGGTTGACCTACAAAAGAATGCGCTCCCATCAGTGAGCAGACTGATGTATTATATTATTCTTTTCCAAATCATCCATGCTGATAGCTCCCGTATTTTTCATGTACTTTCTAAACACACTGCAGATGATCCTAAAGAATAGCACAGGTAAGAAACACACCTGAGGTAAATTCCCCATCATAATGAGACACACACAAAATGCACAGGTGTACATCCTGAACAGGTGAATCCTTCACACCTGCGTTTGTCCACGTCTGTTATTTTTTTACATCCACGAGGGCGCAGTCTTATAAAGCAGGGGAAATATTTGTACCTGGGAACACAACCATCCCAGTTCCTATACTGAAGAACTAAGCAGCCCTAGCATACATATATGTAGTTTCCCCTGCACAAAGCATCACTGCCCCATCGTAAAACACCTTTCTGTTTGCACAGGAATATTCTCAGCTTTCCGCTTCTTTAATCGCAGCTTTCTTCTTTTTCCTGATATCCTCCTCGTACTCAGCCATGTCGATGTCCGGGAGAACTGAGGTCACGACCCCGTACCCCAAAGTGCCAGCTCCATCACGCATGGTAAACCTTTGGCCCTTCTCTAACACCTGGTATAGAATACAGCAATCAATGCAACAGAATAAACCGTGCACTATGCATCCTTAAATTCTTTGTACATACAAATATACATTTATTTATTAATTTAGGCCACACTAATTAAAATTTTTGTTTTACAGGCAGAATGAATTGTTTTCTTCAAAAGGAGTAAATATAGAAGTAATGCTGAAAAATTCGCAGGAATTTTGCCCACTGATCCAGTAATTATTCCTGTTAAAGACAAATTTATTTGAGTGGAAAGCCGTGAAAAACAGGGAAATCATAAAAAGACATTAAGATCAAATAACATAAAAAGGAGGATTCTTGATTTTCTTCTCATTCCAATTTTGGATTTTTTGCGTTGGCTCACCCGTAAAACAAAAAATTTGTGCACTTTTTTCAGCCCCATGCAAGAGAAATACAATTAAAAAACTTCAGTTTTGATACAAGTTTTATTCAGTCAATTTGTCTGGAATTAATTTAATCCTGACAGATTGACTGAGATTGAAAAAAGTTTAATGTGGCCTGCTTGTGAAATACACTACCTGGGAATTTTCCTGCTGAGAATCGAAGTTTTTCATTTAGTAAATCGTATTCTGTATCAACATTACAAGTTTATAGATGAAGAGATTTTCATCAACTGTCAACTGTGTAACCAATTCTGATATGTGAGATGAGAGATGAAGTTGGAAACACTTAACCAGTGTTACATTAAGAAAAATACCCCAAAAAATTGTGTTATATTGAGGTTTAAAATCTTAAGTGAAAAATTGATTGATCTGCTCTTCTACTCTGACAGCAAAGCCTCATACAAACAGCTCGTCATAGCCAATTGCTTTTACTTAACAATAAAAAGGCCAAATAATTTACCATTTTCTTCTTCAAATTGAATAAAATTTTAGCATCTTCTCCAGGCATGACCATGTCTTTATCAGGGATTTCAATGAAGGCTGGGCAATCCCAGGTGAGGCTGTACACCTGTGTCTGGAAGTGAGGCACCATGGGCTTAGAGCGCCCTCCCTCATCCTTGTTCAAGAAATACACCTGTGAAATACACACACAACACATCACTGTGAGCAGGATCTAGAACGGAAATACACCTATGAAATACACAACACGCGTCAGTTTGACCATGCCATAAAAGGAAATACACCTATGAAATACACAACACGCGTCAGTTTGACCATGCCATAAAAGGAAATACACCTATGAAATACACAACACGCGTCAGTTTGACCATGCCATAAAAAGAAATACACCTATGAAATACACAACATGCGTCAGTTTGACCATGCTGTAAAAGGAAATACACCTATGAAATACACAACACACATCAGTTTGACCATACCTGTGTCATTACTCCATTGCCTGTGCCTTGGTATGTATCATCCCTCATCATCTGTGCCTCTGATCTGTTATCCCCTGTGTGTCTATCTTGTGTATGTATCATCCCTGTGCCTCTATCTAATTATGCATGTATCCACCCCTCCTTACCTGTGCCTCTGATTTTTCATGACCTTGCCTCTATCTTGTGTATGTATCCTCCCTCTGATTTGTCATAGCCTGTGCCTCTATGTGGTTATCCAGGTACCCTAAATCATTACCTGTGCCTCTATCTTGTGTATGTATCTTCTCTCCTTACCTGTGCCTCTGATTTGTCATGACCTTGCCTCTATCTTGTGTATGTATGCTCTCTCCTTACCTGTGCCTCTGATTTATCATGACCTATGCCTCTATCTTGTGTATGTATCCACCCTCTGATTTGTCATAGCCTGTGCCTCTATGTTGTTATCCAGGTACCCTAACTCATTACCTGTGCCTCTATCTTGTTGTGCATACTCGCAGACCCCGCCTTGGTCACAACCATCCCTCTCCTGACCTGATCTCTCTTGATGTTCCTCAGGAGAGCCCCCAACTGATCCCCAGCCTCCGCTCTCTCCAGCAGCTGATGGAACATCTCCACACCTGTGTGTACAGAATACAACATTACAACACATCACCACACCTGTGTGTACAGAATACAACATTACAACACATCACCACACTGTGTATACAGCATACAACATTACAACACATCTCCACACCTGTGTGTACAGCGTACAACATTACAACACATCACCACACCTTGTGTACAGCATACATTACAAAACATCTCCACACCTGTGTGTACAGCATACAACATAACACATCACCACACCTGTGTGTACAGCATACAACATTACAACACATCTCCACACCTGTGTGTACAGCATACAACATTACAACACATCTTCACACCTGTGCGTACAGCATACAACATAACAACACATCACCACACCTGTGTGTACAGCATACAACATTACAACACATTTCCACACCTGTGCGAACAGCACACAACATAACAACACATCACCACACCTCTGTATACTGCATACAACATTACAACACATCTCCTCACCTGTGTGTACAGCGTACAACATTACAACACGTCTCCACACCTGTGCGAAAAGCACACAACATAACAACACATCACCACACCTGTGCGAACAGCACACAACATTACAATACATCTCCACACCTGTGTGTACAGCATACAACATTACAACACATCACCACATCTGTGTGTACAGCACACAACATTACAATACATCTCCACACCTGTGTGTACAGCATACAACATTACAACACATCTTCACACCTGTGTGTACAGCATACAACATTACAACACATCCCCACACCTGTGTGTACAGCATACAACATTACAACACATCCCCACACCTGTGTGTACAGCATACATCACATATCCACATACACATGTAGAGCATACAACATACACATATGATATGGTAAACAGATCCCTGATATTTACTGAAAGTTTTATGTGTCTCATTATAATGAGTATTCTTAACTGATACAACGAGCACTAAACAAGACCTTTCTGATCTTCACTTGGTCATCACCAACTTCACAAAATGCAAAACACTTGCAACCTTACCAGTGACTATGGATTTTAGGGATTTGTTGTGGCCCAGAATTTCACATTCGTCTCCTTTCTTCAGGATGCCACGCTCCAGTTTACCTGTGACTACTGTCCCCCTCCCTGCAAAAATAAAACCATGAAAATGTATGCTTGGGTGTTTCCGTTGTACTTGTACAATTTTCAGTCAAATGACGACAAAGATTCCTTCGATTTGTGTATAAACATGTATACTGTGTCTTCTTGTAAGTTATGGCAGGTCAAGTACAGGCACGCTTCCAAAGTGCTGACGCCACGAGACATGACACCAGACATGACACCCAACCCAGTCATATTATACTGATACCCAGCCAACTAGTCCTGTGTCTTTGCTTTAACCTCTCAGTGCTAGGCGCCAAGTGAGGCAGCAACAAGTATCATTTTTAAAGTCTTTGCTATGACCCGATCTGGGTTTTATTCCAGGTCTCCTAACATCGAGGAAGACGCTCTAACCGTTGAAATGTTTCCATTTACCTGGAATACAGATGATATACTATCATTACCCAGAATGCAGAAAAGTCTCATTTTGACTCGATATTTTTGCTCATTTTGCCAACATCAGGAAAACTTCAAATAGCTCTCCTGATAATGGCTAAATAATGTGCTGAAATATCGAGTCAAACTGAGCCTTTCATTTTTCAGAGTTACACTACTCCCATATTACGTCAAACTAATCAGTGGAACAGAAGGTTTACACAAACATGACTGTGTAGTATTTTGTTAGATTACCTGGAATGCTGCAGACGCCCTCTATCGGCAGGTAGAAGGGCTTGTCCAGCTCTCTGACCGGGGTGGGGATGTGAGTGTCAACAGCGGCCAAAAGCTCCCTAATCTTCTCCACGCCTAGTTCTGGGGTTTTATCCTGAAAGTAACATGGGTTTGAGGCACTGTTAAAAAAATATCAACCACCTGGTCAACTAAGTTAAGTGTACATGTATATACACAATATATATACATATATATATATAGATCCACAGTTTGTATGAAAGAAAAACAAGAATGAGTTAATTTTTCTACTCAGGATTTGGGTTCCAGTATGCTCCAAAAATGAAATTAAAACGACATCAAATAAGCCATTTTATTTCTACTACTTTTTTCCTTTTCCACTGGAAAAGTTCATTAAGTGGAATAACGCAGTTAGTTTTATGTCAAGTGTTCACGTGAGGAATCAAGACCGTCTTTTGTCAGGTTCTAACCCGTAAGGGAGGCACTGTACAATGGACCCCAGGGGTACATGTAGGTCTCGTGAA
Source organism: Liolophura sinensis (assembly GCF_032854445.1). Classification (NCBI taxonomy): domain Eukaryota; kingdom Metazoa; phylum Mollusca; class Polyplacophora; order Chitonida; family Chitonidae; genus Liolophura; species Liolophura sinensis. Next base: position 34,549,451 of record NC_088304.1, on the reverse strand, counting down.
GCATTTGCGGAGTTACATGCACGCAACTATGTCTATAATTTATGACTAATCTATGACTGTAATTTTCGCATGTTTGCAAGATGTTTATTCAAGCCTATTCTGAAAACATTATTCTTTGTTGACTGATAAAACTAAACTTTGTGTGAAGTCCTGAAACTGGCCAATCCAACCAATGTAGTTTGGTCTCCAAAATGAAATTAAAAATGTGCACAAATTGCACTGAAAGTTGCTCTTTCCTACGAGAAAAGGTTGAATTAGGGTATACAATGGCAACCAGGACTGTTGACATTACGTTGCCATAGCAGTTACATGTTCGCATTGTAACACAGGTTTCATGAATCTGGCCCCCGATCTCTCTCATTCACCTCTAAGGCATTTAAGGCGGAGCCGATTATAATGGGTGTATTATCACCATCGAACCCAAACTCTGTCAGCAACTCTCGGATTTCCATCTCCACCTGAAACATAACGAACAGAGAGTCAGTACTGTGAATTATCAAAATAGAGTTTAAAGGCAAAGAAAACACTAAAATGAAGCATACATCGGGTGAAAGACCATTAAAACAGTTTCCAGGAAACTGGGGCCTCTGACACAAAACTGTTAAAGGGTCAATTGGGACATGGTAAATACACTGACTGAGTGAATCCTACAGCTTACTACATTGCTTCAACTATTATTAAGTAGGCCCCCTACTTGAACTAAGGAAGTGTATTATAAACAATACAAAGATGAGTGTAACTGAATTCGTTGTCATAAATGGATGATATCCGTGCAGTGGACTCAGACGAGTACTACATTATAATGACTCAGCAGATATCAACAACAACCTGTGATAAACATGTGTACGTACGTGTACATGTTACCAGACTTTTGAAACAACTGCTCATCCCTCCACACTATAATTACCAAATAGCAGTCATCCCGAGCTGAGAAATTGCCAGAGATGTATCTATGTCTTCAAAAGCCTTTGGACATTTAATACAAAATTCTCACAGTTTGGAATAATTTTACTTAAGGCTAGTTTTCAAAAAAAGCTTTTTTGCTGCTAACACAGCTCTATCAGAGAAAAATACAGTAGATCAGTCACTAGGGAAATATTTCTGTTTCATTTCGGCTAATGAAAAAGACTAATTTGAAGAAGACTAATTTTTACTGGCTAATTTGAAGAAGCTAACATTAAGAGTAAAATAAAAAGAAATTCCACCAAAATCCCTTGTGATAGGGTCTGTTTTAGAGGATTGAGTTAACCTGAACAAACATATTTTCAATGGTGGCCTAAACTGTTCATGATGTGACAACATGTAGAGTGAAGGTTACTGATTATCTTACTAGCTCCAACATTTCCTTGTCTGCGGCATCTGCCTTGTTTACGAACACCACCAGGCTTGAGATCCCAATCTGAAACACATAAACATGCTGCTTAACAGTTAAAACACACTACTTATTTATTACCTACACCAAAGAATGTCTGCTGTACCAGTCTGTCTGTCTGTCTGTCTGAATCGGTCTGTCTGTCTGAATCGGTCTGTCTGTACCAGTCTGTCTGTCTGTCTGTACCAGTCTGTCAGTACCAGTCTGTCTGTCTGTCGGTACCAGTCGGTCTGTCTGTCTGTACCGGTCTGTCTGTCTGTCGGTACCAGTCTGTCAGTCTGCACCCATCTGCCTGTCTGTACTGGTCTGTCTGTCTGTCTGTACTGATCTGTGTGTCTGTCTGTCAACCACTGCACAGGAAAATCTACACCAGGAGACTAACTCTGTGGCAAATATATCCACATGTGTCCAATCACTGGTCTGTGATTTTCAGTGAATTTACTGAAATCATCAATCTCAATACCAGCCACTGTGAAACACTTAAAGAAACATTCCTGTATCCATTTATGGAACTCTTAATCATTCAAACTGTAATCATCTTTCAAACTGTATGGCATTTATAAGGATACAAGTTTAAAACTCAACATCAGTGGACAAGTTACATGGAACTCACAATACACAGAGCAAGATTGGATGTAACAGGGATATAGGACAGGGGCGTCCATGTAGGGATGAACATGGCAAGACTGGATATAATAGGGATATAGGACATGGGCGTTCATGTAGGGATGAACATGGCAAGACTGGATATAATAGGGATATAGGACATGGGCGTCCATGTAGGGATGAACATGGCAAGACTGGATATAACAGGGATATAGGACATGGGCGTCCATGTAGGGATGAACATGGCAAGATTGGATATAACAGGGATATAGGACAGAGGCATCCATGTAGGGATGAACATGACAGGATTGGATATAACAGGGATACTGGACAGGGGCATCCATATAGGGATGAACATGACAAGTTTGGATATAACAGGGATACAGGGCAGGGGCGTCCATGTAGGGATGAACATGACAAGATTGGATATAACAGGGATACAGGACAGAGGCGTCCATGTAGGGATGAACATGACAAGATTGGATATAACAGGGATACAGGACAGAGGCATCCATGTAGGGATGAACATGACAGGATTGGATATAACAGGGATACAGGACAAAGGCATCCATGTAGGGATGAACATGACAAGTTTGGATATAACAGGGATACAGGGCAGGGGCGTCCATGTAGGGATGAACATGACAGGATTGGATATAACAGGGATCCAGGGCAGGGGCGTCCATGTAGGGATGAACATGACAGGATTGGATATAACAGGGATACAGGGCAGGGGCGTCCATGTAGGGATGAACATGACAGGATTGGATATAACAGGGATACAGGGCAGAGGCATCCATGTAGGGATGAGCATGACAAGATTGGATATAACAGGGATACAGGACAGGGGCATCCATGTAGGGATGAACATGACAAGATTGGATATAACAGGGATACAGGACAGGGGCATCCATGTAGGGATGAACATGACAAGATTGGATATAACAGGGATATAGGACAGGGGCATCCATGTAGGGATAAACATGACAGGCATGCAGAGAACAAATTCATGTACGTACCTGTTTGGCAAGCAGAATGTGTTCCCTCGTCTGAGGCATGGCACCGTCAGTAGCCGCAACGACCAAGATAGCTCCCTCCATCTGGGTTGTTCCTGTGATCATGTTCTGAAGGGCAAGTTTTCATGTTTTGATACGATGTGTCAAATTGGCTAAGCTTGTGGGGTAATTCCGCTGTCATATTTATTTCATTGATGGGGTTCCATGGTAATTAAAAACTGTGGTCTTTTATCTTTGTTTAGCTGATCTAAAATCAGCTCTAAGGTACCTAACCTTTTACATGCTATTATATGCTATATTTATTTGACTGGTGTTTTACACTGCACTCAGGAATATTTCACTCATATGATAGCAGCCTGCATTATGGTCGAAGTAAAACCGAGCAGAACTGTGGTGGTATCCATGACCAGCCGCAGGTTGCTGGAAGATCTTCCAATGGAGAGGAATCCAGCATGAGCTGGATTTGACCGGAGAATAGAGAAATATTTATTTATTTATTTATTTGTTTGATTGGTGTTTAATGCCATACTCAAGATTATTTCACTTATACGACAGCATTATGGTAGGAGGAAACCAGGCAGAGTCCAGAAGAAACCCACGACCATCCGCAGGTTGCCAGCAGGCCTTCCCACATATGGCCGGAGAGGAAGTCAGCATGAGCTGGACGAACTCAGAATAGAGAAATAACAAAAAATCTGATATGCTTAGTACAGAAGACATCACTAACCACCAAGATAAATGAGTTGTGATTTGATGATGAAACAATTTTATGACTTGGATTTTAGTCATAGCAACTACGTTGGTGAGAACCAAAGTCACTGATATAAGGATAACAGCTTAACTAGAGACAGCTGGATTTTAGCACCTGGCCGTTTTCAACAGTTTTACAGTTGTACATGTAAGACTGCGGCCATGTTGAGTGTGGATGAGAGTCCATCACTGTCAAACATCTTTTTTCAAGCAGTGACTTTGGCGATCCTTAAAAAATTTCTTTTAGGGCACCTGACCCTATCAGAGTGAGTGAGTGAGTGCTTGGGGTTTAACGTCGTACTCAACAATTTTTCAGTCATATGACGACGAAGGAATCCTTAAAGTGCATGTACGTGTAATGTGCCTCCTTGTTGCAGGACGGATTTCCACCGCTCTTTTATTTAGTGCTGCTTCACTGAGACGACTTACCGAAGGCAAGTAAGCCGCCCCGCCCGAGCCATTATACTGATACAGGTCAACCCGTTGTTGCACTATCCCCTTCATGCTGACACCAAGCGTCAAGCGTCTAAAGTCTTAGCTGTGACTCGATCAAGGATTGATCCTGGATCTACCGGTCCCGAAGCAGACGCTCTACCAACTGTGCTATCCGGGCCGGTTGACAACCCTATCAGAAAAAAAGGGCCTGGCTGCATGGAAGTCCTTTCTTTTTTTATTCTGGCACAAGGGGAAAGGTCATCAGTGATTTTAAAGAAATTATCATGGAATATATGAAATATATTATATATCTCAATGTAACCCTGTCCATCTTGTTACAACCAACCACAATACCTTTAATGGTGGCCTTACCTTGATATAATCAGCATGCCCTGGGCAATCCACGTGACCGTAGTGTCTGTTTTCCGTTGAGTACTCCACAATGGCAGCATTGATCGTGATTCCGCGCGCTCTCTCCTCTGGAGCATTGTCAATCTCAGCATACTCCTTAAAGTTAGCTTTCTTTTCACTGGCTAGAACTGTAACAAAACCATGAACCTTTCTACAAAAGGATACAATCATATGCTCCTTTGTTTAGTCAACTGATCAAGTATGTAATATAGCTGTCATTCAAATATGCACTTCATACAGCTGCAACATTAACATGACTGCCTCAGTGGCCTAATGGTTAGAACGTCAGCCTCGAAGTTAGGAGATCAAACCCTGGACTGGTCTCACAGTAGATTTTAAAAAATGGTACTTCTTGCTGCCTCGCTTCAGCTTGGTGCTCAGCACTGAGAGGTTAGAGTAAGGAAACTGGATTGGTCAGCCATTGTAAGTATAAAGTGACTTGGTGTGGTGTCATGTCTGGTGTCTGCAGCATGATACTTCAGTGGCGGCAGCGCTTTGGCGACATGGACTCACTCTGCCATAAGAAGACACAGCTTACATATACGTGCATGTACACACACCTAACAACTTCTCGTTGTCATATGATTTAAAAATTGGCAAAGTATAACATAAAACCCCAAGCATACACACCTTTTGTGATAGCAGCTGTCAGGGTTGTTTTGCCGTGGTCCACATGGCCTATTGTGCCGATGTTGACATGTGGTTTGTCCCTTGTGAACGTTTTTTTCTGTGCTACAGGTTGAGCTGCTCGGCAAGCTGATAAACTCAGGCATCGACTTTGCTGCAACAACAACTCAGACGTGAATGTCAGGGAGATGGAATGAATGAAGGATTATGGCTTTAATAATGCACATCGCTGAGAGATGGACATTCCGTATGTAGATGTACTTGAATAGATGCATGTTACTATAGGTCATTATTCTTTCATTCAATTCGCAGGAATGCACCAGAATCAAGTTCAAATCTAAAACCACCAAGCAGTTGCTCCAAGTCAAGGTTTAAAAGCAAATAGGATTGAAGGATTTCATGCTCATAGCTCAGTGTGAAACAATGTATATTCTGAATTGGGATGAGGTGGGGGGGAGGTGTGTGTGTGTGGGGGGGGGGGGTGTAGGGTGACATCAATTCATAGACAAACCAGGTTTCAGAATGGTTTGAAATATGGTTTGAAGGGGTTCAATGACTAACAAATACATCAACCTAGTCTTTACAACTGTCCTTTGGACCTGGCAACAAGCTGTTGAGAAACAAAATTAATTCCCTGTGAGTTAATATAAATGAACTAAAGGAAAAGGGTGTATTTAGGTTCTGAGACTGACGAGAATAAATTACGTCGAAAGAAATCGCCTCGAACTCAATTAGGGGAGACAACCAAGTGTGACTTTCAGGCAGGGTATGCATGGTACTTACTTGATACAAGCAATCTCGTAAGATATTCTTCAGTAATGTCTTGTTTACTATAAAAAAAAGAAAAAAAAAATCAAACAACGGTTCCATTAAATCACTCAGCAACTGACAGCAACTGACAGTCTCAGTCAGTGACGTTGTTGTTGCAGCGGGCACGTGTTTTACCGGCTTGAAACGCCATATCACCTTGTAGACGATCAGTGATTCACATGCACCGAGTCACGCAGAATAAGAATCAATGAAACTGAGATACAGCGTGACGAAATAAAAAGCCATGCCTATGTATTTACTACAAAATTACCTTGCCCGATGCAGAACTGTCGAATAACGGAGGAAGCCATGATGCAAACTTGAGGGTAAGGGCTTTCGAGAATAAGCTAATTTGATTGGTTGAAATGCTGTTGGCCGCAATACAACTTAAAACACATGTATCCCAACATGTGATATCGTCAAATGATTAAAGAAAAGAAGAAGGAAATATGAAATGACTAGAACTGAGATTGTGATACAATAACCTTTCTATTATTATGCAAACCTGCCATATTAAACATTTTTTTTCTGTTATTTTGAGTTCAACGAAGCTACAGCATTGTATCGTAACTATCAACATGTAGGCCTACATGTAGGCCCCAATATGTACACGTTTATAGATAAACAAATATGTATCTAGGCCTTTGTGGTGCGTTAACTAACACGAGGAGGCTGTAGTATCAGTCATTTGATCGTTAAAAATGTTCCGGCGTTGAAGAGTTTTTCATGTGAACACACTCTTTTAACGCAGGCCTATCGAGCGCATTAATTCAAACTACATGCAGATATTCGGCAGCTCCGCAAGGAGTAAAATGGTACAATTCAGCTTCCGCGTTAGCATTGGGACCTTGGCGAATGGTTTATATGTGTGTGTGTGTGTGTGTTCCTACGGCGCTAACCGATCATGGTTTCACGGCTATAAGTTATAGTACCACTAGCTTCCGCGCATGCGAGCTTTAGCCAATATAACCTGGAGTAAGAAAGCAGGCCTACTCAAACTCAGAGTCTTGTTATTATTTTCAGCCAACCAAAGGCTCTTATGGAGCCGTAAAAGTAACATGGGAAGAAGAGAAAAGAAACATCAGTGACGTCGGAATCGGTAGAGCTAGCTAGAGGCTAAGCCCCCTTCCACATATATCAAGTGTTGTGGCCTCACTTTTTACTTGTTTGGTGAATTATCAAAATTAGTCTAGGGTCGCGGAGCTTATTTTGATGTAGGCATATGTAGCCCCTGAGCCCTCTCCTAATGTGCTCAAGTTGACATTTCTAGTCCGCGACTTTTAATCTTTAAAAAACGAAGTCCGCCATGTCATCTTTACACCTCTTTACTCTTCAGTCATCATCTCTCGGTGCCATAAAACGGATGAGATCTCGTCTACGGCAATATATAGTCACGGAGCTTCCGAGACCTATGTGACTACTTAGATCCACACCTAGAAGTATACAATGTTTGGGAACAGTTGGTTCCACTCACTTCTTGACGGTCACTAAATAACTGTTAGAAGATACGTTATATCTCCGACGAATTTCCCTTAACGCACCCAGTACAAGGTCTGGGGCTCAAGATCCGGTTGTTCTAATCCTGGTACCGGTATAAAGTCATATTATATTAAGAATTCGGCCCAGTTGAGACGCCAATACAGATCGATGTACGAAGGACACTCTCAAATAATAATAATAATCGGTTAATTTTAAAGCTTCCTGTCTGAATGATGCTAGAATGTACTCTGTTATTATAGCATAATTATATTATGTCAAATTCAACATAATATCATGTTAGTGTGATGCAACCTTTATGCTGGGTGCCTTCGTGGCCAAAAGGGGTTTACACGCCAGTGCTATAACACTATAGGCATGCATTGTATATTTAACAGAGTAATCTGCTGCAATGACAAAACACACTATACAGCATGTATCTAATTCATCCTTAAGAGCTGATGTTAGGTTTAATAGATTATTGTCTCTTTTTTTAAGATAATTGTCCTCAACGCCTTACACAAGAAATGTTCACTTATACGCTGACAGTCAGTTTTATGGATGGAGAAAATTAGATAACCCGTTGTAAAACAGCAACCTTTGGCAAGTCACTTACGAACTTTAGGGATAACGGACAGATTTGTACACCATAATTATTGGTGGAGGGCAAGTGATCTTCAAGCAATGTTAGACAGAACGATAACTGGCTACAGGTGGGCACTGTAGACCTGTTCTTTTTTTATATTTATATGCAAAAAGCATTTTCAGTCTTAACTTTCTGTTTATAATCGGAATAAATATAGAACATATAAATACTTACATGATTTCTAGTACATGTAATTTTTTTGGAGAATTTCACTTGAAAAATGGGAAATATGGGTTTCAGCTGAATATCAAGGAAAGAAATTTACATCTGCATGTATACTAGTATATCTAGGGTGGCTAACTTGTAGTGTAGTGTATATACGTACAGGGGACCTCCGTGGCCCAGTTGGTTAGCGCGCTAGCGCAGCGTAATGACCCAGAAGCCTCTCATCAATGCGGTCTCTGTGAGTTCAAGTCCGTTTCATGCTGGCTTCTTCTCCATGCGAGAAGGTCTTCCGGCAACCTGCGGATGGTCGTAGGTTTCCACCGGGCTCTGCCGCTGATGGCCGTCGTCGTTTAAGTGAAATATTCTTGAGTATGGTGTAAAACATCAAATAAATAAATAAATAAATATATGCCTACACATAGTCGAATGTTCTTAAATGTGGACCTACTCACAACTTAATTCCCATTGTGGAATATATATCCACCTACTTCCTGTGCATGTCAGCTTCAAGAAATATACACACGAGGCTCTCAACGCATGATGAAAATTCAAACAGCTTGTCTTAGCATGGAATAAGGTGTCCATAGAAGATAATGAAGACAATACAGCATATGCCACCAGGAACGTCACGATAGGTAACGTGTACAGCTTTTAATCAGGGTCAACTCAATGCTACATCTACAACCAGAAGACAAACGAGGAGTGAAAACCTCTATCGCATTCCAGAGTGCAAATTTCTGCATTCCCATGAGTGCAATACTTTCGCCACAATTATATGTACAAATAAAAACAAAAAAAAAAAAAACGCACGACGAGATCCAACAATGGGACAATAAATTGCTTGGCATAGTGTCTGTTGCCTAACATGCAATAATGAAGAATTGTTTAAATAATTCCTAGACGCAGGTAACCATTAAAATATCCTGTAATACAATCCTTAGCCGAAGGCTAATCTCTGCACCAACTTTCATCCAAATTCGTGCATAACTGTTATCACACAGTTATCACACAGTTATCACACGCCGACCAAAAGCTCCATTTCCTTGATAGAGATTTTATTCAATCACTCTTTGTTGCCGTCTGTTGTGTTTTTGTGCTGCCATTCCTTGTAACCACCCTGAAATGTGAAGAACAAAAAGTCTTATATGTCAGTGCCTCTGCGTGGTGACTCTTTCTCGTGTAGATATAGACCCCATATCTATATACATGTATACGATTGACCGACTGATTGATTGTTTACATATTAAGTACCCACTTTGACTTTTCGAAACGGTAGTCACTTTTCTGGGTGAAGAAAACAGGAGCTATAGTGCCTGGGAATTAGACATGAGCATTAAAACTCGATTAAAAAATAAGAAGAAAATGATAACTCCAAAAAATTAAAATGCCAATGTTAAATGACGCGAGTTGTTTGTTAACGTTTTCCGAAAGAAGCGAAACAGAACTGTAAGCAAACAATTCGTATGACTTGAAAGAACAATCGAATAAATAAATTAAATCACTGAATATACAGATCACTGGTCTGCTATGACGAAACTCAGAATATACGTCATCGCAAAGGTAGAAATGAACAACAGTCTATACAGCTTGGACACGGGTTACTTAAGGCGGGGTTCCCCGTTTGGTTTGTGTCGAAATGATTTATAGGACCAGAATTTACTCAAACTAAAATATTGAAGAAAACCAAATGATAGGAAATTGTTAGTCGGAGATCTTTAACTATTATGTTGAAATCTTTTGAAACTGCTCTTCTGTGGCTTAAAGAGATCATTGAAGACCACTTACCATGTACACAGCCCAGAGCTGATACCCACACTCACTTAACGCCAGAGCCATGGTACAAGAGGACATCCCACTGTTACAGTGTGAAACCACGGGTTTCTCCAGATCAACCCCTGCCTGACGGTACACTGTAACAAACGCCACTCTTCCTATATATAGACGTACGTTAGTGTACCAAACCTAAGTCCTTATTTATATGATATTTCATACTTGCGTCACGGAAAATATAATACTTCTATTTACCTATGCTCAAGAAGAAGCACCGTACTTCAACACCCGCCTACAACACTTACTGGTCTCAGGTGAGCCCGTACATCCAAACTCGCTTAACAGGTAAGCTCGTACTTCCAAACCCGCTTAACACAATTACTGGTTTCAGCTAAGCTCGTACATCCAAACCCGCCTACAACACTTACTGGTTTCAGCTAAGCTCGTACATCCAAACCCGCCTACAACACTTACTGGTTTCAGCTAAGCTCGTACCTCCAAACCCGCCTAACACACTTATTGGTTTCAGGTAAGCTCGTACATCCAAACCCGCTTAACACACTTACTGGTTTCAGCTAAGCTCGTACATCCAAACCCGCCTACAACACTTACTGGTTTCAGCCAAGCTCGTACATCCAAACCCGCCTACAACACTTACTGGTTTCAGGTAAGCCCGTACATCCAAACCCGCCTAACACACTTGCTGGTTTCAGCTAAGCTCGTACATCCAAACCCGCCTAACACACTTACTGGTTTCAGGTAAGCTCGTACTTCCAAACCCGCTTAACACACTTACTGGTTTCAGGTAAGCTCGTACTTCCAAACCCGCCTAACACACTTACTGGTTTAAGGTAAGCTCGTACCTTCAAACCCGCTTAACACACTTACTGGTTTCAGCTAAGCTCGTACTTCCAAACCCGCCTAACACACTTACTGGTTTCAGGTAAGCTCGTACATCCAAACCCGCCTAACACACTTACTGGTTTCAGGTAAGCTCGTACCTCCAAACCCGCCTAACACACTTACTGGTTTCAGGTAAGCTATATATAAAACCCCATTGGTCAAGGATTTTTTTTTTTTGTTTGTTTTTTTTTTCGGCCTCCGTGGCCGAGTGATTAGCGTGATAGCGTAGCATAAGGACTCAGTAGCTTCTCACTTATGCTGTTGCTGTGAGGTCTAGTCAAGCTCGATGCTGACTTCTCCTCTGGTGGTGTGTCAGGAAGTCAGGAAGCAACGGGCAGATAGTTGTGGGTTTGCCCCTGGCACTCTCCGGATTTCTCTCACCATACAATGCTGGCCGCCGTCGTATCAGTGAAATATTCCTGAGTATTGTGTAAGACACCAATCAAATAATAAATAAAAAAGTCTTTTGGAAAAACCCCTATATTTTGACTGATGAATACCCAGAAAAGTTCTTTACGCATCTCAAATGATACACTTCATATGTACACCTTATGTGCACATGCTAAGAAAATATTTGAATGTTGGACCGTTTGGGTGGCTTAATTACTACAGCGTTCGCCTCAAAGTCCTGGAGATTTAGAACCAAACAAGGTCGGGTCATACCAAAGTCTTTAAAAATGGTACTTAATTGTTGATGTCTTCCTTGGCGCGCAGCACAGGGAGGTCAGAAGAAGGTAAAAGAACTGCTTGCCTCGGTGTCAGTATAATGTGACATGGTACATGTAGGGTATCGTGTCTGGTGTACTTCGGCATGACACTTCAGTGGTGGCAGCACTTCGGCAGCATGGACTCGCCCTGCCACGAGGAACCACAATATATATTTACACACCTAATGACTCCTCGTCGTCTTATGAATGAAAAATTTTTAAGTACAACTGTAGCCATCGTAGGTAATTAGCAATGTTGTTCTAAGGGACATAACTCTTAGGTGTTACACAGGAGGGGAATTCCCAACATGTGCGTTGACGCTGAGTAAAACGATCGTTCTGATTGGTTGATTGGGAGGATGAGACTGGTTGTCCGCCATCTTCCATTAAAAGTTCTGTGCCATCTAAATAATTTGTCTCGTCTCGTCTGTGTTACAGCCTTACATTGCGCCAGACTATAGGAAGGGCAACATTTTGGCGAGCTTGCCAGGATAAGACGAATGTGTGCCAGTCAGCGGTAGTGCGGCAATGGGTTCTGTGGAGACCGAGTTCGAGATTAAGGCGTTATTGTACCAGCAGGCCCCAGAGAAACTACTTGATACCATCAATAAGTTGAAGATTCCGGTGAAATTAGAAGACAGTGGGAAAACTGAGTGGCTACGCGCTATCGAAAAATACATAGCCGTATGCTCTGCAGATGAGGAAGATGGACCACCACGTCTAGACCAGCTACTCAAAACTTTGGACACAGCCATGAAAGGTAGCAAACAAGTTCACGCTGATGAGAAGTCAGCAGACAACCACAAGGTTTTCAAAAAGGACTTGAAATTCACTGGACAAATAAATGGATCAGCTGGTATCAGTTTTGCTAATGTGATACGTCAGCTACAAACCGCAGAACTGAAGGGGTACAGTGAAGCAGAGATTCTTGATGCAGTCGTGACAGCAGTCCACCCATCACAGCGCCTTCGAAGTTATCTCGAGGGGAAAACAGATCTGGACTTGCCTGTGTTAAGGAAATTGCTCCGACGATACTTCAAAGAAGATTCAGCTACAGACCTGTATAAACTGTTGTGTGAAGCATCACAAAACACCAAAGAAGACACCTTAGACTTCACCTTGAGAATTCTGGACCTGGGACAAAAAGTTGTTTTTGCGTCACGAGAAGATGATTCCGGGTTAATGTATGACCCTCTGTTAGTGCGAAGAAGGACATTGCGTTCTATCCATACTGGCCTGAGGGATATGGCTGTCAGTCAGGACATGAAGGAGTTGTTGGAGGGAAATCCAACAGATGAAGAAATTGTTGATGCAGTTACAAAGTCCATGTCTGCGTATGAGGAGAGACAAACAAAAAGTGGGACAGTAAAAATCAAGAAGGCCGGAGTACACTCAGCACAGGTAGATAGAGAAACAAGGGATGATACAGTAGACAACGTGACTGCTCTTGTTCGTGACTTAAAAACAGAGGTTATGGCTATGAGAGAAGAACTAGCCAAGCGTCAGACAAAAGGGGGCTGTCAAAATTGCAGAAAATCTGGTGCAGAGAAATGTAACCACTGTTTTATTTGTGGATCAGAGGAACATTTCAAGGCTGGATGTAAAGCTAGGAAACGCGTGGGGAAAGGAAACCGTTCGGGAAACGACAACAGGTCACCACAGAGGGGAGAGTGATGGCCAGGAATGAATCTCCACCAGGCTGCGTTCAGTGTGGCAAAATGCTGACAAAGGCGTTGCAGTGTACCGGATGTAATTCCGTTGCATACTGTTCAATAGACTGTCAAACAGTACATTGGCCAAGTCATAAATATGTGTGTTCAGCCATTCAACAACTGGAAAACCACGAGATTGTTTACGGCCAGAACGAACAACCAGAACTCAAGTACAGATGATAAATTTAGTTGGCAACAGGTGTAAAATGCTGTGTACTTTAGAGGGAATAAAAACTGAAGTTTTGTGGGACACTGGGGCACAGGTGTGTCTCTTGCCAATTCACTGGGTTAAAGAACACTTACCTCAATCGGAAATAAAACCAATAGCAGATATCCTTGGAGACAGTAATTTAACAGTATCAGCAGCTAATGGGATCAATATCCCATTCAAGGGTTGGATCCCAATAAACTTCCGTTTACTAGGAGACAGTAGTAGTCAGGAACTTAGTGTCCCATTCCTGGTGTCCGATGTAAAGGGCATGAGTGAGCCTATTATAGGATACAATGTGATCAAATTCTATCTGGACAACAGTAGTGAAACTGGACTTGACTTTAAGGTTAATTTGATTCAGTCAGGTTTACCCACTATAGATAAGAGAACATTAACTGCTGTGGTTAACTTAATTAATCAGAAAACAAACACAGAATTGGGTTTGGTAACTACAGGTAGAAAAAGCTACAAAGTGCCAGCCAGAGAGACTGTTGTAGTGAAATGTTTCTCAAGAGCCAGAGTCGATGATCGTTCAGATGTAATGTTTGAGCCAAATGTGGAGCAGTTGTGGCCTGAAGGTGTACAGGTTTATGGTTCATTGGGGACTGTTAACAGAGGGACCAGAGTGGCTGTTGATGTAATTGTAACAAATGGGTTAACACAAGAAGTTAGTATTAAAGGGGGTTGCCATGTTGGCACATTGCATCAAATTCAAACGGTCATTCCCATAAATGTTGTAAAGTCTGTAGAAACTTCACAGTCAGGTGTTACACATAATCATGGAAAGGAACTGTGGCATCCGCCAATCGACTTAACAAACAGTTGTCTAACAGAAGAACAGAAATGTAAAGTCAGGCAAATGTTGTATGAAGAATCTTCCGTGTTTGCAAGGGATGAAAATGACATTGGCTTTGCCCCAGACCTGCAGTTAGACATTAAGTTAACAGATGATTCACCAGTTCAGCAGAACTGCATATCCGTGCCAGTTCCTCTCTACCAGGAAGTCAAAGACTATTTAATAACGCTGATCGAGAATGAGTGGGTAAGGAAAAGTAAATCATAGTTTTCTAGCCCAATGGTTTGCGTCCGGAAAAAGGACGGCTCTCTGCGTCTTTGTATAGACTACCGGAAGCTAAATCGGAAGACTGTTCCGGCGAGGCTGCCAATCCCAAGAATCCAGGATGCCTTGAACACTTTAGGTGGAAAATGCTGGTTTCCCCTACTGGATCAAGGGAAAGCCTACCATCAAGGGTTTGTAAAAGAAGAGTGTCGGCACATGACAGCATTTATTAGTCCTTGGGGACTGTACGAATGGAATAGGATTCCCTTCGGCCTTTCAGGTGGGCCAGGCGTCTTTCAATCCTTTATGGAGGAAATCCTTAGTGACATGCGGGACAAGATCTGTATTCCCTACTTGGACGATGTACTCGTATTCAGCGATACCTTCGACGACCACCTCCAGCACACTAGAAAAGTGCCTCGCCGTCTCAGGGGCAGAGGGATAAAACTGAAACCAAAGAAGTGTGAGATGTTTCGAGAGGAGGTTCGATATCTTGGCCACCTGGTGTCAAGGGATGGCTATCGGATGGACCCGGCTGAGAAAGAGCCTGTGCGAAAACTCAAAGACACTCCTCCACAGACGGTAGGACAGCTGAGGCAGATGTTAGGCTTCCTCGGATATTACCGGAAATACTTGGCCAACTTTTCTAGACGAGTAAAACTGCTGTATGATCTCTTGAAAAGGAAAGATCCCCCTCAGAAGTCAAAACTGTGTAAAAAGTCCAAGTACGCCCAAGTAAATCCTAAACAAACTATCCAGTGGACTGCAGAACATCAAGAAACACTAGATGAACTGGTTGATGATCTGCTGTCCGAACATGTCATGGCGTACCCAGATTTTGGTAAGAAGTTCATTCTTCATGTGGATGCAGCGCAGAAGGGCTTTGGAACTGTGTTATACCAAACGAGGGACAATGGACAGTTCGCTATGGTTGCCTATGGGTCGAGGACGTTAACTCCTGCAGAAGAGAAGTATTACCTGCATTCGGGGAAATTAGAGTTCCTAGCCCTGAAATGGGCGATCTGCGAGAGATTTCGTGATTACCTATATTACTCTCCTGGATTTGAGGTTTTTAGTGACAACAACCCATTGACCTATATCTTAACAAGTGCCAAACTGGACAGTACACGGCACAGATGGGTTGCCGAATTGTCGGACTTTGAATTCACAATAAGGTATAAACCAGGTAAAACAAACTGTGATGCCGATGGGCTTTCAAGGATGCCTCTTGATATCAATGAAGCCAGGAAACAGCACCCAGAGGTCATTGTTCAGGATGCCTTGCAAGCTATCATTAGTGGTGTAAATACTGCAACCCGTCCGGACAATGTTCTAATTGCTTCGGTGTCTAGTGATGTAAACCTTATGGCAGAGTTCAAGGTGACCGACTGTGCTACACCGTTGCAAAGAATACCCTTGCAAGAGATTATTAAAGCGCAGGAGGGCGATGAAGACATTGGTGTTGTGATACCGCATGTCAAAACTGGCAAGCGCCCTTCATTCAAACAGACGAAAGTACCCTTACAACTGCTGAAAGAATTCAGCAAGCTGAGCTTCGACGGAAATGGTGTGCTCGTGAAGAAGAACACATTACCTGGAGGAACAGAACGTACTCAGATTGTGCTTCCAAAGAAGTGGCGAATACTTGTTATTAAAGAACTGCATGACAATATGGGACACATGGGCGCTGAACGAGTGATCTCACTGATACGAGAGCGCTTCTATTGGCCTAAGATGACGGCTGAGGTAGAACATTACGTCAACAGTGAGTGTGGGTGTCTCAAGGACAAGGTGCCAACCAAAGCTACTCGAACACCTCTCCAACCAATTGTGACCAGCTCACCGTTCGAACTGGTGTGCATTGACTTTGTCCATCTAAAAGCTAGTAGTTGTTGACCACTTTACTCGCTTTGCGCAAGTGTACCCCACAAGGAATAAGGCTGGGAAAACTGCGGCTGAACGGATTTTTAGTGACTTTATTCCCCGTTTCCGATTTCCGGCACGTCTTCACCACGATCAGGGTGGGGAATTCCAGAACGAGTTGTTTTGTCACCTACAGAAACTTTGTGGCATGGTTAGCTCGAGAACAACCCCCTACCACCCACAAGGAAACGGGAAAGCAGAACGGTTTAATCGAACAATTTTAACCATGTTAAAAACCTTGTCGTCTAGAGAGAAGCCTAACTGGAAAGAACACGTGAGCAAACTTGTACACGCCTACAACTGTACGAAGAATGATTCTACAGGTTATTCGCCGTTTTTCCTATTGTTCGGACGATCTCCTCGTCTTCCTGTGGACATCTTGTTTGACATTCAGACACCGAAAAATGCCAAGACTCACAAACAGTACGTCCATGAGTGGGAAACAAATATGAAACAAGCGTACAGACTGGCTTCTGAAACAGCAGCAAAATCAGCAGCAAGGGGCAAGAAGAACTACGACAGCAAAATGATGTCAAACATCCTTCAGCCAAATGACAGGGTTCTTGTCCGGAATTTATCAGAACGAGGTGGACCTGGAAAACTGAGATCGTGGTGGGAAGACAAGGTGCATGTCGTCCTTCAGCGCCTAGGCGATGACAGTCCTGTCTATCAAGTGAAAACTGAGGATGGAACTGGCAAAGTTCGGAGATTAAAATTTACTCCTGCCTTGTGATAATCTTCCATTGGAGCTGCCAAAGCCTACTCGTGCAAAATCAGAAATACCTCGAAAAGTGAAGAAAAAAGGGAAGCGCGACACTGTGGAACACCCAGAGACTGATTCGGATACTGATCTTGATTGGCAAGAGTGGTTTGTAGAACAACGACAGAGTCCATTCAAGCTTAACCCTCAGGCTGAGTCTTTCATTCCGAGAACTGAAGTGACACAACACGAGGACACTCTCTACAGTGGATCGGATGTGGCCAGTGATAGTGTTCATTCCAGTTCCGATTGTGACAACGAAGATAATGGAACTGTGCGACGGAGACAACGATCCAAGAGGACAATCAAACCACCGTCCCGGCTGACTTACGACACAATGGGAAATGTCACTGAGTACCGATCGCCGCCTTGTTTGAGGACAGTAAATTGTGACGGAGTAACCGTGGCGTGGCCATGGCAGTTTTTTCCCCTGGGGATAGGTTCACCATTTCCGATGTTGTGGACCCCATTGTAACCAGTGTGTCAGTAAATTGAAGACTTGATTGTTTGGGACTGTGAACTCTGGCAGTTAAGTGTTAAATAACATTTCCTTTGTAGATTTTGCTGTTTAAATTTTGAACTGACCCAGGACATTGGGATTGTTGAATTTTAGTAGAAGTGATGGTCAGTTATAGTTGATTCAGCTGTTGAGTAGTACAAGGGCACGAGACTTTAGACGTGATCCACTGAAATGTTGCTGTTTTCAATACAGTTTTAGGAAAGATTGGAAAACAGGCAAGGTAATGTAATCTTCCTACCTAAGAGTAGAAGTAGCATCACATGAATCTGTTGAGAACAGAAATTTGACATGGATTTTGTTAGACTGGCCATCTAATAAAATTTTGCGTTGAATATGCCTAGGTTATTATCTCATCGGTGATGTAGCGATAGATTTGGTGGAATCAGTTGAAGTGTGGATGAGCCATGAACGTAGCTAATGTCGGGACGACATTTATTTAGAGAAGGAGAGTGTAGCGATCGTAGGTAATTAGCAATGTTGTTCTAAGGGATATAACTCTTAGGTGTTACACAGGAGGGGAATTCCCAACATGTGCGTTGACGCTGAGTAAAACGATCGTTCTGATTGGTTGATTGGGAGGATGAGACTGGTTGTCCGCCATCTTCCATTAAAAGTTCTGTGCCATCTAAATAATTTGTCTCATCTCGTCTGTGTTACAGCCTTACATTGCGCCAGACCATAGGAAGGGCAACACAACGTTAAACCCCAAGCCCACATGGATACCTAATGCGTTCCCTCGTCGTCACATGACTGAAAAATCGTTACGTACGACGTAAAACCCCAAGCATCCATACATACCTAACGACTCCTCGTCGTCACATGACTGAAAATTTGTTAAGTACGACGTAAAACCCCAAGCGTCCATACATACCTAACGACTCCTCGTCGTCACAAGACTGAAAAATTGTTCACTACGATCGACGTAAAGCCCTAAGCATACACATATGCATATTTTGATTTTCCCCTTCTAGTTTTATGTGCGGTAAGTATTATTGGTGGAAGAAATCGGAGTATCCGGGGTAAACCTGCGACCTTTGGCAACTTACTGACGAACTTTCACACGTGTGTGGTACAGATGTGCACGGCACACTGGTGAAAGACAACTGATCTTCAATGAACTTTAGACTACACAAGCGGTCACACGAGTGTACTGTTGATCACTCATTGTCCCTAAGGCCCCACTCAATACATGAAAGCTGCAGGTAATGTGGAAATCCCCTGTTCAAGGTTGACGTTGAAGCCGCATCTCGCGTGTCCTTGAGATTGCAAGATGAGAACTTGGGGTCTCTAGTACAAAGCAATCTTACGCTAAGTTGACGGTAACTATATTATGGCGACACGTCGTAAAACCATATGTTTCCAAAGTTACAGTGGACTTAAGCTATACGATCGTTCTGTGCAGGAGGCCCTTGGACTATACCTATATGTAGGTACCTGATACCGATATGAATTAAGGCAACTATGGACACATAATGGACTAACGCGCTATTAGACTGTCTTTGTCCCTCATTTCTGATCTCCCGGTATCCATCAGTGAATCGGCGGGTATGTTGATCGCTCCTGGAAGGTGACCTGCCAGAAATGCTGCGGACGGCCGGGTGTCGATAATCTGTGCGGATGAAGAATCGGGCGGAGAGACGGATAACACCTTCAACTCGTCATATTCCCGCCGGTACTTCTTTTGCACATGTGCGGTGAAATTACCCTCCTGTCACCAGAAAGTAAAACAACGAACCCAATAAAAACAAATGCAGAGAAATACATACAGGCCTATTCTGATTCATTTATTTATTTCACTGGTGTTTTACGCCGTACTCAAGAATATTTCACTTTTTCGACGGCGGCCAGCATTATGACGGGAAGAAGTCGGGCAAAGCCCGGGGGTAGCCCACCACCATCCCCAGGTTACCGGCAATACATGTCTATACTGACTTTTTTCAGTTGATTTGTTGGTAGTACCTAACGCTAGACTCAAAACTGTTTCACCTATATTAAACTTAAGGCGGTTAGGTCTAGGGGTAAAAAGAAACGTATTGGCCAAACTAAGCCGCCCCAATTTAGCTGAAAAAAAAATCCTGACTATGAGCCGCAACACATTTAGCGAGAGCTGAACTCGAGTCTTGCAGCGACCATATAATGGGCTGATTGACTGTGACTTTCAACAACAACGCTCAAGTTAGTTGCGAAGTGCATGGGGTGACTCTCATTTGACAACGTAATTGCGAGTGTTACGGAGAGAAACAGCCCAAAATGTGTCGGATTTATACGATAAGGAACATCAACCGTTTTTCACACACGCATCAAAACCTGATTCCCAATCATAACTCCGATTCAACAATGTTTGTGATTGACATTGATAGTTTTTGGTTAGGATATCTAAAAATTAACAGGTTAGTTCATTTGTAGGAATAAACGGTTAAACGCCGTTTAAGTCTTAATGTGCGCGTGAACAGCAGTAAGTAAATCCGACACATTAAGCGCTGTTTCTCTCCGAAACTACCGCAAGTGCATTGATCGATAGAGTTACCAAATTTCACAAATTACGCTGTCAGCCATTGAGATTCTCAAAATAGAGAGTTAAGAACGAAAAACCTGATGTGCCACATGCACAGAATGCATCCGTAACCAAGATAAACGTGTTAGGATTCAGTGATGAAAAAGTTTTATAATTTATTTTACTTATTTATTTTATTAAAAATTTACGCAAGAATATTCAGTTAAATGACGACAGTGAGGTTACTGGAAGGAGGACCCCAGTGTGCCGGGAGAAAAAACACCTCTCCTGAGAAGCCTGACTTAAAGCCGTGGTTGACGCAATGAGAACTGGATTCGAACACACGCCCTCATTGTCGGATTGTCGTAATAAGCCAGCACTTAAGTTCTAAGCCGACAGGAGGCTTTCGACTTGTTGTGGTTTAATGCGTAGTGTTTCCACAGTTTGCCTTAATTTGAAACAAACGTTATATGTACATTTATATAAAATTCTTTGTTTGAACATTATATCTGAAAGCTGGAGAGGTAGAAGATACCGAAGGACTGATCTTTAAATATAACACCATAATTGTTTACTTGTACTTTTGTTTGCAGTTTAGATTTTACCTTTACATATGGTAACTCCGAGGTTTTGGGATGACCGTCCAAGCACCATTTCTGCCAGCCACCGTTCAGAACAGACACCTTATCATGTCCAAAATACTGTGGGGGAAAAGACAGGTTTCATGGTGACCATTATACATGTATATAGACCTATACTGTCAATATGGATTCAATTCATGTTCATCCTGTCATACTGAAGTTTCTACAAGGAAATTTATATATAAGCGCACAGTGAAGTAGCACAGTCATACAGTAATCGCAGGGGGCCTCCGTGGCCAAGGTGGTTAGCGTGCCAGCACGGCGCAATGGTCCAGAAGCCTCTCACCAATGCAGTCGCTGTGAGTTAAAGTCCATCAGCTCATGCTGGCTTCCCCTCTCGCCGTGCGTGGGAGGGTCTGACAGCAACCTGTGGATGGTCGTGGGTTTCCCCCGGGCTTTGTCTGGCTTCTTCCCGTCATAAGGCTGGCCGCCGTCGAATAAGTGAAATATTCTTAAGTACGGCGTAAAACACCAGTCTTTTTTTAATTTTGGTTTCCTGGTTTTTTTTTTTAAAGCGTAGTTTTAGTTATGTTGTCTTGAAGTGGAGTGTCGTTTTAACTCCCAGCTTATTTAGATAATATTTCCATCTCCGCATTTGCGCGTTTATTGCCTGTAGGCGCAAATAAACCGCCCGGATGTACGCTGTCTCCAATAGTTTTCCTACCTTAAACATCCACCAAGCCCGACCAGACGCCATGAAGCCAAGCTTGTCCGTACGGCTGTACAAGATCACATGGGTGTCAGAGGCCACGCCCACTGCCCGCACATTGGCCTGAAACACCTCGGGGGTCGGGAGATTCCGTGGGTACACGTGACTGTGTTCGGCTCCTTCCATCACGTTCAGATACACAGCGCCTGGGATGTGCTCTCTGCATACAATATCAACATATATATTTTATGAGTAGACTTACATGCTCATTAATTTAAGCATGTTTAATGTCGCTTGACTTTTAACAGAGGCAATACTTTTCCTCCACAATGGCGACTCGGTTCGCAGCCAGGATGACATGTAAAAATCAACAATTAATAGACAAGAATGTGCATAAAAGTAGCCTAGACCAGACTTATTTTGGGAGGGAAATGTTTCACATTGAAACAATTTGGAATTTTATAGGAGCATTGATGTAAATTATTCCATCGAAACAGGTATGATGATTTGCGCGTTCACCTCAATATCGAGATACTCGCGGGATCAAACCCAGATCGGGTCAAACCAAAGACTTTAAAAATGGTACCTATTGCTACCTCGTTTTAGCACTCAGCACTGAGGGGTTAGGCAAGGAAACGTGACTGGTTGGCTCAGTGACACGGTATATGTACACGCACCAAATGATTCCTCGTCGTCATATGAATGAAAGTTGGCTAAGTACGACGTTAAGCCCCAAGCATACATAGGCCTACAGAGATATTATAACGAAATATTAACAAAGAATAAAATTTTTTCTCACGGTGGAAAGATTAAAAAATGTAAAAAGGGAAGGTTTTACCCCACGATGAAAGGCTTTAAAGCTTTTTCACCGTGGTGTTTTCTCTGAACAAAATACCACGGCGTGTCACGGCGTTCTAACTGGTTTATCTATGTTTTAACGTCTGTGACAGTGACTATTCAAATGATTTAAACTTTTAAAATAAAACTGTTTTTAACGAGTGGTTGATGTCATAATGTTACATACCTCAAAATTCAGCGCGCTGGAAGCTGTGATAGGATAACCCAATCTAAACAGATATCAACCAAAACATACCTCAGATATTCTCCTCTGCCATCTTTGTTACTGAACCAGGACACGTCGACGACAAGGATATCAGAGTGGTCTCCCCTTTCCAACCGCTCAGCCAGCCACTCACACGATACAAGCTCGCTAACAGACATATTGCTGGAAGTCATAATTAGGAATATCGTTCATTTAATGTGAAACTCCGTTTCTCCACGTGAATCGTCTTCAAAATGATAAGATTCACACGTGAACACAAATCTCACTCTAAAGTGTGATTTCGCCATACAGGGATTTCATCCTGATAATTACTCAAAACGAAGATTTTGGGCCTTGAATTAACAATTGATTAAAAAGATTCCCTCTCGATGAAGGCCTCTGCTAAATGTTGACCAGAATCTAGGAGTGGAAACAGACATTTGTTCACCAACCATCCGCCATACTGGACGTTCCGGAAAATAAGAGAAAGACCAATTTCCAACACAACGTCCAACACAAATCACTGTAGGCCTACAATATACCTTAAGAAAGTAAGAAATTAGGACGGACTCAAGAAAAGAGAAGGTGACAATAGTTTTCAGTGATGACACAAAGACACAAGGTATATTCTAAGCGAATGAATTAAATCAAATGTTCATGAGGTGTATCGATCATGTTGAGTTCCTAGGCCCAGCTTCTCACAGCGACAGATGCCATTTTTTTTATATCGTACATTTGTCGTACGATGTTTTGTACGTCACTATTGCCACTGTCCTATATGTGCGATTATCGTACACGTAGAAGATCTTTGTGAATCTGAGCCTTGGGTCATTAATAAAAATATATCGGCCTCTATCTCAGCTGCCCTTATTCAACATTATGAATACACTACCGGGAGAAGCGGCATTAACACAACTTGTGTCCTAGTCATGCCGGCTGGAATACAAACACCGACGACTCAGCCACGCCAGTCCGCTGAACTTATCTGAACGTGTCAAGCTACAGAACTATCTTTTCATACGTGTGATATGTATGCAATGTCATGCTCACAGGGAGATAGATAGACGTGATGACGAAATATTCCATATTTTTTCTCTGCTTTAATTTACATACATATGCGCCTACCGTTTGTATGATTGACTTCATTCATAACTGAAATCAATAGCGGACAGAAAAAAAATTTATGTTTTAATAATTTATTTTCGGTTACATTTATCATTATTACATCCGTTATAATGCATAGAATGCAATGATTTTGTGCAGCTACTTATGCTAAATCAAAGGTGTAAATGACTGTCTTATGGAGCAGAAACATACACGTGGAGCTTATGTTTACCGAGATACGGTCGTGTACCTACGGTTTCATCAAAATGGGAAACGTTCCATGGTCTAGTAGTCCTAACCTTTTGATCACCGGAACCCCTGAGGCACGGCTTTCAAAACCGGCCTTCGACAGGGAATTTGAATTTTGCTACGCTCTCACTGTTTGTGAGGCCTTGTTGCATAACAGTGAGCGGTGGACGACACTCCAGAGACTGTTGGCGCAGTCCTAGCTCTGGTCTAGCTCTACTGTCTATAGGCAGTCAAGCGGAACAATGTTACCGTATCCCAAACGTGTCGCATATGAGAATCTGCTACACGGTGTAAAGAGCAGTGTGGTTCACATGTAGATAAGCACCGCATAATCCAGCTCCGGGTAAATCACTTCACCTGCAGTGTTATATCCCAAGTAGCACAAGATAGACTATAATATAGCATAGTTTCACCACAGTGTTTGTATAAGTTATGAACACTGTTTAATATACCTTCGCCCGTCCGCTGCCGAGCAAGGGGGCTAGACTTTACCTCTACAGGTGTAAAACAGATCATTCCGTGGGTTATTCTACCTCTTTTTTGATGTTTTCTATTACCTGGTCTTCCAGGTGCAAAGTGTAGTGTCTGACCTCCGAGAACTTCCCGATCCGTTACTATTACAACTGCTTAGCACACCATTTAGAAAAGTTTGTAGCGTTAGACATAACCTACTTTCAGGGAAAGAGAATACAGGTCTAAGCAACGGGAGGTAACTCTTCCTTCATGTGTAGCTTCTTCCACCCACAAACAATAAATGCCTAGTGGTTCGTCCAGGGCTAAAAAAAGAAAGAAAGAGAAATAAATAAATAAATATAAAAAAAAGACGATGGCAATCCTCTCTTGAATTATCACAATCATTGTTCTAACAATACTTAAAAGTAAAATACAACATGGTTTGGTGGGTTTTCCCATTTTTTACCCCGTTATTTATTATATACTACCGTTTAGCTTCGGGATGCAGATTCGAATACGCATGGTTTGCACCAGCCTATGAACAATGCCTAATATTTTTGTTCTAAAACGTAAAGCATCAGTATCAGAAACTGGTTAGCTGAGAAGTTTGAAAAGAAAAAAAATCCACTCCAATCAATTTCACGGACAGGGATTTTTCAAGATTTCCCAGCTTCCACTCATCACGGTACCTTGGTGGCACCGTTGCATGACGTTCACTGGACGCCACGCAATTACCAGCATGACGCCCGTCATATGTGGAAAAGGTAGATTTTCCGTTTTTCACATGACCGCCGCTGGTTTTGCTCTTTATGCCGCAGTCTTTTATATTAAACAACATTCAATCAATCATTAATTCTACGTAGCTCAGCGCACAGTGTACTGTGACGAGATTGAACGCGTTGGCTTGGTCTGGCACATATATCCTCGGTACAGTATTCTGGAGAGACAGCATTATTATATCTCGGCATTGGCTCTGAGCTGCTGCAAGGAAATACCGTAATGATATTTAAAAATTAACATTGAAAGCCATGTTGATCAGAAGTAAACAAAAAAATTCCAGAATTTCAACATTTGAATCGATCAGCAGGATTTTTTCCTGGATTTTGCCATCAGATAAGACTAGTATTACACCGCAATGGATTGTTAAGTACGCTGTGTATATTGTAGCTGTCCGCATCACGACTGGTTTCTTGATTAATGATGTAATGATATATCAGATCAATATTTTATGGGGTTTCTAGAAGTTAACGTTGCTTGTCATTCATTCGCTATGGCACTCTAAGTGAGGGTTCAAACCTAGCCTTGGACTCCTCCGCTCTCACTTCTTAACAGACGGTGGTGTTAAGAAGCGGTTGACGATGTTGATGTGCGTCAGTAACTGGCCATTATTTCGGTAAGCAATTTTGTGGTTTATCCCCATGCGCTCCGGTTTCTTCCACCCATCGTATAAATGAAACAATCTTGAGTATGATGTTAAACAACAAAGAAATAAATAAATAAACATATAGCACCTGTTTCATGGTACCGACGTTAAGAGCCCTTCAATCCCTTTATTGACCGGCCCTGATAGCACTCTGGGTAGAGCGTCCGCTTCGGGAGCGGTTGATCCAGGGTCAATCCTTTTTTGGAGTCACCCCTAAGACCTTAAAAGAGGAAGTTGTAACTTCCTTGCTTGCCGTTCAGCATGAAAGGGACAGTGGATAGTGATACAGGATGGTTGACCCATATCAGTATAGTGGCTTGGGCGGGGCCCCATACTTGCCTTCGGTAAGGCCTCTCAGTGAAGCAGGACTAGACAGGAGCGGTGGAAATCCGTCTTGCAACAAGGAGGCACATTACATGCATTCTACGGATTCCTTCGTCGTAATATGACTGAAAAATTTCTAAGTACGACGTTAAACCCCAAGCACTCACTCACTCACTCATTCACTCGATCCCTTTATTTCTATCTTACACTGTTTACTCAGATTGGCAAACCTTGTATGCGTTGCCCTCACATGTAACCCTTTAGTGTGCTTGCCAAATTTGTTTGTACGTTTAACCCCATATGTTCAAGCGTTATGCAATATAGACATGCGGATGTACTATAGCTATGTAGAGGCTACATGTATAGAATTTAGCGAAGTTTACACATTTGGTTGTATGCATGAAGGCATAGTATATAGTAAGTGTGTATACGTGGTAATGCCTCGTATACAAACGACAAGTAACCTGTGAGGTAATAAAGGTACCCGAGGGGTCAAGTCAGAGGTTAAACTATCAGATCTTCGTGTCCATGAAAAGGTGGAGAAAGCAACACTGTGAGAAAGTGGACTGTATGGTGTACGTCGGAATATTTGGGTCAGACTTGTTAAATGGGAAGGTATTTGACAGGCACAGACATGTGTCAGTCATCCGCGGAGAGTGTATGCTCAATCAGAAACCGGACACACGGAACCTGTGTTACACGCACACAAAAACCTCTTCTGTTGAGATCTAACACAACACCTTGTGTTGTTTTCATTCAACACAGAAATGGGCTTGTCTCAAACCTGCCGATGGTCGTGGGTTTCCCCCGGGCTGGGCTCGGTTTCCTCGCAGCCGTCGTAGCCCCCTATATAAGTGAAATATTCTTGAGTACCTCTTAGAAATATGTTACCCCAACACAAACAGGTGTTCAATAAATGTGAAGTGCACATGTTTGTGTTACAAAATAATAAAACTAAACTTGTGTTGAAACCAAATGAGGGAATTTATGCAATAAAAAAATGTAACAAGTATTTTGTAAAACGTCCAACACAGCTTATGTTTATTCTTTCAACTCAAGGCCTTGCCTTAATTCAACACAAGATAGACTTGTTTAAATATGATACAAGACATTTGTTGAAAATAAGACAAGTTTGTGTTCATAAAGCACAAGTGTATTTTGTGGCCTATTTTGAGTGAAAAATTCTTGCGCACGACGTCATAATCTTGCAAGTCAACCAATCGTTCAATCATGAATCCGTCTATACAATACATCCCCCAGTCAGAACGTCAATCGATCAATCAGCCAATCAATCAATCAATCAAACAAACAAGCCAACAAATCATGAAATGCAATGTTTCACATCAAGAGTAAAGATTAAATATTGTTTACGATATTAAAAGCTGTCAAAGAAAGAATGCTATCTTTACTGTGTTATATTATGTGTTTCTGATCGAAATGGATTTTTGTTATCAGTAAATCATTGGCTCATTTAATAGAGCACGAGTAAAAAGTCAACATTTGTTAGCCCATACATGAATGATCTATAAGTAAATAAATCAAGGACTAGAACTGACATCTACATTGTTTCAGCAGACAAATAAAAAAAACTTACAACACAGTGTAATAAATCGTAGAAATGTCTGCTGACCATATACTCAATATATCCCGGCATGTCTTCTCATTGTAGGATATAAGCGTATACCTATATACGTACGCGGTGGAGGGAATTTCGGGGCCTCATGCTGGCTTCCTCTCCGGCTGTAAGTGGGAAGGTCTGGAAGCAACCTGCGGATGGTCGTGGGTTTCCCCCGGGCTCTGCTCGGTTTCTACCCACCATAATGCTGGCCGCCGTCGTATAAGTGAAATATTCTTGAGTACGGCGTAAAACATCAATCAAATAAATAAATAGAGGGAATTTCCATTGAGTCTGTATCATGATAAAAGTGTGGAATGGAATCTAAGACTTCTGTGGTTCAAATCCTCAGCGTGTAAGCGCACTCACGCCATGATATAATTCCGTTCGTTTCTACAACTGATAACTGTTAATTCAAAGCGTCAGTCATCGGCAAATAAACATATTACCAGTGCAGCCAAACCAGCTGATATATGGCATTGTACATACTTTGTCCAAACCTAGAAAAAAACCTAAGCCAACTTGCAACACACACGGAACACCGTGTATGAGTCTTAACATTTCCTCGATGGACACAAAAAGCCCGTATGTATCAATCGTAGGAGCATGTCCTTGTTTAATTGTTGTTTACTGCAATATTAAATGATCTTCCACTTGTATGATGCCGGTCAGTCTTATGAGTGGACGAAACCGCTGTGGCCGGTTAACTGTTTTTCCGCTTTAGCTTTGTAGTCTGCCTTGACAGTGATGTTTTTCCGCTTGATGTTTTTAAGTAAAAACTGGTTAACGGCCCCACACACGATGTCATCGTTTATTGTCACCAAGGTCTTAAGATCAGGGACAGCCGAGAAATCTACAAATTTCCTGTCCAATACTGGGATCGAACCGGCACCTAATGCGTCTCGTACACCCAAGGCACTGGAATGATACATGGACGTATCATTTAGACGGAAGCAAAGGTATCTGTGGTAGATACTCTTTATCAACTCTGTTTTGCGAACAGATTGAAGTATATCCTACGTCAATGGTAGGAGCATTTTTAAACACCCCAAAAAGTTCATGTTTTAAAAGCAGCAGTGGGATATAAAGACGAAAGTACAATTATAAATTGCTTAGTTAAACGTATCCATTCCGTATTGTGCATGAACAGGCTTACATGAAACAGTCGAAGGTATAAAATTCCGCTTTGAAAACAGACTGAAGTTCATGTATCAATCGTGGATATCAATTCAGTTTTGGATCAAAAACGGAAGGACACATTTCAAGAGTAAGGGAACGAAGTCATCAAATCTGTTTATAAGACTTAGACGGAAGTCATGTACACCATCAGTATCAGACTGAACGTACGTGTCAATACATTGTGTTGGACATTGACAGTATATAAACGCAGATAAGGCGTGTACATATCAATTCCGTCAGAGCATGAACGGATGGACACGCAACTCAGACTCAAGTACCGTGAGACAGGTGTGCGTGTATCAAGAGCAAGTAGTAGCTTGTAACTCTGAGAGTGAGTTGTCCTTCACTGTAAACCGACACACTTTCGTCGTCAACGGCTACGCGGGGCTCAAACATGATTCTGTCGCTGACACAGAACGTCCTCGGTCTTTACACAAAGGTTAGACTAAACTGCCATTGTGCGCACACAATACCATACTTTGGATTTCCTTTTCACTTCTGCTCTCAGGGTTGCGCTACAACAAAACGGTCCAAGGTGGCTAGCGGCTCATGTGGAATACCTGTTCAATGATCTTATAGCTACACAATTGTAAACAGTCGAACTAGATATAAACATCGATAGCGGTAAGCCTACAGATGGTCACACTGGTCCCAATACACTTGAACGCCGGGGTAAGTAGTCATTTTCTGTTTGGGATTAATTTTCCTTCCCTCCAAACTGATTAATGCCATCTGTCACAGGACGAACAATTGTTATCAGTTCATCTCGAATGATCAAGGTTTTGTCAGTTTCAATCAGCACTTCTTCTGTAAATGATAGTGAAACTTGGACAGCACGGTGCCCATTG